>NC_134082.1:20353521-20660470 GCF_000715075.1 Nicotiana tabacum
TGTCAGAAGGTAACAACAGTTATGAGATTGGAAGAATTCTGACCACAGGTCGTGGTATGAGAAAGAGGCCTAAAGTGGGGGATACCCAGGCCCTTGGATTTATTTACAGAATAGTTTCCTATATGTCAAGGACAATATTAAAGTATTCGTAAGAGCTACAGGTTATGATACTTATAAGCTCATAAGTCAACATTCGAGGACGAATGTTTCAAAGATGGGAATGATGTTACACCCCATGTTTTCGTACGTAAGAGTACGTCATAAGTCAATTAATGTAAGCTCAAAAATGGAATCATCTTTGAAAAGTTTACAAACTTAGTTCATCATGTTAACGTGGAGGTTACAAATATTTAATATCATTGATACCATGTAGCAAGAGGTTTTGAAGGCTTAGAAGCTAAACAAATTGAAGAAAATAAGTTTCGTCGAAAGTCGACAAGTTGGAATGTTTTACCATGTACTTTTGGGGTGAAACTAGGGTTATTAACATTATAAGGATATTATAATATGAGTTATTTTAGTTTTATGATAGTTTATATTATGTTTTGAAGTCAATCGAGTAATGAAACAAAAGTTGGAAAAGGTTATCACAAGTTCCATTCATAAATGTGCTGAAAATTAGGTCAAATGTAACTGAGTTTTTCTCTGAATATACTTGGAATTAGGGGATTATATACCTACAAAATTAAATATCTATGAGTCTAGATTCTAAATAATTAAACCGTTTATCAATACAAAATCGGAGTAGAGAGATACTCGTATTTGTGCGAGATTGCGCAGGCTAGTAGGTGACAAGTAGGTGCATCACCTACTTGCCAAAATGAGAGGACTCAATTAAAATCCCCAAAGATGGCCAACAGGGGTATTTTAAGAGATTATCAACTCACTTATTTCACCCATCTTCCAGACCTTTAAAACCTAATTTAACCCCTACAACTCTTCGCCAAAAATTTCACACAAACCCTAGGGTATTCCGGGTGTTATGACGCGATTTTAGTGCTGAAAAGTCCGGACAACTTGCTAGTTTCTCTTTCTCCTTCTTGTAGCCATGTTGAGGAACTTATTGTTGATAAAGAAGGACCAGGTTTCTTAGTTTATACTCAGTACAAGGTAATTTTATGCTTCTCCTTCCATTATCTATGTGTTTGCAAGTTGTAACTCGATCGTAAAGAATAGACCTAACTAGTTTCGAAAGAATGGTATGTTGTTTGTTCTTGTGTAATGGTTGGATGGTTGTGAACTTATTTTTAAGTTAAATTCATGGCTGGTTTATTGTATAAGAGGTATAATGATGTACTTTTGGTTGTATTTCTCAATTAGAAAGAAAAGACAACTCGAAACGTGTTTAAGTAAACTGAAAAATTATTTTTGAGTTGATGAACCTGTGGGACTATTTTTTTCGGGCTGTTTCATGTTGGTATTGGGTTGTCTCTTTTGATCCTATTTTTATGTTGTTTAGAGGAGGAAGGGTGTGGAGAAACAACACATACTGGCAAGGTTGTTTGTTGGTCGTTTGTTGTAACATTTTTGGATTGTTTGACACTATTATGGTCGTGTTGTGTATGAAGTAATAGAGGTATATTAGGCTGTTTGTGATTTTTTTGACTGGTGTGAAGTCATATATATAGGGGATATGCTGTTCGTTTCATTGTAAAATAGGTTGTGGTCGATACATAATAGTTACGACGCTTATACGATAACGATAGTGTCATTTCTCTTATTGTAGACTAAAGAGTCGTGACATATGCATAGCTTGAGGTTGGCCAGTACATATACAAGGTATGTGAGGCTATCCATTTTCTTCTTTTGCATGACTCTGATTGTACATAATGTAATGAACGAGGTTCCAAAGATACTCTACTCTTAGAAGCTAGCCGTACTTACATTGTTTCCCCTCTTATGGAACAATTGATGTTGATGTTGCTTATTTTATTCTTATGTTATCAATGTTGTTGATACTTCCTGATTCTTATAAGGTTCATAGTGAAGAGTTAGTCCTAATAATATGTATAGAGGATACCGACCTTACGTCACTCTAATTCCTATAGTCAGCCGGGTACGACACCAATTGTGCAACCACTGATCAGTTGATATTACCGAGCTCCACATGGCCAGGTATGATTCTACCGAGCCTTATGATGGCCGGGTACAATTTTACCAAGTCCTCTTTAAGGCCGGGTACGATATGATGATGATGACGCCCACAAAGGCGAATGTTTTTAAAAGTGTATGTATATATATGTATTATGCATTTCATATCAGTAGCTCCTAGAGGCACTCAGATGTTACAGGTTGCATCTCATCTGTCTCTCCTTACATAGTTGTTCTTATTTATGTTTTCCTACCTTACATACTCGGTACTTTATTCTTCCTAATGTCCCTTTTGCCTGGGACGTTTCGTTTCATGCCGCAGGTCCCGATAGACAGGTTGACATTCCTCCTAGTAGGCTATTAGCTCAGCAAAAGGTCTTGGTGCACTCCACTTGATCCGGAGTTGCCTATTTGGTTAGTATGATTTGGACATGTATTGATTGGTATGGCGGGGCCCTAACCTGACCTTTATGATATTATGTACTCTTAGAGGCTTGTAGACAAATGTCAGGTGTATGGATATTTGTATGGTCTTGTCGGCTTATGTTTTGAGTTTACAAATGGTCATGTCGGCCTTATAGGCCTGTATGTCACATGTATAAGTTTGCATATCATGTTGGGTCGTCATATATTGAGTATTCCCTTATGTTTCATTATTGTTATCTCATGACGAGTTTTCCAGCTCATTTGCCCATGATAGTATGATAAGAAAGATATGTTACGTTGGTACTCGGTTGAGTAAGGTGCTGGGTGTTCGTCATAGCCCATTCAGTTTGGGACATGACATTATATGTTGGTCATGACGCTAATATATCAAGACACATGCTCACATCAGCCCGGTGTGGATGAAGTGGCATCGATGTTAAAATCCGTGGACATATCGAGATCAGGTGGGGTGCATTATTTCAAGGAAGGAACCGCTTATTTTTCTCTTTAGACGGTCGAGAGGGCGATGTAACTTCACTCCGCTGAGGGACCGTTCTAGAATTCCTAGCCATATCAATGGTAAAAAACTTTCTAGAAAAAGATGAAAGACTGTAAAAGACAAAGGGTTCTAACTCGTGAATTTGGAGATGCGGTGAAAGTAAAAAGTGTCAAACAACCGATGCATTTATAGGAACCGCTTGGGGAGTAGAAAGGACGAGCCAATGGCAATTCGTGGGTTCCTCGATTATCGCATTTGGCAACGGTCTTCTGGAACATGGCATTTAATGCTCTTATCGATTGACGTCATGGCAATGATGACCTCGAGACAACGGTTCAAAACCGTTTCCTATTACTTCATTCTAGGAAACGCAGAGACTATCTGTATACAGTGAAATCGGAGGGACGATTTCTCGCCATTGAGGTATGTTTGGGGAGTTATATCAATATCTCGAGGCTGCGAGGTTGTGGTCAAGCTCCCTCCCCTGAGGTTTGTTCATGCCCGACCCAACAATGATCCCGAGGGTGGGGAACCCCCGAGCCGAGCAAATAGCACCAGTAAAGTCTAATACCATGCCTAGCCGTCCCATCTCCATGTCTTTACAATTAATACATTCTGTACTATGTTGTATTTCCCCCTCCTATATAAAGGGGATCCTCACCACTTTGTAAAGGGCTGTTGTTGCTCCAGCCATTCTACACAAGACCAATAACAAATCTCTCTCTCTCTTTTCTCTCTAACTTACTCGCTCGAGGCGACTCTTTCCATTTATTGCTTTCATACTTGTTCTTCTTTTATTGCTTGATATTGGCCATAAATAGCTTTGTTAATTATATCCTAACTGTTATTCCCTTCCTAGCTACCCATGATAGCTCGAGATCGAGCCGGGTATCGACCTCGAGGCTTTTCGTCTATCAATCCAAAGCCCGGATAGCAATCCCCTCGGTTTGATTACTGCCCCGTTTTAGCTTGTACTTCATCATTAAACTTCGCATATCTAGAATCCATTATTCTAACAACTAGCATAGATCACGTATTTTTAGAGTCCCATTTATAAATTTAATTGTTATTACCATTTCACGGTAAATAGGCCTACATTCTACAAGTAATTGTGTTTATTATATTATCTATGTCAAAGTATCATTTTTATATTTTTATATTATCGAGTTATTATTTTAAAATAGTTTTACGTGATAAATATTACTTTTTACCATTTATTAGAAGTTTTAATTATTTATTTTAATTATTTTCAAGGGTTTCAAGAGCTGGCCCAAAATAAGCCAAAATTTCGGACCAAATTAATGGACCAAACACCCAAATCCCTAGCCCAATTCTTAGAACCCAAACCAAATAAACCATTAACCCAACCCTAGTTAAATATAACCTGACCCAGACCCTTTCAATCCTAGCTGTTGATCTCCAGGATCAACGGCCTCATCCTTTCTTACCTTTTTTAATTCAAATGACCCCTCAAACCTAGTCATTTTGTTACATCTGTCACCCCTAAATTCCTCTCCTCTCTGTCTCTCTGATGCTCTCTAACTCTAACCCTAATTTTTCCGCCATCACTCACCTACTATGTTTCATGGTGGTTCTTCACCAGCCCTGGCATCTAATGGCCTCGTCTATGCTGGGTACTTCCATCTCTAAGGTCCTTGAGAAGATTCTCAAGGGACCAGGGCTAGTCTGTTTACGCCTTTAGGTCTTTCTTGCCTGTTTCAGGCCATTGTGGCTCGATTTGGAGTAAGAACTTCTTATTTCGTCTTAAATCCATGGGTTCCTAAGTCTATGTTCTCATATCTGATTTACTTCTAAAAACCCTAAATTTTGTCTTTAATCTTCTCAGATTTGTACAGAATCGGACCTATTTCACATGTTTTTCATAAAAAAATCTTCTGATTTTTCGAGTGATTTTCCATTTTTCTAAAGCTAGAGTTTCCTAGAAATCCTTTTCTCCCAAATGTTTTCTGACTTTGAATGTTTAGTCTTCTAATCTTGTGTGCTTTTTGGGCAATTTGTGTTGAGTTTGCCTTAGCCCTAGTTGATTTATGCTATAACCCCAATTTTGACATTTTTGCTTTAATTCTGAGTTTGACCATGTTACCTGTGCACTATTTCGTTCTATGCTTTGATTCTCATGATTTCTCCTTAGTCTAATTCAAATGTCTTGTGGTTTTTACCCTAGTATATCACTATTAAGGTTTCTGACTCAATTTCTCAACTGATTGTGTGTGTATATACTTAGCCTGTTTGTGTATTTGTGGAAACATATATTATTCTCATTTAAATCAGTACTATTTTGGATTCCTGATTCACTGATTTGCTCCGTAAAAACCTAGGGGCTGATTTATTCCTTTATTTGCGTCCTTATTAGTTTCTTACCTTATTTGATTATCTGTGATACTTACTGATTCCTCAAGATTGTTTCGTTAATTGAACCCCTGCTTATTTACCCCTAATTGCCCATTCTGTACTTAAGTCTTACTCGATTTTCTTTCCTTAAATATTGGCCTGCCCTTTACCGTTGGGTAAGTACCCCTTAATTAAAGGAGTCTATACTTATTTTGTGCATAATTGATGTCGTGCGCTTCCTTAATTGATGACTGATTGATCTCCTTCACCTTATTCTATTTTGCTCCTAACTACTACATATACTCTTCTCTATTCTCACTTTTACATAGACATTAGTTCACAAAAACACTCTTACACTATAAAAGCTATATGTTCGTCTCTACTACTTGTGGTATTCATTAGTCTAGCTGGTTGTAAACCAAGGCTAGATATTGCACAACATTTGCTTTACATTTTGTATTTTCTCTTCCTAACTGGTATGTCCCTGATTATTTTTAAAATCTAAACCCTATGTGTTTTATTACTGCCTTAAATTCATCAACTATGAGTTCCATTCTTGTTCATGTTCACTTTCTTTCTTAGCACTGTCTTGTTCAATATGTGATTAGTATGTCTAACTATATTTGCCTATCTACTGCTTTATCTAGCATGTCTAAATCTTGTTTTGTTCTGTACATGATTAGCATGTCTACATTATGAATACTTGTGTGATGTTTTCCTAGCATGTTCATTAAGGTTCTTGCCTAATCTACTTTAATGAGTTATTTAGTCTCTCTTAAAGTAATTCTAGTTGTATGCCTAATCATGTTCAGTGTTTATGTGGCTTTACTAAAATCTTTGCTCTATGTCTCAATCACCTACCCCTTTATAACTAACTTATTAAAACTCTTGATAATTTCTATGTATCATGTTGTTTATGCACTTCACAATACAATGATGTGTCCCCAATCCCATCAATCCCTGTTTGGAATCTGTTTGCTAAGTATTCCCAATTGATTCTGATTTCAAAAGAGCTTCAATACTTTTACTTAAAATGTCTACCACTAAACTATTTCTTATTTTTAAAACTTTTTCACTCCTAGAGTCCTCTTCATACTGCTTTACCAAAAACCTTTTCAAAACCATGTCAAGCAATCTCACTTTACTCTTAAGTCAATAGGTTCTGCCCCTCCAGTGTGTGTACTGCCTTGGGATCCTTTTGAGATTCTTTTGAACTCTAACACACTGGGCTGGCCATTCCACATTGCACATATTTAGTCCCTATTATGAAAGTCTGGGTGTAAGCACTACCTGAGATCCTTGAGGTTCTTAGGAAACTCTGACACTCCTGGACACTTGTTGGCTATGAGATTTCTGAGCAATTGAGACTACTGAAGGCCTGGTATTCCCAGGTTTGCCTTGGGCCCACTTCAGGCTCCCTATAGTACAATTTATATTTCATTTGTGTAATTCATTCTATCATTGGTCTGTAATAATTAATTGTAAACAAATATTGGGGTAACTTATTAAAATGGAGGGTAGCTGTATGATACTGTAGGTAAAACTGGGTAGAAAAACATGCTATAGGCTTTATATTCTGCAAATCTGCATTAGAAGCCATGTTCTAGGATTGATGTGTTCATTTACATTTAAACCATGTTAAACATGTGCATTAGATATCCGATTTTAGGGCGTTCACATTTACTTCTTCAGCATGTTGCATGCTCAATTCCTTGTTCTTCGCAAGCACTGTCATATAGACATCCTGTTATTAAATAACCGTAATAAAAAATGCCATTCCTGTATGCATCAGATACCATGTTCTTAGGAACTCTGTTTGCATTTGTTTGAACCACGTCTATTTCGATTAAATCAATAGTTATCCATGAAAAGGTTTAAAACAGACTCACGCAAAGGTATCATGTCTCTAAACACAAATTGATAATCACCCGTTATAATCTGTATCACCCAGAGCTAGCATGCCTATAGGTTGAATAATATCAAACTGTTTAAACAGCTCCTGCAACTGTGATTGTGTAGAATCCCACGCCTAGGCAAGCCTTAGGTAACTAATCTCCTTGTAAAAATGAGAAACTGTGTTCTGATTGTGTTTAAACTGCTTAAGTTTCACAAGCTATAAAACTTGTAGGCAAACTAGTTAGGACTCTGCCACCTCCCTTAAAACAAACCCTGCATATCCTGTATCCGTAACATTCATCTAGATATCATGTTACTAGGTTTTCTGAACTTCTTCAAAATCAGCTATTTGAGACGTGCTAATTATTTGCCTATGTATCTGTGGAGGTAAATATGAGCCTTTTACTTGCTTCCTTAATTGACAGTCCTATGTGTTAGTTGTTGTCGCCTAGACTTTTCCCTTTTTAACACCTTAAGATTTTCTAGAACGGCCCAAGTCTAGAGGTCTTAAACTCCTCCGGGGCCACAAGGAAGGGACGGGTAACAGCATACTTAGAGGTCGTTAATCAAATCCGCTTATATAACCATTAAGGGAGGGTAATGGGTAGTAAAAAGTTATGATGACCTGCGCGCTAATGTCACGTGTAGCCCCTTTAGTTGAGAAGGATTAACGGGCATTGCACAAATTAATCATGTAGGCTAATTAACCTGGGACTTCCCTTTCCCAAATCCTATATGTGTTTAAACTATCTAAACTTCTTTCATCTATATTGAATCGTATATATTTAGACTGTGAAAACTACCTTTATTTGCAAATATGTGCTAAGACTGCTTACTTATTAATTGACTAATTCACATAGTTTAAGTTTGGTCGGTACCCACCGTTGTTGACCGCGAGGGGTGCCTAACACCTTCCCCTCAAGGTTATTTCGACCTCTTACCCTAATCTCTGGTAATGCAAACTGGTCACATGAGTTAATTGCTTTAGGTGCCCTAACGCACCTTAATCTGTTAGGTGGCGGCTCTTCATATACCCAATTCCCAAAAGGAAACGAGTTGTTCCCCCATGAATGTCGAAACCCGGACTTCCCCGCAAAAAAGGGAAGAAAGGGGGAGCGACATTACCCAATCGATGTCTCTGAAAATACCTCAAACTATCGTCCAAATCCGAGCTCCTAAAGTCAAGTTTTGATAAAAATGGTCAAACCCTCATTTTTGAAATGTTTAATACTGCCCAGTGTTTTCTTAATCGCGGTCGCGGAAATAGCCTTGCGATTGCGAAGAACAGCTTCCCTTTCCCCATAATTTAACTCTATATGAACATGGAACACCACACGCGAACGCAATGCACTGGTTTCTCACACCTACGCAACCACAATTGTCCGCATGCGACCACAAAGAGAAATACTTAAACTCCACTGCTACCTCACTTCCTCTATGCAAATGCATCCTACCCCACGCGTTCGTGATTCACAGTCTGATAACTATACGTGATTGTGTCCTCATATTCACGAACGCGAAGAACAACCTTAGCTAGTCTTTCAAGTACATTAAGCGATTGTGAGACCTCTCTCGCGAACGTGAAGAAGGAAATGTCTGCAACAAAACCAGAAAATCCGCCAACTCCCTAAGTCCAAAACTGACTCGTTAAGCATCTAAAACTCATCTGAGGCCCTGGTGACCTCAAGAAAACATACCAACCAATCCTAAAACACCATACGAACTTAGTCGAGCCCTCAAATCACATCAAATAATGCAAAAATCACGGATCACCCTCCAATTCAAACTTAAAGAACTTAAAACTTTAAATTTTTATAATAGATGCCGAAACATATCAAATCACGTCCTAATGACCCCAAATTTTCCACACAAGTCATAATCAACATTATGGACCTACTACAACTTCCGGAATCAGGTTCCGACCCCGATATCAAAAAATCCACTACCGGTCAAAATCTCCAAAAATTCAACTTTTGCCATTTCAAGCCTAAATAAGCTATAGACCTCCAAAATACAATCTTGACATGCCCCTAAGCCCAAATCACCCAACGGAGATAACAAAATCGACAGAACTCCATTCTGGAGTTGTCTTTACACAATTCCAACTACGGTCCAAATTTTAGGACTTAAGCCTCCGTTTAGGGACTAAGTATCCCAAAACATTCCAAGAACCAAAATGAAACTTCCCGGCAAGTCACAATAGTAGAAATAGATACGGGGGAAGCAGTTAATAGGGGATCGGGGCTATAACTCTCAAAACGATAGGTAGGGTCATCATATCCTCGCACTCTTAAAACAATCGTTCATCTTCGAACGAGCATAGAGATATACCTGATGCGGTGAAAAGATGAGGATAACGACAGCACATATCCTGCTCGGTCTCTCAAGTCGCCTCCTCGACCGGCTGATCCCGCCACTGAACCTTTATTGATGCAATGTTCTTTGACCTTAGCTTTCGAACCTGCTTGTCCAAAATAGCCACTGGCTCTTCAACATAAGATAGATCCTTGTCCAACTAGACTGAGCTGAAATCCAATACGTAAGACAGATTACCGTGATACTTCCAAAGCATTGAAACATGAAATACCGGATGAACTCCTGCTAGGCTGGGAGGTAAGACAAGCTCATATGCAACCTCCCCAATTCACCACAATGCCTCAAATGGACCAATGAGCCTGGGGCTCAGCTTTTCCTTCTTTCTGAACCTTATAATGCCCTTCATAGGAGAAACCCGGAGCAAGACCCACTCTCTACCCATGAATGCAACTTCGCAAACCTTCTGGTATGCATAACTCTTCTGTCTCCACTAGGCTGTGCAAAGTCTATACAGAATCACCTTAACCTTTTCCAATGTATCCTGAACCGAGACCGTACCAAATAATCTGGCCTCACTTGTCTCGAACCCACTGGGGACCAATACCACCTACCATATAGAGCCTCATACAGTGTCATCTAAATGTTGGGCTGATAACTATTGTTGTAGGAAAACTCTGTAGGTGGCAAGAACTGATCCCAAGAACCTCAAAACTCCATGACATATGCATGGAGGATATCCTCTAGAATCTGAATAGTGCACTCAGACTGTCCATCTATCTGAGGGAGAAATGCTGTAATCAACTCCACCCGAGTACCAAACTCATGTTGTATGGATCTCTAGAACTATAATGTAAACTGCGTACCCTGGTCAAAGATAATAGATACCGGTATGCCATAAAGTATGACAATCTCGTGGATATAAAGTCGATCCAACTGCTCGGAAGAATATGTAGTCATCACAAGAAGGAAATAAAGCTGACTTGGTCAGCCTATCCACAATCACCCAAATTGCATCAAAATTTTGCTGAGTCAAACATGAAATCCGTAGTGATTCGCTTCCATTTACACTCCTAGATCTCTAACTTCTGAAGCAATCCACCCAGTCGTTGATGCTCATACTTTGCCTGCTGACAATTCAGACATCGAGCTACATATTCCACTATATCCTTCTTCATCCTACGCCACCAATAATGATACCTCAAGTCCTGATACATCTTCATAGTACCCAGATGAATGGAATACTGCGAGTTATGAGCCTCTTGAAGAATCAACTCATGCAATCCATCTACATTGGGCACACATAGCCTTTCATGTATCCTCAATGTAACATCATCCCCAATAGTGGCCTCCTTAGCATCACCATGCTGAATCGTGTCCGTAAGGACAAGCAAATAGCGATCATCTTACTGACGCTCCCTAATACGATCATGAAGAGAAGACCGAGAGACCGCACAAGCCAACACTCGACTCGGCTCAGAAATATCCAATCTAACAAACTGGCTGGCTAAGGCCTGAACATCCAATGCCATGGGCCTCTCTGCTGCTGGTAGATATGCTAAACTCCCCAAACTCTCTGCCCAGCGACTCAAAACATCGGCCACTATATTAGCTTTCCCACGTTGGTACAGAATGGTGATATCATAATCCTTAAACAACTCTAACCACCTCCTCTGAAGCAAATTAAGATCCTTCTACCTGAACAAATGCTGCAAATTCCGGTGATCAGTGTAGATCTCACAAGGGACACCGTACAAATAGTGCTACCAAATCTTCAAGTCATGAGCAATAGCTGCTAACTCAAGGTCGTGGATAGGATAGTTCTTTTCATGCACCTTCAGTTGTCTAGACACGTAGGCAATCACCATATGGTCCTAGATCAACACCGCGTCCAGACCAACTCGCGACGTATCATAATAAACAGTAAAGACCCCGAATTAGAAGGCAATACCAATATTGGGGTTGTAGTCAAAGGCATCTTGAGCTTTTTAGAGCTCTCCTCACACTCCTTTGTCCACCTAAACGGAGCACCCTTCTGGGTCATCCTAGTCATATATGCTGCAATTGATGAAAATCCCTCAACAAATCGACAGTAATAACCCGCCAAAACAAGAAAGCACCAGATATTTGTAGCTAAGGACGGTCTAGTCCAACTCTGTACTGCTTCCACCTTCTTCAGATCCACCTTGATCCCTTCACTAGACACCACATGGCCCAAAAATGCCATGGAATCCAACCAAAACTCACATTTTGAGAACTTTGCCTATAATTTCTTTTCTCTCAAGGTCTGAAGCACAGCACTACCATAATGTCGTCAATAAAGACAATGATGAATGAGTTAAGATAGGGTCGAAATACATTGTGCATCAAATTCATAAAAGCTGCTAGGGCACTAGTCAGCCCAAATTACATCACAAAGAACTGGTAATGACTATACCGAGTCTTGTAAGCAGTCTTCGGTATATCTGGCTCTCAAATCATTAACTAATGATAACCTGAACTCACGTCAATCTTGGAAAACACTCTAGCGCCCTGTAACTGATGAAATAGGTCATCAATACGAATCAAAGGATACATGTGCTTCACTGTGACTTTATTCAACTACAATAATCAATGCACATATGCATAGAACCTAAGGTTGTCTAACGGGTGGCCCAGGAAGGGCTGGATAGGGAAATGTTGGAACCATATGGTTTACGAACCGGGCCGGTTATGGGTTAGCGGGTTACCGAGCTTAACGGGTTCGGGTTCATCCTAGTAAAAATGAACCGTAAGGGTTACAGGTACAAGGGGTTGGGTCAGGCCAGGTTAGTGTAATTTTTAATTTTTTTTGTATTTTGTATAACTACTGTAAGTAATATTAATATAAAGTAAAAATATAAGCAATATAGTGAAGATGGGAAAAAATTGCACTTATAAAATGCAAGTGCTACATTTATTTCAAAATTACAAATTGAAGTTTGCATTTAACAAGTAAATTAATGAAAAAAGAGTAAAACTAAATTTTCATGCATAATAATACTTCAAATAAATCTAACAAACTATAACATTAAGCATAAATACGTCTAATAATTTTTAAATAACACAAATTGTCTCAAATCAACTTAAATACGAATTTCTGGAGGAAGCTCAAGACAACTCTTCATATGCCTCCTTAAACAGCCTTTTCCCACAATCTTTGGACGAAGATTTAAGACACGACCACAGTTCTTGCACTTTATGTTGTGAACTTCTTATTTTTCTTCTACCACCTCAAAGTGTTCCCAAACATATGAGCGCACTCTAGAAGTACGGGCATGATTTAACTTGAATTGAGAATTTGAGTTTGAGAAATGAAAAATGAGTGAAGAAATGAAGAAGAGGGGGGTGTATTTATAGTTTTTCAAAGGTCTAAATTAGTAATTACAAAAAGTGTTAAATTTAAAAACATAATTGGCCCAAAAAAGGGCTATATGTGCAAAACAACCATTGGGCCAACCGTCAAAAAGTAGAAACATTAATAAATAAAAAAATTGAAAGTAGCCTTTATACTGGTCTGGGCCGGTCTGGTCCGGTTAACCGATTACACGAAGGTGAACGGACCAACCCCCTTACCCCATTAACCTAGCCCACCCGGCCCCCTTTGTACCGGTCTAGGTCGATTTTGGTTTCAACCGGTCTGGAAACGGGTTGACCCGACCCGTTAGACACCTTTAATAGAACCATCTTTATTCTTCACAAACAAGACATGAGCACATCAAAGTGACACACTAGGCCGAATGAACCCTTATCAAGCGATTCCTATAACTGTTCCTTCAACTCCTTCAACTCGAGAGGGGGGGAGGGCATATGATAAGGAGGAATAAAGATGGGCTAAGTGCCCGGCAACAAATCAATGCCAAAATTAATATCTTTGTCAGACGGCATGCCCGAAGATCAGCTAGAAACACATCAGGGAAATCCCTCACTATTGGAACTGATCAAATGTAGGGGTATCAATACTCGCATCTCTCACATAGGCTAGATATTTGTCAGACCCCTTCTCAACCATTTGTTGAGCTTTAAGAAATAAAATAACTCTGGTGGGAGTGTAATCTAAGGTAACCCTCCACTCTAATCATGGTACACATGGCATAGCCACCGTCACGGTCTTGGCGTGATAATCAAGTATAGCATAATGGGGTGACAACAAGTCCATGCCCAAGATAACATCAAAATCTACTATGCTGAGCAATAATAAATCGGCTCTGGTCTCAAAACCACTAAGAGTAATCAAACACGACCGATAAACGCGGTCCACAACAAGAGAATCTCCCACAAGTGTAGACACATAAATAGGGGAACTAAAAGAATCCCGAGATACGCCAAAATGTTGGGAAAAATAAGAGCACACATAGGAATAAGTGGAGCCTGGATCGAATTGAATCGATGCATCTCTATGACAGACTATAGCAATACCTCTGTACGAGTAGGAAGGGCATAGTATCTAGCCTGGCCTCCCCCTCTAGGGCAACCTCTACCTCCCCGACCTCCACCTCGAGGTGGTTGAGCAGATGGAGTGGCATCTGGTGCCGTAATCATAACCTGTGACCTTTGTGAAGCACGCTATGGCTGAGAAGTCTGTAGAGGTGCACCCTTCTTAAGTCTGGGGAAATCCCCCACCATATGGCGAGTGTCGCCAAACTCAAAACAAGCTCTAGGAGGGCGTGGTGGTTGTGGCTGGCTCGGGCCAGGTCTACTGGATTGACAGCTAAAAGTACCCCGTATAGGAGGCACTCTAGATATTAGAGGTTCATAATAAGGCTCCTAATGTCTAGGAGGAGATGGAATACCACTGGTGGCTGGAAGAGCTAAACGAACAAGACGGCTTACATAGCCTCTACGATGACGAACAACAGTTGGGGCACGTGCACCAAAATAATGGCCAGACTCTCGAGACCTCTTGGCCTCCCCCTCCTCCCTATCGTGAGCAAGCATGCCCTCCACTCTCCTAGCAATACTCACCACCTGCTGATATGAGATATCCATCTCAAACTCCCGAGCCATGCTAGTCCTAATGTTGGGGTACAGTCCCTTAATAAACCGACGAACCTTCTCTCGAAATGTAGAAACCAAGGCTAGTGCATGTCTAACCAATTCACTGAAATGGATTGCATACTCTGAAATAGTCATAGCACCCTGGCGCAACTACTCAAACTCCACGCGCCATGCGTCCCTAAGGCTCTGAGGGATATACTGTCTTAAAAACATGTCCGAGAATAGAGTCCATGTAAATGAAGTTGCTTCAATCGGACTGTCCAACTCATAAGTATTCCACAACTAATAGGCTTCTCCTCGAAGCTGAAAAACTGTGAAAAAAACCTCTCTTGACTCCAGAAATACCTAAACATCCTTTGACGCTAGACCACTGAATGTAGGAGGGTCGTATTTCTTGTACCTCTCGAGTTTCCACTGCCCCTCCTCCGAGACTATTGCCCTACCCTCGGGCTAAACTGGGGCTATAGGTGGTAACGTTATAACCTCGGGCATGAGATGTGGTTTGAGCAAGGGGAATCAACCCTGCCTGAGCTAGAGTACCAAACATGCTCAGGAACTATGCAAGGGTCTTATGATGAGCTGGAGTAGTAGGAGTCTCAAGTGCCTGCGCTTCAACTGGAGCTACTGGTGGCTCTTTTATGGTAGCTCGCTCGGGTGCTCTGGCTGCACCACGTGGTCATCCTCGGCCTCTACCCGGCCCTGGCCTCAGGCGGCTCTAGCAGGGGGCACTTGTGTCTGGTCATCTCCGGCTGCACGTGTCCTCAACATTTATGAGAAAATAGAAGACAAAAGTTTAGAATTTCGAAGTCAATAATCTCACACAACAAGGAATCAAATGAAGTGGAATTTTCCTAACAGTTCCATAGCCTCTTGAAGATAAGTATAGACATCTCCGTACCGATCCACGAGACTCTAATAAACCGACTTGTGACTCACGAATCCTATGAATCTAGAGCTCTGATACCAACTTGTCACGAACCAAATTCTCCCTCCGTGAACCGTCGTGACGGCACCTAGTCTCTACGACTAGGTAAGCCTAACATTTGCGAAAAAAAAAGAAACAAAAACATAAGAGCTAACAACTAACAGATAAATTTTAATAAGAAATTAAGGTGCCGCTCAGCGTATACAAATATCACTCTCAAAGTGTACATAAACTCTCCCTAAACTTGGAATATCTTAAGTCACAAACTACACAAAGAAAACATTATTTCTATACTCTAGAGTCTAACAAAAGGAAATACAAGAAGTGTTTGACATGGAGAAGAGTAGATAGGGACTCCGAGGTCTGCGGATGTGACAGATATACCTTGAAGTCTCTACAGATGTCTCACCTCACTGATAATGCAGCTGGTAAGTGGTACTTAGATCTGCACACGAAACACATGTGCCGTGAAGGGCATGAGTACACCACAACGGTACATAGTAAGTTCCAAGCCTAACCTCGGCCGAGTAGTGACGAGATAACGTCAGGGCCCTACTGATATATATATATATATATATATATATATATATATATATATATATATATATATATATATATATATATATATATATAGATAGATAGATAGATAGATAGATAGAAATAAATACTGAAATTTAAGAATGTAATCATAGAAAGGCAACAACTCAGAACACAGAGATAACAATAGGGGATCTCCCAGGATACCGTCCCGTTGTCCCAAACGTAAATGTGTAAGGGAATCTCCCGGAATACCGTTCCATAGTCCCAAAGTAAATATGCAGAACAGGGGGATCTCCTGGAATACCGTTCTGTAGTCCCAAAGTAAATATGCAGTACAAGGGGATCTCCCAAAATACCGTTCTAATGTCCCAAAGTAAATATACATCTCAACCAACATAAATGATAGTTACAGCAAGAAAACCTACAATTTAGACTAAGTTCGAGTTAAGGAAAAGCAGAAATTTCACTAAACATGTCGCACATAGTTCAGATAGGTAGTTAAGGCAAGTGGGCATGCTTTTCTAAACTAAACAGGATAACTACATATGCTTGTGTAGTCAAATAAGGAGAAACAGGTTATTACTTAGTGAAAAATGGAGTTTTACAACAAATAGCATGTGTACGTACTCATCACCTCACGTACACAACGCTCACATGTCAAAACAATACCAAATCCTAAAGGGAGTTCCGCCACACAAGGTTAAGCAAGCCATTTACCTCGAACCAAGCTCAAATCAATATGTAATAATGCTGTTTCCTTGAATATCCGACTCTAAATGGCCCAAATCTAGCCAAATTAATTTCATAACATAAATATACAAGAAACTAATCTAGCTAATGAAATCAAAGCTAAAGGAAGAAAATGGAAAATCACCCAAATAGCCTCCCCGAGCCCACGTCTCAGAATTGGGTAAAAGTCAAACAAAATATGAACATGCATTCACTAACGAGTTCACTCGTACCAAAATTACTCAAATTCGATACAAAAATCTCGATCAAAACCCCAAAATTCGGCCTAAGCACTCTTCTCAAATATTTCTCAATATCTCACACCAACTTCGAAATTAAATGATAAAATTAGTGATAGATTAGTGGAATATGACAGAAATCAAGTGTAAAATCATTACCTAATCGATGTATCTGAAAACCCCTTAAAATCTCATCCAAATTGAAGCTCCCAAACTCAAGTTTTGATAAAAATGGCCAAACCCTCATTTTTGAAATGTTTAATATTGCCTAGTGATTTCTTAATCGTGATCACGGAAATAGCCTCGCGATCGCGAAGAACAACTTTGCTTTCCCCAAAATTTAACTCTATGCAAACGCGAAACACCACACACGAACGTGATGCACTGGTTGATCAATCCTACGGGATCACGATTGTCCTCACGCGACTGCGAAGAGAAATACTTAAACTCCACCGTTGCCGCACTTCCTCTACCTGAACGTGTCCTAGACCACGCGTTCGCAATGCACAGTAACTATACATGATCGCGTCCTCATATTCGTGAACGTGAAGAACAACTTTAGCTGGTCTCTCAGGTACTCTGCACGATCGCGAGACCTCCCAAAGTCCAAAAATAACCCGTTAAGCATCCGAAACTCACCCGAGGCCCACAAAACCTCAAGCAAACATACCAACCAATCCTAAAAAACAAAACAAACTTAGTCGGGACGTCAAATCACATCAAACAATGCTAAAATCATGAATCACCCTTCAATTTAGACATAAAGAACTTGAAACTTCAAATTTCTACAATAGATGCCGAAACCCATCAAATCACGTTCGAATGACCCCACGTTTTACAAACAAGTCATAATCAACATTGCGGACCTACTTCAACATCCGAAATCAGATTCTGACCCCGATATCAAAAAGTCCACTACTGGTCAAAATCTCCAAAAATTCAACTTTCACTATTTCAAGGCTAAATAAGCTACAGACCTCCAAAGTATAATCCAGACATGCCCCTAAGCCCAAAATTACCAACGAAGCTAACGGAATCAACGGAACTCCATTTCGTACACGTCTTCACACAGTTCTAAGTATGATCCAAATTCTAAGACTTAAGCCTTTATTTAGGGACTAAGTGTCCCAAAACACTCCAAGAACCAAAATGAAATCTCCCGACAAGTCACAATAGCAGGAATAGATACGGGGGAAGCGGTTAATAGGGGATTGATGCTATAACTCTAAAAACGACCGGCCGGGTCATTACGATATGGATTGGGTAAGTATTCTCTATTGGGTTTTGATTATATTTCATGAATTTATCTTCATTTTTGGCAATTAGTTGATGATTTAAAAAGAAAAATTGGGAGTATTTGTTTAAAATTTCACAAAGTGAATTTTCGAGTTTTAAGCATCTATTCGGAATCGAATTTGAGTAAAACTAGTATGGCAGGACTCATAATTGAATGGGCTATCGGATGTTGTGCATTTCATCGGATTCCAAGGTGTGGGCCCGGGTTTGACTTATTTGTTGACTTTGCGCTTTTGTTTTAAGATTCGACCTTTATCGATTGGGTTTGTTTCCTTAGGCATTATTTGATGTATTTGAGTTGCTTTTGGCTAGTTTCGAGCCGTTCAGAGGTTGACTCGCACGGGATGGCACTCTAGAGTATTGTTTAGCTTGCTTGGTATGGGTTTTGGTTTGGTCAAGGTAAGTAACACTTCTAAACTTGGTATTATGTGTTTGGTGTTAAGGTGGTGCACATGCTAGGTGACGGGCGTGTGGGCGTGCACTGTATGAATTAGGACTCGATTGATTTTGTGTTACTATGTAGTGACCTAATCTTGTTTCTATCCTTAAAATTCCTATGTGTTAGAGTAATTGAGATGTGATTTATGTTAGAAACCATTTTTAGGCTATATGTTTATCCTGTTAGGACCCACTGAGGTCATTTCTGTTGTTGAGTTATTTACTTAAATTGCAATTACATAATCGGTCATACTTATTCATTGCATATCATATCTCAACCTCTGTTATCATTTGTCTTATATCATATTATCATTGCTTGGGCTGATTGGCTTGAGATTCATGAGGCTGAGAGACCGGAGAGATTAATGATTGAGTACGACTGAGGGCCTTATTTTGAGGATGTTTATGGGATTGGGTTGCACGCCACAACAGGCTTTATTGAATCATACCATGATTGGCTTACATTAGCGCTTGGGCAGGATCCGCCCCTTTGGAGTCTGACTTACCAGCAGTGAGCTAGGTGCCTACTGAATGCGAGTGCGAGTGCCGAGCGCGAGTGCTGAGCAATGGCGAGGATTGAGTGATTGTAAGGACTAAGCAATTGTGAGGTTTGAGTGACTGTGCGGACTGACTGACTGGGAAGACTGAGCAAATTGATACTCCGAGAGTATGCATATGGTTTTATCAATGTGTTGCAATAAAGGTGGCATGCATACTTGCCATGTAGGCATTGGGATGCATTTCCTCATGTTGTAAGGCATTAAGATTGATGACTGAGTGAGGCCGAGGGCCTAATTTTGAGGATGTTTATGGGATCGGGTTGCACGCCGCAACAAGCTTTATTGGTTCATGCTGTGATTGGATTATATTATCGCTTGAGAAAGATCTGCCCCTCTGGAGTCTGACCTACCAGTAGTGACTAAAGGTACCTACTAAGTGCGAGTGCCAAGCGATTGTGAGGACTAAGTCACTGTAAGGACTGAGTGACTGTGAGGACTGAGTGACTGGGAGGACTAAGAAAATTGATACTCCAAGAGTATGCATATGGTTTCATCACTGCATTGCAATAAAGTTGGCATGCATACTTGGCATGTAGGCATTGGGATGCATTTCATCATGTTGTAAGGCATTAAAATTGATGACTGAGTGAGGTCGGGGGCCTGATTTTGAGGATGTTTATGGGATCGGGATGCACACCGCAACAAGCTTTATTAGTTCATGCTATGATTGGATTATATTATCACTTGAAAAAGATCTGCCCCTTTGGAGTCTGACCTGCCAGCAGTGAGTAAAGGTACCTATTGAGTGCTAGTGCCAAGCGATTGTGATGATTAAGTGACTTGGAGGATTGAGTAACTAGGAGGACTAAGCAAATTGATACTCCGAGAGTATGCATATGGTTTCATCACTAGATTGCAATAAAGTTGGCATGCATACTTGGCATGTAGGCATTGGGATGCATTTCCTCATGTTGTAAGGCATTGAGATTGATGACTGCGTAAGGCCGAGTGCCTGATTTTGAGGATGTTTATGGGATCGGGCTACACGCCACAGCAAGCTTTATTGATTTATGCTATGATTGAGCTTATATTATCGCTTGGGAAAGATCCACCCCTCTGGAGTCTGACCTACCAACAGTGAGTGAAGGTACCTACTAAGTGCGAGTGCCAAGCGATTTTGAGGACTGAGTGACTGTAAGGACTGAGTGACTATGAGGTCTTAGTGACTGTGAGGACTGCTATGAGGACTGAGTTAATGGGAGGACTAAGCGAATTGATACTCCGAGAGTATGCATATGGTTTTATCATGGCGATGCATTACAGTTGACATGCATACTTGGCATGTTGGCATGGAGATGCATTTCCTTATGTTGTGCAGCATCACGAAATTTATGACTTCACATGCATATTGCCATGTAGGTGTCACACCTCCTTTTTTACCACCCGAGAGGGGGTATAAAAGAGTTTTTTCAATTAAAGTAACATAAATCGAAATGAGATTATTTTATTTAATTTTTAGAGTCTCCACTTGGAATAATTTAAGGTGTTCCAAGTGACCGATTTATTTTAAATCCCAAATCGAGGAAAATCGACTTTATTTAAAAATTTGCAAAACCAGAAATTCTAAATAAGGAATTCTGTTAACCCGGGAGAAGGTGTTAGGCATTCCCCAGTTCCATGGTTCTAGCACAGTCACTAAAAGTATTAATATTTTGCCTAACTATCTAATTTACTACATGTTTTAAACCTTATATGCATTTTTAACTTTATAACCACTTTTAATTATTTTAACCGCTTCTTAGGATTTATGGAATTATTTCTCAAACAAGTTACGATTGTCATACACTTGTCGTTTTGGAACACACCGCAAACCACGCTACATGAAATGCACTCGCGATTCACGACATGTTTTATTTTTATTATTATTCGAAGTTATGGTCGGGTCACATAAAATGCACACTAGAATTTGGATTTATGTACAATGATCATGTCACTGGAATCGAACACATGGCCACGATGATTTATTTTTAATCGTGCCTTAAGTAAGCTATGATATTCATGGTTATTTCATTCTACGATGTAATCCGCCTTTTTAAAAGACAGGGGTAAGGCCTGTGTACGCTCAACCCTACCCAAAACTCACTTGCAAGACTAAACCAGGTTTGTTGTTGTTAAGTTATGACTCTTTCACATGAGATTAGTAAGAGATAACATAAAATCTGTAAATAAAATAAAGGAGAACATTATAAGGTTATTTCTTATCATTCAAACTGTAAAAGAGGCACATGAGATAATTTCCTCTACGACAAACAAAAGTTTTCACATTTATACTAGTTCAAAGCCAAATATTAAATTTCCCAATCAACTAATCACACACAAAACTAAGAACTAAAAATGTCAATAGATGAACTTCATGTTTAAAACATTAACATGCATAAAATGAAAAGTAACGGACGAAATTAGAAACTTACTGGGTCAAGAACATTAGGTTCAGGGCTATAATCAGCAGTGAGAAGAAAATAGGAAGCAGTGACAGTAGCCACCATAGTCGTCCTTCTTACGAGTTTATCCGTTCTGGGTTCATTTTTTCTTAGCGAATTATTGGTAGCAGATGCATCATCCACAATAGTATATTTCATTAATTCATGCAAAGTCTTGGTCTTATCCTCAATTTCAATCAACGTGTATGCTTTTATATTGAAAAATTTTGCTTTCAATATTACATCTGCACTTCCAAGTCGAACAAACACATGAACTTGACCACTAACTGGAGCTCGAAACCTCTCCGCGAAGCTCAAACGGAATCCCACAAACTTCCAACTTCGAACTGGGTCAGAAAAAGACAGAAGCCCACTATTTCGAGGTTGAAATGAAGCTCTGTTTTTGCTGGTTTTGGCTTGATTTCGCTGTGTTTTCTGGGCTGATTTTGGAAGATTTTCTGCTAGAGTTTCATTGCCTTTTAGATCTTTTTTTGGGCTGATTTCCGTTGGGGAATGGGACTTGTTTTGTTGTCAGAAAAAGGTTGGCTATAGCTGATGTGTTTCAATGTGTTTTGAGGTGAATTGTTGTGTAAAAATTGTGAAGAAAATGGTTATATCCAAGGTTCTTTCATGGTTGTTCTTGATTGAGATTTTTACGAGGAAGAAGAGAAAGTTGGAGCTTTTTTCCATTTCTTTTTGTTAGGAAGAAGAAGATAGTCCACCCCTATCTTTTTCGTGCTCTCTGTATCTATCCGTCTATATCCCCTTTTTCTATTTTTTAGAGTGGTCAATATATAATTGTGTGTGTGCTTATCAGGAAATATTTTGTGAGTGGTCCCTATGCAAAAAGTGGAGAGCAAGAATATTTGAGTACTTCAAAAAGATGAGTTGTAGTGTGAATTTTGTGAAAGAAAAAAAATCAAAAAAGAATCCAAGTGAGTCCCAAAAAATGCATGAGACAAAATTCTTTGTATAATGCAAGAGTGGATTTTCGAGTGCTTATTGCCTGAAGGTCACGTGAGGGTATTACAAGGGATAATGAAGAATCTTTACAACTTGGCCATTTCTAATTGGCTCTTATTTTCTTTTCTTGATAATTACTAAAAACTCTACTCCTACTAAATAAGTAAATACAAAGCAAGATAAAATTATTATACTCAATATTTATTTCTCAAAAACCTCTCACTTAAATACTAAGCTAAATAAAATTATATCCCTTTTTTTTGTTGAAACTTTTCTTTCTTTGTAAAATGAAAAATAAAAGTAATACTTTAAAAATAACTAACTATTTTTTTTGTAATTTTCAAATTATCCAAAATAAACCCATAAAAAGTTGAAATAAAACTACAATATTAAAATTAAACTTAAAATCTATTTAAATACTAAAAATGAGTGAAAAAACAAATATGGTCAAAAATTAGGTGTTCACAACTGCCTTTCTTTGCGTGGACACATGAAGAGTTTTCAGGCAAAGATAAAGGGAGACGTGTAACTAATATTTGACCATATTGTTATTCAGAAGAGGAAGAAGGTAAAAGAAAAAGGTGCAACCGAGTCCTGGTTTTGGACAGCCTACATATCCCGGGTTATAAGGGAATCAAGTCACGTATAGTTCAAGAAGGATGATGTGGTGATGAGTTCAAGAGTCGAGTGAGGTTCCGTCGAGGCTCCTGTCCGTGGTCCTGTTATTACATCAAAATCAAAATTAAAAAGACTAACTAAACCTATCAGCTACGAGTTACAAGATTCTTATCTATGAGTTTTCTAAAGCTTGATCTTGAGTCTTGGTTGGTTCTTCATGCGGACTCTTATCTGATTCTTGATGCTTGTTAGCTGCAGGTGCTGGATCATTCCTTTTTTAACTTCTCGGATCAAGGCGGGACATGCAAAGCTTGTGAATTCAATCACGTCCTGAGTAGTTCACATCTTTTCTCCGCTTCTACACTTTGAGTACACTTCTTTTTCTTCTTTTTTTCATTATTTTGGATTGAGACTCCTTCTTTTGGCCGTCTCGAACCATGTGCCTTGAGGTAAAACCTGCTCAAACACCAAAAGAAACAAACAAGTTATTGTAACAAAATTCTAAACTACTTCTTTATTGAAAGCAATAAAAGTCAGGATTGTGTATCCTTGGGAAAAAGAGATTAGGGAGTGGAGACCCTATATCTAAAATGAAATCAGCTAGGGATTGGAGTCCCTAAGTTGGAAAGATTACTAGGTTATGCAGGCATCAACTAAGGAGTGGGACCCTATGTTGGGAAAAGATTACCAGGTTATGATGGCATCAACTAGGGAGTGGGACCCTATGCTGGAAAAGATTACAAGATTATGCTGGCATCCACTAGGGAGTGGGATCCTATGTTGGAAAAGATTACCAGGTTCTGATGTATATGATCTCAGATCGGAACTTTTATGATTTGGTTAGCTCCGTTAGGTGATTTGAGACTTAGGAGCCTGATCGGAATGCATTTTGGAAGTCCGTGGAAGGCTTACGCTTGAATTGGCGAAATCAAAATTTTGGCGTTTATCGATTGATAGTGAGATTTTGATATAGGAGTCAGAATGGAATTTTGGAAGTTGTAGTAGCTTCGTTGTGTCATTTGTGACGTGTGTGCAAACTTTCAGGTCATTCGGACATGGTTTGGTTGGGTTTTTGATCAAAAACGTAATTTGGAAGTTTTGGATTTCTTAGGCTTAAATTAGATGATGATTTGATGTGTTGATGTTGTTTTGGGTGTTCCGAAGGTTGGAATATGTTTGAATGGTGATATGTGACTTTTTTGTATTTTTGGTTGAGGTCCCGGGGGCCTCGGAACAATTTCGGATAGTTTTCGGGAAGGTTCAACTTGAGAAAATGCAGTTGATGTTGCTACTTCTGTCATATCCGCACTTGTGGATTGGGGACCGTAGGTGCGAGCTCCGCAGGAGCGGAAGAAAGGCGCAGGTGCGAGGAGGACCACAGGTGAGGCTTGGTAACCGCATCTGCGATACCACAAAAGAGGTGAGGCGACCGCAGATGCGAGGCCTGGTGACATAAGTGAAATCCGCATAAGCGGATGTTTTTCCGCAGAAGCGAAAGCGAAGATGCGCTTATGGGATCGCGGATGCTAAAGTGCTGGGCAGGATGTATAAAAATGCCCCTTTGCAAGTTTCAATCATTTGTTCATAATATTTGTGAGATTTTGGAGCTCCAATTAGGGAATCAAGTGTTGATAAAGAGGTAAGCTACTTGGTCTTTGTATCTTGTGTTTGTGGTGATTATTTCATTGTTTAATCATGAAACTTGTGGGAAGAATTAGATAAAGATTTGGGGAAATTATGGCTTGAAATTAGAGTTAAATTGGGGATTTGAGAGGCTATTTGAGGTCCGATTTTGATGATCTTGATATGTATGGACTCGTGGGAGGATGAGGATTCTATTGATGTGATTCTTATTGGATTCTGAGATGTGGCCTCGGGGGTCGGGTTGGACCAATTTCGGGGTTTTAAGTTTAAATTGATTATTTTCGTGTGGGCTTTGTCCTTTTGGCATGTATTGATGATATGATTCTGAATTTGGATAGATTCGGGGTGATTTGAGGCCGAGTCGAGAGGCAAGGGCATCGCGGGCTAGAGTTTGGACCGGATCGAGGTAAGTAATGGCTGTAAATGCTGTCCTGAGGGTTTGAAAACCTGTATTTCACATCGTTGTGCTACTTTGAGGTGACACACACGCTAGATGACGAGCGTGGAGTCGTGCACCATTGGGGATTGAGACTTGGTCCGTCCCGTACAACTGTTAAGTCGCGTATTTGATTTGAAATCTTATGGGATTCCATATTTTAGAGATTGGTATTATATTATCGGTTGTATGCCATGTTTGGGGCCTTGTGCCAACCTATTGAGACCCTTAGAGGATACTTTCACTATTTTTCCTCGCTCTATTTATTTTGAAAGCATATCCTCAGTCATGATTTACCTGTTTATTGTTTAAAACTGGTTTTATCACTTACTTCTTAAAATGTGAAAACTGTTTGGACTGAGTTCCTTATTTTACTGATGGTCCGAGTGATTGTGAGGTTGATGATTGAGATAGACTGAGGGTCTGATTGTGAGGGTATTGACTGACATAGACCGAGGGTCTGACTGTGAGGTTAATATTTGAGATAGACCGAGGGTCTGGTGGTGAGGTTAATGACTGAGAGAGGTCGAGGGCCTGTTGTGAGGATTATATATTTATGGATCGGGTTGCACGTCGCAGCAATATATACATATATATATATATATATATATATATATATATATATATGGATCGGGATGTATACCGCAACGATATGTATATGGATTGGGCTGCATGTCGCAGCGATATAGCGCTTGGTCTGTAGAAGCCCCTCCGGAGTCTGCACACCCCCAGTGAGCGCAGTCAACTATATTTATGGATTGGCATGCACGCCGCAACGATATATGGATCAGGTTGTATGCCACAGCGGTTACTATAAGGTACCTATTGAGTGTGAGTGTTGAGTGTGAGGTAAGAGTTGAGTCACGAGTGACTGAGAGACTTGCCAGATGGGCTATAGATATAGATATACATGAGTGATGCTTTGCCTGAGGAGCCTGTTTATGAACTTGTTGTTTTTTCTCACTCCTACTTAAAGTACGTTTCTACTGAATATGTTGAGTGATTTACTGTTTTCACTAATCTTTAGACCGAGCCTCTATTGAAAATGTTAAACAAATATTTTAAATAATCTTTCATTTAAACTGATGTTTTAAGTTATGAAAAGGATTGTGAATTTCTGTTTTGCCGGAGGGGATGTATACGAACTATGTTTTGCCCGAGGGGCCTATTATGGTTTTCATTTCTTTTATTATAAATGGTGTTGAATCCCTACTGAAACTGTGGGAAAGCATTTTCAAATGGTTTTACCAAAAGCTGAATTTTAAATGAGACAAGTGACTCGTATTCTGATTTGAAACCTTTTATGCTTATTGAGATTTTCACAAATGTGGATTCATCATTTCCTACTGCTCAGTCTTTATTTACTCTTATTACTTACTGGTTTAGAGTACTCACATTACTCCTTGTACCTCGTGTGCAGATTCAGGTATTTCGGAACCCGATAACGGGTGTTGATTGCTCCGAGGCGGAGTCGGCGGAGTTAGCCAGGTGGCTGCACGACGTTCGCAGCACTGCTTCCTTCCTCATATTTTCATTGCTGTACTTAGTACATTTTTAGACTCTTGTTTTATTCAGACCTTGGTAGATGCTCATGACTAGTGACACCCCGATGTCGGGCTTGTGTAATTGTTCCGCACTTTCCTTTTGAGTTTTATTATGAGATTATTGGTATATAAATAGTATAAAAACAACTTTTATTGGAAAATGGTTGATTCGGAAGTTGTGTCGGCTAGCCTGGTTTAATGATAGGCACCATTAGGACCGGGTCGATTTTTGGGTTGTGACAAGTTGGTATCAGAGCCAAGGTTACATAGGTCTCACGAGTCATGCAGGTTTAGTAGAGTCTCACAGATCGGTACAGAGACATCTATATTTATCCTCGAGCGGCTGCAGAACCTTTAGGAAAAATATCACATTCTTGAATTCTTATCGTTCGACCTTGATTCAGCTTGAAAAGTAACTCTTTGAACTCCTTCCACGCGTTCGTATGCGTGCATGAGCACTCGGTATCAGATGTGCATCGATGGCTTGTGATTCCCTGATTGAGGGGCGAGATATGATCTCTGTGTGTTGATATTAGGCCAGTCTAGAGGACTCGAGGGTGGATTTTGCCTATAGCTTGAGCACCGAGGTGCTAATTATGTGAGCAAGTATTTTTGAACTTATACGTTTGGTAGTGCCCAATTGGTAGAAGTAATGACTGGATAGTTACGTGATGAGTGTGATGTGATTGCGAGATGTATTCATATGATTTGGAAGCGACAAGAAGGGTTTTCTGGAGGATAGAAGAACTATTAGGTGCTTGATTTCAATCAACTCATCCATAGGTGTATGAGAATCACAGAATATCTTGAGTTGTTGTTGGTAATGGAAGCTCGGTGCATAGTGCAGGAAGTTTCTTGGTTGTTCTAGGATGAGGTTACACTCTGCGGTGGCGGAGTGCTATTAAGGCACGGGTGGTTCTGTTCGTTTGATCAAGCTAATTGCATTTTGAATAGAGTGAATGACTCTAGCGAATGGTTCTAATGTGTTCAAGATTTTACATGTAACAATTGGGCATTTTCAAGTTGTATATGTGGCTAGAAACTGAGTTTTCATTGGAAGGTGTCACGATTTGTGGCATTTCTATATCAATTATGGGATTCTATGTGTCAGTAACAGGAAGGTAAAGGTAACGGATTTAGATTCGCAAGAAGTCTCTTCAGAGTAAAGTATTTTGATTGTGGTGCTTTTGGGAATATTTAAGAGAGTATTCAGCGGCTTATGAGTCTTAGACGGTGTGGTTTTGTGCTTGGGTCTCGTGTGGTGAGTTTGGGGTGAGGAATTGTGATGTTATAGCAAAAAGGAGTATCAAGTTGAAGGTAAATCAGAATGGAACTCGGATAGATGGGATAGCTTGGTAGTAGGCCGAGTCAGTATGGTAAGGATATGATTAGTTCTTGGATGCTTATGAGGTAATGAGTTTCTACAGGTGTTTCGCGGCAATTATCTTGGGTTTTAGTGACTTGCATAGCTCAATTGAGTTAGAAGGATTCAGTACTAACGATTTAGTGGTGTGCAAGTGGAATTCAAAGAGCTCTAGATGGTTTCCACCACAGTTAGAGAGTTATATTTTTCCTACTGGCGTGAGGAGCATGGTATGTGTAGTGATTTTCTTCTAGATGGTTTCAATGAAAAGTTCTTGGCTAATTGAGTACGTAGCTTCTTGTGCCCCGAAAGGGATATGAAGTTCTTGTGGTTATCCTAGGATTGTATGGTTAGCGGTATGTTGTGTAGGATTGAGATTTGCATGTGTAAGGACACGGTTCAGATTTGAAAGGAAGGTCACAAATTCTTAGATAGCATGGGCATCTTCATGTGACTAGATAAATGAGATCACTGATTGGTGTGACTTGATGAGGGTATACATTTCAGATAGGACGATGTGTTTAAGTTATGGATGCTTTATTGGTATTGCAGCACTAGCTTGTTCGATCGTCTGATGATATTTGAGTCTGCTTGGTGGCATAGAGGAATTATAGGTGTACCTCTCATGAGATGATTGAGTACTAGAGGTGTGTTAAATATGCGAGCGGCGGAATTGGGATCATATATGGTAATTCTGTGTGCTTTATGGACTTGGAGAATAGAAGTTCTCATATACAGGTTAGCTCGTGGTTGTGGACGGTAAGGATGTGGGTAAGTTAGTCAGATGATAGTGTGTGCTATGATTCAGTCATTGTGAAGCTTTGGAGGATTATTTATTTGTTGTGTGATACTAGAGTTGATGTGTGGTTCATTGGTAAACCTATATGGATGTGTGTTTTGCATCGAGACGACTTTGTTGACTTCGAGTTGCCATTGGTGAGGGATGTGTTGATTCGGTTGTTATTGAGCTATTAGTAATCAGGGGGATCTATAAGTTACCTTTCTGTGTTGCGAGCCGTCAAGATTTGTTGGTTATAGGCACATGTGGTGCGGCTTTATTAGGGCTTCTCAATGGAATTCGAGTGGGAAGAGTACAGGGTATTTCTCGGTGGATGGCGTATCGGTTATGTCCTTTCGAGTTGTGTGGTGTTATGTAATTGCTTCATGGTAGTTATGATGATTGCCTTAGCTTTAGACATCATATTGCGCATGGATGTTGATTTTGAGCGTAGTGACTTAAGGTGTTTCATGCGGACCAGTGTTTGGATGTGGTCGCGCATTGGAGCAAAGCTAAGTTGAGGTATGATCATGCGGGTTAGATTCGTGTGTTCTGTTTTCTATGATGTGAGACCGGTTCTCAGCATTGTGTGTGGTGGTACTAGTGAGCTTGCGGTACAGCTCTTTCATTTGAGTCATTTTCATGATTTGAATAAGTTCGGATTGTGGCTTATTAGTGCACGAATTGCACAAGTCGTGGCTTTAGTCTGTATTGATGTGTCAATGTCACCAGAGTAGTTGTGTTGGATTAGATGAGACCATCAAGATCTTTAATGACTGCAAACAGATTCGATTACAGCATGTTGGAAGGAATATCGAGGTTCAGCTTAGGAATTTGCTATGGTCTTTGCCAAAGGAGAAGTGGATTCATGAATGGTTGAAACGGTTATGGATTACTGCATGTTTCATTTATCATTGGCAGTATAAGAAAGTATTGGAATAAGACTTTAGTTGATAAGAGGTTTCCTATCGATATTTGGTTGTTGTGTGCAGCTGCTGTGATTAGAAGTTATTGCTGCAAGCATTTGAGTTATGTGGTTTATCATGTAGTTGCACCGAGGTTGCGGGTATGGGTTATTACAACTTGTTCAGGCTTAGTCAGAGTATAGATGTGAGATTTTGATCTTGTGGATGATTTCAGAAGTGGAAATGTGGTTCTAAGGTTCATGGGCTAGGTTGGACTGTGAAATTTTAGTTACATTGTGTTATCGGACCTATACGAGATAGGGTGACGTGGGATCACCCCCGGGTATGTGCATGGTAAGGTTATTCAGTGATTGCTTGGCTTTTGGAACAACTCTAGGCACGTTCGAGGATGAACGTATGTTTAAGTAGGCGAGGATGTAACGACTCGACCAGTCGTTTTGAGCTTTTGCACCTTGCTCATCAGTTCCCGGGCATGAATTGCCCCATATGATATGTTATGACTTATGTAAATCGTAGGTTTTGGTTTTTAGGGTAATCAGAATGAATTTAGAAGAACAGTTCTTAGTCTGAAGCCTGAAATTTGAGAGGTTTGATCGAGATTTGACTTGTTTGTATATGATCTTGGATCAGAATTTTTATGATTTGGTTATCTCCGTTAGGTGATTTGGGACTTAGGAGCGTGATCGGAATGCAGTTTGGAAGTCCGTGGAAGGCTTAGGCTTGAATTGGCGAAATCAAAATTTTGGCGTTTTCCGGTTGATAGGTGAGATTTTGATATAGGAGTCGGAATGGAATTCTGGAAATGGAAGTAGCTCTGTTGTGTCATTTGTGACGTGTGTGCAAAATTTCAGGTCGTTCGGACGTTGTTTGGTTGAGTTTTTGATCAAAAACGTAATTTGAAAGTTTTGGAATTCTTAGGCTTGAATTAGATGATGATTTGATGTGTTGATGTTGTTTGGGTGTTCCGAAGGTTGGAATATGTTTGAATGGTGATATGTGACTTGTTTGTATTTTTGGTTGAGGTCCAGGGGGTCTCGAAATGATTTCAGATAGTTTTCGGGAAGGTTAAACTTGAGAAAATGCAGCTGATGTTGTTGCTTCTGTCATATCCGCACCTGCGGATTGGGGACCGCAGGTGAGAGCTCTGCAGGAGCGGAAGAAAGGCATAGGAGCGAGGAGGTCTGCAGGTGCCGCTTCGTAACCGTATCTGCGATACCGCAGGAGCGGTGAGGCGACCGCAAATGTGAGGCCTGGAGACATAAGTAATGTTTTTCCGCAGAAGCGGATGTTTTTCCGTAGAAGCGGAAGCACAGATGCGCTTATGGGATCGCAATGTGAAAGTGCTGGGTAGGATATATAAAAAGGCCCCTTCACGATTTTCAGTCATTTGTTCATAATTTTTGTGCGATTTTGGATCTTTAAGATGTGATTTCAAGAGGGAATCAAGTGTTGATAGAGAGGTAAGCTACTTGGTCTTTGTATCTTGTGTTTATGGTGATTATTTCATTGTTTAATCATGAAACGTGTGGGAAGAATTAGAGAAAGAGTTGGGGAAATTAGGGCTTGAAATTGGAGAATTAAATTGGGGATTTGAGAGGCCATTTGAAGTCCAATTTTGATGATCTTGATATGTATGGACTTGTGGGAAGATGAGGATTCTATTGATATGATTTATTAGATTGTGAGATGTGGGCCCGGGGGTCGGGTTGGACCAATTTTGGGATTTTAAGTTTAATTTGATTATTTTCGTGTGGCCTTTGTCTTTTGGCATGTATTGATGATATGATTCTGAATTTGGATACATTCGGGGCGAATTGAGCTGAGTCGACAGGTAAGGGCATTGCGGGCTAGAGTTTGGACCAGAACGAGGTAAGTAATGATTGTAAATGCTGTCCTGAGAGTTTGAAACCTCGGATTTCACATCGTTGTGCTGCTTTGAGGTGACATACATGCTAGATGACGAGCGTGGTGTCGTGCACCGTTGGGAATTGAGACTTGGTTCGTCCCGAACAACTATTAAGTCGCGTATTTGATTTGAAATCTTATGATATTCCATATTTTAGAGATTGATATTATATTTTGGGTTGTATGCCATGTTTAAGGCCTTGTGCCAACCTATTGAGACCCTTAGGCGGTACTTTCACTATTTTTCCTCGCTCTATTTGCTTTGAAAGCATATCCTCAGTCATAATTTACCTGTTTATTGTTTAAACCTACTTTTATCAGTTATTTCTTAAAATGTAAAAACTGTTTGGGCTGAGTTTCTTATTTTACAATTGGTCTGAGTGATTATGAGGTTATGATTGAGATAGACCAAGGGTCTGATTGTGAGGGTATTGACTGAGATAGACCGAGGGTCTTATTGGTAGGTTAATGAATGAGATAGACTGAGGGTCTGGTGGTGAGGTTAATAACTGAGAGAGGCCGATGGCCTAGCTGTGAGAATTATATATTTATGGATCGGGTTTCACACATACATATATATACATACATACATACATACATATATATATATATATGTATCGGGCTAAATGCCGCAACAATACGTATATGGATTGGGCTGCATGCCGCAGCAATATAGCGTTTGCGCTGTAGGAGCCCCTCCGGAGTCTGCACACCCCTAGTGAGCGTAGTCAACTATATTTATGGATTGGGCTGCACGCCTCAACGATATATGGATCGGGTTGTACGCCGCAGCGGTTACTATAAGGTACGTATTGAGTGTGAGTGTTGAGTGTGAGCACTGATTAGTAAGATTTGAGTCACGAGTGACTGAGAGACTTGCCAGAGGGGCTATAGATATACATGTACATGAGTGATGCTTTGCCTGAGGAGCCTATTTATGAACTTGTTGTTTTTTCTCACTCCTCCTTAAAGTACGTTTCTACTGAATATGTTGATTTATTTACTATTTTCACTCATCTTTAGACCAATCCTCTATTGAAAATGTTAAACAAATATTTTAAATAATCTTTCATTTAAACTGAAGTTTTAAGTTATGAAAAGGATTGTGAATTTCTATTTTGCCGGAGGGGATGTATATGAACTATGTTTTGCCTGAGGGGACTATTATGGTTTTCATCTCTTTTATTATAAATGGTGTTGAATCCCTACTGAAACTATGGGAAAGCATTTCCAAATGGTTTTACCAAAAGCTGGATTTTAAATGAGACAAGTGAATCGTATTCTGATTTGAAAGTCTGTTGTGCTTATTGAGTTTTTCATAAATGTAGATTCATCGTTTCCTACTGCTCAGTATTTATTTACTCTTATTACTTACTAGGTTGGAGTACTCACATTACTCCCTATACCTTGTCGCGCCCCCTTTTTCCCTCTTTGCATCGGAAAATCGAGTTTATGATATTTTTGGGTGTAGAACAACTCATTCCTTTTGGGAACTGGGTTTTGCATTTGAATAGTTGCCACCTAATGAGTTAAGGTGCATTAGGACACCTATAAAGTTCATTTCTAAGTTTGTTTGATAACCAGAGATGGGGTAAGGGCTTGAAATTATCCTAAGGGAAAGGTGTTAGGCACCCCTCAGGATCCACTAGTGTGGTTCCCGGCCAGACAGTTTTGTGAATTTGTACAATTAGCAAATAGACAAGTATAGGCTCAAGTAGTAGGGGATTTAGGTTTAAATACATAAGGGTTTGAAAGAACAATCATTAAAGGCGAATTTTGAAATGGAGTTACATTTTTTACAAATACTTGAAAATATAAAAGGGGAGAGGAGTCCTAGGTTTATTTATAATATGGATCACATCAATGCGTGACCCGGTATGACACTCCTCAGAAGAGGAGATACATGTGTTATTAGCGCATCAGTCATCATATTCATAGCTACCCTTCCCACCCTGCTAAGGTATTAAAGCGCGGATTGGTCTCGACCTCTATTGCATGATATTACCCGTCTCATTCCTATTAGTCCTTGAGGAATTGAGGACTACTATTCCTATAAAAAGGAGGATTTTAGGCTAACTCTTAGGTTTTAAAGGTAAAAGACTAAGGTGACATTCAAAACACATAGGAGTGCATATTAGGGGAAAACATGTAAGCAACCAAAAGGCTCATATATACCTCCTCAAGTAAAGCACATAAGTAGCATGACTCAAACACATTTAGGGTCAGAATTTAAAAATACTAAGACAAGAGAAGTTTAGTTGTTGAAGCATACCAGTTTATTACATAACTCAGATAAGAAGTCCAAATCAGGCTTGCCTACTGGTTGTAGTAGTAACTAATTAACAGAGGCAGATTCAATTTTGTTGTTATCACCTAAGGCTTGCCTAAGTGTATTGGTGATGTCATATAAGCATGATATCTATTACTGATTCAGAATGTAGCAAAGTAGTAACAGTTTCAAACGAGCGATTTAGGGATCATATAGGCATGCTTTCTAAACCGTATTAATAAAAGAAGTATGTTGTTTAAGACTGATTCAGAACAGTACGAGTCAAACTGATTTTCAACTAGACTTGTTTCAGATCCTATAGGCATGATCTCTATTATTGCTGATTTTTAATCACTATAGACATGATATGTAGTTGAACGTGAAATGAAGCAGGCAGGATTTACTTGAAATTCCTATAGGCATGATTTCTATGAGAAATACTGATTTTTAACCTTATGAACATGATGTCTGATTATAGCCATTTAGATCCAATAGGCATGGCATCTAAGTGTGGTAATAAAACATGCAGAATCTAAAACAGGTACTAAGGCATGTTATCTAGATGTAGAATTAAAACGTGCAGAATTTAAATAAACAGATCCTATAGGCATGTTCTCTACCCTTCTAATAGTTAAACATGCATAATTACCCATCTCTTTTTCACTTACCAACCCTCAATATTTGTTACAAATTATTACAAACCAAATACTGAATTACATCAAAACAATGTAAAACAAGAAGTTACAACCCTAGGAAGCCTGATTCTTGACTTCCTCTCTGAGTTATGGAATAAACCACCTCAAGCACCACTTGTTTCAAAGCCTTTCTCAGACCTGGGTGTGACAAAGTTCCATAAGGGCCTCAAAGGACCCCGGGCAGCGCTTACACCCAGGTTTGTATAACCAGATAGAGGTGAGTGCAGTGTGGAAGGGCCAGCCCTTATGCGTCCAAGTTCAGAGAGAACTCACGGGTCCCAAGGAAAGGCTCACACAAGAGGGGCAGAACCTAAGTTCTAAGAGTGTAGTGGAAGTGCAGAAATAGAGATTTATTTTAAGACTGGATTGAGAGTAGTAAGGGGTAGGGTGATTTGAAAACAGTAGTAGTAAAACTTAAATTACACAGAATCAGTAATTGCACAAAGGGGGTCAGGGTTTTCAGGAATACATTGCATGAAGCATATGACCCCAGGAAGGGTCAGGTTTGGACATGCACAGCAATAGATGATGCTGGCATGCCCACAAATCAGCCAGAGAACACAAACACAAACAGGGATGTGGGGTTTTGGGATTCATTCACCTAGGGGAGCATAAATTAAAAGGGGCAGGAAACATATTTCACATGCTAGTAATGTAACTTGATTGTAGAAACATAAGCAAAGTAGACAAGAATAAGAGAAGTTGGAACAATTAATGAAACATGTTGTTGTTGGTGCTTGAAGATTAACTAGGACATACCAGTAAGAAGCAAAGTGCAGAAAGAAAAAGTGAGCAAATTTCCACAGCCTAGCCTTGGCTTTCAGCCGGCTTGGCAAAGCAGTAGAACAAGGAGTAATAGAGAAAAGAGAGAGAGTTTTGAGTGAAGTGTGTGTTCTGAACTCAGATGGTTCGTTCGTCATTTGAAAGAAAAGAAAGTGGGTATTTATAGTTCTAAAACAGGTGAAGAATAAGGTAATAAGCAAAGCCTTAACACAAATATTGAAACAATCACAAGTCAGAATCAATTACACAAGTGATTCCCTTTAATTGAGGAATCACTGATTAACAGGTAGTAACAGGTTCAAATAAGGAAATAAATCAGTTTGCTTATTGCCATATAAGGGATAGTAAAAGTATGTAGTGAATAATCAAGTCTGAGTACAAAAATATGCTTATTTTTGGAAAGGATTCAGCAAGGTAAAACGTCACAGTAAGGGGAAAGGAATCAATTAATTTTAAATAGGCGAGTGAAATCAGGGCTCATATAAGAAAAGCTTTTGAAATCAGTCACAAAATCAAGGTCGATCAATGAAGAAACATGCTTCAGTTTCAGTATATAGATAGATTGAACAGAAACATCAGACATGCGAGGCCAAGCATATTGGCAAAAGAAACAGCATACAATAGTAGTAGAAATAAGCATAGGATTTGGTAGTGAACAAAGTTAGATAGTCAGGGCTCACACGTATAGCCAAAGTGAAGAAGAGAGTCAAAACAAGTACAGGTCTCACAGTAACAAGTGAGGAAACCTTTTGAGAAATCAAGGTTTCAACAATGGTCGAGTTTAAACGATGGAAAAACTCATAATCAGATGAATGACATAAATAAAAAGAGAGTCAGAAACAAGGAACCTTAAATCGAGTCAAGTATTCAAACACACAGTATCAAACCCAAAGACCTAGGGTTTTCAACAATAATCGAGTTTAAAAGATGGTAAAACAAATAAGTCAAACAAGAACGAGGAACTTAATCGAACCAGTACTCAAAACAAACATTTTCAAAGCTCGAAGGAAACCAAAAGGAATTAGGGTTTTCAACATGCTAACTCAGATAGAAGAACAACATGAGCAAACCATAGCAGAATCACAAACAACATTAAAAATCGGAGAAGAGAGCTTTTGAAAAACATAAAGGAAAACCTTAACGAAAAGTAGTTTTGAAAGGAACGTTGAAGAACTTTCGAGAAAAACACTTAAAACATTCATAGCAAGTACAGATCTAAAGTAGGTATGAAAGAAAATCAAAAGATCTTAAAGATTAGGGTTTCGCAAAACCTGGAAGAGGTGAGCAAGGCCTTGAATGTTTCCGATCTAACCAGGAAAGCCAAGGATCTGCCTTGAAAGGCCATGGATGGCCGGAGAAAAGCCATGAACAGCAGTCAAGCAAGGACTGGACCAGATTTCTTCCAGGATTGGCCATGAAACTACAGAAACAAACACCTAGGAGCCATAGGAGGCCATTACACATCTCCAATGGCCATGGAAGGCCATGGATTAGGCAGGGTTTAGGGCGGATTAGGGTGGGGATAGATTATGGCGGCTACGGTTCATGAGGTTTCAGAGAGAGTTGACATAGAAGAGTGATTCAGAGGCGGCAGTTGGTAAGAAATGAAGTAGGGTAAGGGGTCATTTGGGGTTAACAAAGGTTAGGGATAATGGTGGTCGTTGATCTAAATGATCAACGACTGGGATTAAAGGGGTTAGGTGAGAATTCGGGTTGGGTCGTTTAAATGGGTTAGGGGTCGGGTTTAAATGAAATTGGGCCGGGAGAAATTGGATCCGATTTGGGGTTCAATTTAGGCTACAATTGAAATGCAATTGGGCTATTATTTAAATAGACAATTTTCCCCTTTAAAATTGTAAAAGATAGTAAATTAATTTTTGGAAACAAATTAAAATCACTAAAATGACTTATAATATATAATTAACCATTTAAAAATACTAGACTTAATTTGTATGAATATAAACGCAATTAAATCTTAAAAGAGGCTAATATTGCGATTATAGGCAATTTAGCTTTGAAAATACTAAATAAGTTTGTAAAAATATGCAAAAATTACCTTAGCTATATTTTAACCTAAATATGAAGGTCCAAGAAGTTAATTACCAAAGATAATAATTTTGGAAAAAATTATTGGGTTTTTATGGACAAAATAGGGGATTAAATTGATTTAAAACCCTTTAAAAAATTAAGGAAGAATAATAAAACATTTGGAAATACTTATATATGCATACATATGTTATTTTGAAGGTAGTTTGCATATTAAAAAATATATAGGGAAATATTGGGTATCAACAACTGCCCCTCTTTACCTGGGAAGGATGAAAGAGTTGTCGGGTAAAGATATGATGGCCAATTTGACCGAACGAAACGGTTTGAAGAAGATAGGCCACACCCTGGTTTCTGAGATACCTACATATCCCTGGTTTTATAGGAATCAGGATGTATGTAGTTCAGGACCCGTCGGCGGGGTATACCAATGGAGGCTTTCCAAGAATGGACACAATATCCAGGACGGGGTGAGTGGGCGGCTTGTGAGAATGGTTAAGGTTTGATATGGCTGCGAGAACTGGAGAGGGATCACTCCTGCTGAGATGGTCATTGCTCTCCAGTTTACCTGCAATTAGAAATAATATAAGCATATACTGTGCATAAATTTAAACATGATACAAATTCCCGTTAGACCATAAATGTTGTGTTCGGACGGTTAGGATGACATCCTTTAGATCATGACATCCTTGGCTATGAAGCGTACAGTAAAGGATCTGCAAGCCATGAAATGATGCTCTCGGGCTATGAGGATGGTGCCTCCGAACCATGATGCCTTTGAATAATGATATGCAAAAGATTAAAAAGGGATCCTTAGGCCATGACATGGTGTTCTCGGGATATGAAGATGGTGCCTCCGAACGATGACGCCTTTGGATAATTTGGCGATCTTTTAGCCTATGAGATGTAGTATTTGGCAATATTTCAGCCCATGCACATACAGTATGTGGCGATCTTTCAGCCATGCAGATGCAGTATGAGGCGATCTTTCAGCCATGAGATGCAGTATGGGGCGATCTTTCAGCCTATGAGATGTAGTATGAGGCAATCTTTCAGCCATGCAATGCAGTATGGGGTGATCTTTCAGCCCATAAGATGCAGTAGCATGACGTGGACAAGACAGAGCTTAGTCTTGTGAATTGAAGGGCAGAGCTTAACCCGTAAGAGAAACGAAATAAACGATGCTTGAGATAGTGCTTAGTTTCGAAGGAAATTGAAGGCAGAGCTTAGCCTCGGAAGGCAGAATGATAGCCTTATGCAATGCAAAAATGTAGATGGAGGTAGAGCTTAACATCGGAAGGCAGAATGGTAGCTTTATGCAATGCAAAAATGCAGATGGAGATAGTGTTTAGTCTCGGAAGGTAGAATGGTAGCCTTATGCAATGCAGATAGAGACAACATTTAGTCTTAGAAAGTAGAATGGTAGCCTTGTGCTATGCAAAAATGCAGATGAAGACAGCGTTTAGTCTCGGACGGTAGAATAGTAGCCTTATGCAATGCAAAAATACATATGGAGACAACGTTTAGTCTCGGAAGGCAGAATAATAGCCTTATGCAAGAATAAAATGGCAAATGGTAGTAGAGTTTTCTTAGTTGATAGCAGATTGCAACATTGTGATTACTAGAGACATTGTGACATGCAGAATATCATTGGTGTGCGTCGATAGCAAATTTTGGCAAGTGCAATGGTTCTGAGAGTTGTATTCCTGAATAATGTTTGTTCCATGGGTGTATAGTATGTTTGATGATCTCACAATCCAAGTGCCTGCATCCAAAGAAAAATCGTGAGTTTTGTAAAAGGGGAGGTTTGTTCGTATCCCCGCTGGCTTTGCTTGACCTGCTCAGCTTTGATCTAGTGATACTGTATGTATCATTGGGGTAGAGTTGCTAAACAAGGCAGTTTTAATAATAAACATGCATTATTTTGTAAAAAATATGACATAAATGTATAATTAAAAAAGCTTTTAGATGAGTCGACGACTGTGACGTGGTTCAGGACATTGCAACCTCTCTTGCCACGGAATTTTGAGGGTCCTCCTCAAAAATCTGCCCCAGTTTGATGGGTTGATGCTTCTGACTGTTGCTTGAGACGATCGGCTGAAATTACTTTGGAATTTTGAGGGTCCTCCTCAAAATTCTGCCCAGTTTCCAATTGCGGGGGGAAATGAGAATTTTATTGAATTGTGACCGAACCCATAGGGCTGCCTACGTATCCCCTCTTAAACGGGAATCAGGTATAGTTCAATTTACATTATATAAAGGAAGCATAAAGATTACACATAATAGCGCTTGACTGCATCTGAATTGATCGGCTTTGGCCAGACTTCTCCATCCATTTCTGCAAGTATGAGGGTTGCTCCTGTCAGAACCCAGTGAACCATGTATGGACCCTTCCAGTTGGGAGAGAACTCCCCTTTGGCTTCTTCTTGATGCGGAAAAATTTTCTTTAACACTAGCTGCCCCGGTGTGAACTGTCTCGGCTTGACTCTTTCATCCTCATTTCATCATGCTACCCCAGAACGCAACCGAAAGCTCCATCCAATTCTGCAAGGTAGAGTAATAAAAGTCTACCTGGCTCAGGCGGGACTAAGACTAGTGGTGTTGACAAGTACTCCTTGATTCTATCGAAGGCCCACTATCAGTCATCAGTCCATTTTGTAGCGGCGTCCTTCTTCAACATCTTAAAGATTGGCTCACAAATAACCGTAGATTGTGCTATGAATCGGCTGATGTAATTGAGCATTACCAAGAAGCTCATCACATCTTTTTTATTCTTTGGCTGTGGCAATTCTTGAATAGCTTTGACTTTTGATGGATCCAGTTCTATTCCTCGGCGACTCACAATAAACCCAAGTAATTTCCCAGCAAGAACCCCAAATGTGCCTTTTGCGGGGTTCAGTTTCAGGTTGTACCTCCGCAATCGATTGAAGAACTTCCTCAAATCTTCCATGTGATCTGTGGCCTTCTTGGACTTGATGATGACATCATCTACATATACCTCAATCTCCTTGTGTATCATATCATGGAAAATGGTGGTCATGGCCCTCATGTAGGTGGCCCCTACATTCTTTAGGCCGAAAGACATCATCTTGTAATAGTACACTCCCCACGGTGGAATGAAAGCTGTTTTCTCAGCATCTTCTTCATCCATCCAGATGTGATGATAACCCGCGAAATAATCTACAAATGACTGCAGCTCATTCTTAGCGCAATTGTCAATCAGGATGTGTATATTCGGTAAAGGGAAGTTGTCTTTCGGACTAGCTTGGTTGAGATCCTGGTAGTCGACACAGACTCTGACCTTCCCATCCTTCTTTGGCACGGGCACGATGTTGGCTAGCCATGTCAGGTATTCTACTACCCTGAGAACCTTAGATTTAACTTTCCTTGATTTTAAAAATCATGCTTGAACTTTCTGAGCTTTTGCTTTACCGGAGGACATGTCGGATCGGTTGGCAGTTTGTGAGCCACAATAGACAAATTCAGATCAGTCATGTCATCATACGACCAGGCAAATATGTCCTCATATTCTTTTAGAAATTCTGTGTATTCCTTCTTTTCTAAAGGATAAGTGGACGATGATTCGTGTTTCCTTAACGTTTTCTGCACCTCCCAAGTTAACAATTTCTGTCTCGTCCAGGTTGGACTTGGGTCTGTTCTCAAAGTTCTCAACTTCTTTGACAATCTCATCTGGTATGTCATTTTCCTCTGAATCAATGTCTGTTTGTTGCGTTATCTTATTACATGTCATAGTCATTAGTTCACCAAGATAAGTAATAGTAATGTTGTATATGTAAAGTAATGAGAGAAAAATAACAATGAGTGTTGATTCATAAGAAAAGTCAAAATGCTTTGATAAATTGCATAACTATTTTGAACATTGAAGATCTTATTGTGGGAATTAAAATTGCAAAAAGAAAATCATTTATTAAATAAAAACAGTGCATGGTGCTTGTTTTAGCCTTGGTACCCCGAGGCTTGCCAGGCTCTGGTTGTCTTGATAGTCCAGTTATTGAGGCGTGCCCCTCTTCTCATAGCCTATATAGAAGGGCCTTCCTCCCCCTCCTCCTCGAGAACAACACAACAATCCATGTCATTATCTTCCAGGAACAAGTTCATCACCGCGGCCAGTGCTTCTTCTTTCTCTGACGCATAAACAATGTCAGCCTGCTAGAAAGTCTGCTCCAAATACGGTATTGGCTGATCCAGTGGGTAGTAAGGACCGTGTCATGGTGGCGACCAGTTATTGAATTCTTCCCAGGTGTACTTATATCCCAGACCGAAAGTGGTGCCATATTTCTTGAACTATATAGGCTTAGCGATTCCTTGGAGGTTCTTTTCGAGTCCCTTGCCTGGTTCGTACCCACTGCAGTTCAGTATACTCTCGATTTTGTTTTCCCACCATTTATCTTTGTCAATGACATTTACCCTTTCAATGTGGTGGTAAGTCTCTCTACCTAACTTCATTCTTCATTCGATTGTCGGAATGGTCTGGCGACTGTATATAGTGTTGCTACCATCATCGTAAATGATCACCTCTTGATGATTCCATTCAAATTTTACTACCTGATGCAGTGTTAATGTTATGGCCCCAGCAGCATGAATCCACGGCCGTCCCAACAGCAGATTGTAATATGCCGGCACGTCTATCACCTGGAAGTCGACATCAAACCATGTTGGTCCCATTTGCAAGCATAGGACAATCTCACCAATAGTGGACCTCTGAGACCCATCGAAGGCTTTCACATTGATTGCTCCATCATTTATCTCGTGCAGTCCTTTATCCAACTTCTTGAGTGTTACTAGTGGACAATTGTTGACACTGGAACCTCCATCGATGAAGATTCTGGTGATAAAATAGTTTTCTCATTGCACGGTGATGTGCAATGACTTGTTGTGCCCCAAACCTTCAGGTGGCAGCTCATCCTCATGAAAGGTAATCTTATGGATCTCTAACACTTTTCCTACCATGTTGGCCATCCCCCCCAGTGATGTTGCTTGGTACGTATGCTTCACTCAGCACCTTTAGCAGAGCATTCTTGTGTGCCTCAGAATTTTGTAGCAAAGCAAGAATGGAGATTTTCGTTAGTGTTTTGTTCAACTGGTCGATGACCGAGTATTCCTTGGCATGTATCTTTCTCCTAAGATCATCTAGACCTATCTCAATGATGGGTGGCTGGTTGGAGGCCTGTTTGCTTGACTCAACTAGATGTTCAGGGGTATAGACTCTACCAGTTCTTGTCATGCCCTATGCTGCAACAGTCTCTTCAAACCTGATCTTGCCTTTCCTCCTTACCTCAGTTGTATAGTCCCAGGGTACAGTCTTTGTGTTTAATGGTGTCATGGTCAACATCGCCACTGGGATTGGTGTGGCTACCCTTAATCCGAACGGAGCACGTGCCTTAGGTGGTAAAACTGCAACTTCAAATGGTATGGGTGCATTTATCGGAGACACGAATTCGACCTCAATTGGTCCTGGTGTCTTTATAGACGATGTCGCTTCAAACTCGAGTGGTACAAACATATTTACTTTAGCGTCCCTGAATAGTTGAATCTGGACTATGATTGGATTAAGAGTAACTATTGGCTTCTTTAGGTCATCACCTTCTGCGATCAACCTGATTGACCCCTCAGGATCCCAATCATCCTCTATTTCAATCATATGGACACCTCCACCTTTGTGGTCTGGCAGAGGGTTGTTGCGGGCATTTGGAGCAGGTTCCTTTTTCATAATAATCTTATTATTAATTAAAGTCTTGATCTTGTCTTTCAAGGTCGTCGATGGTGTGCCCTTTCATGCCGGAGTGATATGCACAGGATTTGTTTGGGTTAACCCACTGATAAGGGTTCTTAGGAGTTGCAGCAGGGATAGGGGTGACATAACCAGCAGCTTTGAGTCTCTCGTACAACTAGTCAATGGGTTCAGCAATGGTCATATATTGTTTTGGAGGTCTACGATCAAAATTAGGTCGGGGTATAGGGAAGTTTTGGCGTGTAGGAGGTGATTGATAATGGGATGGTTGAGCATTATTGGTTTGGTAGACATGAGCGGGTTGGGAGTATTTGGGTGAAGTAGGTTGATATGTGGGAGGTGGAGGTGATTGATAAGTGAGTAGTGGAGCTTGGTATAAGGGTGAAGGTATTTGGTAATTTGGGATTGGCTGATATATGATGAGGTGTTGGGTAAGTTTGGTATTTAAGGGGGGATTTGGTTCTCTGTGCAACCATTACGGCCCCTACGTCCCTTTTCTTGGACACACCACCAGACTGTAAGGCCTTATTTGTAGCTTGTAAGGCCTCAAAGTTTGTAACAATTCCACTTTTGATACCCTCTTCAATCCTCTCACCTAGTTGATAATGTCGGAGAATTTGTGGCTCTCGATCATCATTAGTCGTTCATAATACCTTGGGTCCTGAGGATGGGCAAAGAATTTATTCATTTGTTCTTCCTCTAAGGCAGGTCTGACCTTAGCAGCTTCGAACCTCCAGCGAGTAGCATACTCGCGAAACATTTCTATAGACTTCTTCTTTAGATTCTGAATATAGAACACATCTGGCGCATTCTTTGTGTTAAACCTGAACCTGTCTATAAAGTCGGACGTCATGCTTACCCAGCTTGACCACTTCTTTGGATCTTGGATGATGTACCAGGACAACGCATCTCCTTTTAGACTCCTCATGAACATCTTCATGTGAATTCTCTCGTCTTTCCCTACTCTAACCAGCTTGTCACAGTACGTCCTTAAATGGACCCTTAGATCACCTGTACCGTCAAACATTTTGAACTTCAGAGGTTTGTACCCCTCGGGCAGTTCGATGTCGGGCTATATGAAAATATCTTCATAGTTCAGCCCCTCAATTCCCTTACTTCCATCAACGCCTTAAATCCGGCTAGTCAACTTCTTAATTTCCTTAACCAAGTTCCTGATGAGTAGGTCTTTTTCATCAGACTCGGGTGTGCTTGAGATAGGTTGGGTGGAGTGTGGCATGGTCTCCACGTAGATAGGGGTGTTATGGTGTGTGTGGAAGTGATATTTTGGGGATTTTTGGAGTTCTAGGATGACTAGTGAAGTGTGTTTGGGGTATGGCAGGTGTTGCATTGGGTGTTTGGTGGGATAGTGTGAAGAGAAGGATGATTCTGTTGCTTTGGGATGTTTTGAGGGGGTGTAGGGTTTTGAGTATTGGGAAAGGTGATATCTGGGGTGCTAAGGGAAAATGACAGGCTTGCCAGATTTTGAACTTGATCGAGCTCTTCATGGAATTGCAACAGCTTTTGTTCAAGTTGGGTACATTCTCTTTAGGAACCTGAGTGCCATGGCCATTAGTGGCCTCTACCCATTCAATCGGATTCTCCTTTCTAACGTTATTCAAATCTTCCATTTTGCCTTTGTTCTTGTTTTTGATAGGACAAAGAGGAGGAGTGCGTGGAGGGCCCCTGGATCTTGTGGAATAGGATGATGTTGCCAGAGTGCAAGAACTAACCTTTGGGGAGGGGAATAATAAAAACAAAAACAAAGAATAAAACAAAAGGTAAACAAGTTAGTGAGGATCATAAAAGTATTGCAGTATTTAAACACATAGTGCGGGAATGTAAAGCGCGTCCTAATTTGGCGACCTCTTTGTGCCCGAGGTAGGCCTAGCGACAAATTAATTTGGAGAACTTAGAATGCTAAATGCCTCATTTCATTGATAAAAATAAGACGAATCCCAAATCGACACTAAACAAACAGGAAATAAAAAGTCACTAATGGTCATTACCTTATTACATTTTATAAAGCGAAAAGATAAACTCCTATCTACTTGGTCCCTAAAGGACCTTCCTCAAGTTGAATGATCTCATTGATCAGATCCTCCAGTTCGCGTAGGTTCACCAGTAAAAATGCTTTGTCAGGTGTTTTCCTTCGTTTCCCTCAGTGTTCTGGCAGTCGGTGACTCTTTTCCTCACTTTTCCATCCATTTCCAACAGACTGTATTCCAGATATTCCAACTTTTTGCTATCTTTGGTGGCCATCTCTTTCCACTCATTGATTTGGTCATTTGATGAAAGACTTCTCCACCAGTCTAGCAAGAGAGAGGGTATGCTAACCATACCGAAGTTAGGGACCTCGTTATTCATTTTTTGCAAAACAAAAGGGTTAAGACCCTACCCCCACCAGACTCGTCTATTTAACAGCAACAATTAGCATGAAGCATTTAGTTCTCCAAATAAATGTACAAAATGTGGTGGTATCCATTTGGGTTCAGGGAAACCCGGTGGACTTGGGACAAGGATATCTTAAAGGATCATTATGTGGATAACATAAGTGACCCGGCTAGGTTTGACCATGATGCATGCACAACTTGAACAGAGTAATGGTTTCTATGGGGTTTTAGACTGGTACCCTTTAGCGGATAACTCAAGGGGGTAAGGCACGGAACCGTCGACTGCACCGCTGATCGAGTGGTTTTACCTCAAATATGCCTTTCCGAATTTAAGGGTAATAATATAGGAAGAGCGCAACCGTTCATTATAAGCGTTGCTATGGTATTTGTTTGGCACGAGTGGAGTATGATGTTGAGCATGATTATGCAATAATTAAAACATGTTGGCACGTATTTACATGTTAAGAAAGCGATAAATACAACAGTTTCGTAATTACAAGCGGTAATAAAGGAAAGAAACAAGAAGACATATCAGTTTTACAGTTGAAAAGGATATTAAATGCTTAAAGGAATTAAACAAGTAATTGCACATAAAGAAGTATAAATTCACAAGACAATCTGAAGTTGTAAAAGCCTAAGATTCCCTAGAAGAGTCGTCATGTTGTCGTGCCCCCTTTTCCCCTCTTTGCATCGAAAAATTGGGTTTATGACATTTTTGGGTGTAGGACAACTCATTCCTTTTGGGAACTGGGTTTTGCATTTGAAGAGTCGCCACCTAATAAGTTAACGTGAATTAGACACCTATTAAGTTCATTTATAAATTTGTTTGATAACCAGAGATGGGGTAAGGGCTTGAAATTATTCTAAAGGGAAGGTGTTAGGCACCCCTCAGGATCCACTAGTGTGGTCTCGTCCAGATAGTTTTGTGAATTTGTACAATTAGCAAATAGACAAGTATAAGCTCAAGTAGTAGGGGATTTAGGTTTAAACACATAAGGGTTTGAAACAACAATCATTAAAGGCGAATTTTGAAATGGAGTTACATTTTTTACAAATACTTGAAAATATAAAAGGGGAGAGGAGTCCTAGGTTTATTTATAATATGGATCACATCAATGCGATACCCAGTATGGCACTCCTCAGAAGAGGGGATACACGTGGTATTAGCGCACCAGTCATTATATTTATATCTACCCTTCCCACCCCGTTAAGGTATTAATGCATGGATTGGTCTCGACCAATTACCCGTCTCTTTCCTATCAGTCCCGAATGAATTGAGGACTACTATTCCTATAAGAGGGAGAATTTTAGGCTGACTCTTAAGTTTTAAAGGTAAAAATCTAAAGCCACATTCAAAACACATAGGACTGCATATTAAAGGAAAACATGTAAGCAACCAAAAGGCTCATATATACATCCTTAAGTAAAGCATATAAATAGCATGACTCAAATACATTTAGGGTCAGAATTTAAAAATACTAAGATAGGAGAAGTTTAGTTGTTGAAGCAGACCAGTTTATTACATTACTCAGATAAGAAGTACGAATCAGGCCTGCCTGCTGGTTGTAGCAGTTACCAATTAATAGAGGTAGATTCAATTGTGTCGTTATCACCTAAGGCTTTCCTAAGTGTATTGGTGATATCCTATAAGCATGATATTTATTACTGATTCAGAATATAGCAAAGTAGTAACAGTTTAAAATGAGCGATTTAGGGATCCTGTAGGCATGCTTTCTAAACCGTATTAATAAACGGAGTAGGTTGTTTAAGACTAATTCAGAATAGTACGAGTCAAACTGATTTTAAACTAGACTGGTTTCAGATCCTATAGGCATGATCTCTATTATTGCTGATTTTTAATCCCTATAGACATGATATCTAGTTAAACGTGAAACGAAGCAGGCAATATTTACTTGAAATTCCTATAGGAATAATTTCTATGAGAAATACTGATTTTTAACCTTATGAACATGATGTCTGATTATAGCTATTTAGATACTACAAGCATGGTGTCTAAGTGTGGTAATAAAACATGCAGAGTTTAAAACAGGTCTTATGGGCATGTTATCTAGATATAGAATTAAAACATGTAGAATTTAAAGAAACAGATCCTATAGGCATGTTCTCTACCCTTCTAATAGCTAATCGTGCATAATTACCCATCCCTTTTTCACTAACCAGCCCCCAATATTTGTGACAATTTATTACAGACCAAATATTGAATTACATCAGAAGAGCATAACACAAGAAGTTAATACCATAGGAAGCCTAAGTCTTGACTTCCTCTCTATGTTATGGAATAAACCACCTCAAGCACCACTTGTTTCAAAGACTTTCTCAGACCTGGGTGTGTCAAATTTCCCTAAGGGCCTCAAAGGACCACGGGCAGTGCTTACACCCAGGTTTGCATAACCAGATAGAGGTGAGTGCAGTGTGGAAAGGCCAGCCCTTATGCGTCCAAGTTTAGAGGGAGCTCATGGGTCCAAGACAAGGCTCACACAAGAGGGGCAAAACCTAAGTTCTAAGAGTGTAGTTGAAGCGCAGAAACAGAGATTTATTTTAAGACTGGATTGAGAGTAGTAAGGGGTAAGGGTGATTTGAAAACAGTAGTAGTAAAACTTAAATTACACAGAATCAGTAATTGCAAAAAGGGGTTAGGGGTTTTAGGAATATATTTCATGAAGCTTATGACCCTAAGAAGGGTCAGGTTTGGACATGCAAAGCAATAAATGATGTTGGCATCCCCACAAATCAGCCAGAGAACACAAACACAAAGAGGGGATGTGGGGGTTTGGGATTCGTACACCTGGGGGAGCATTAATTAAAAGGGGCAGGGAACATATTTCACATGCTAGTAATGTAACTTGATTGCAGAAACATAAGCAAAGTAGACAAGAATAAGAGAAGTTGGGATAATTAAAGAAACATGTTATTGTTGATGCTTGAAGATTAATTAGGACATACCAGTAAAAAGCAAAGAGCAGAAAGAAAAAGTGAGCAAATTTCCACAGCCTAGCCTTGGCTTTCAGCCGGATATGCAAAGCAGTAGCACAAGGAGTAGTAGAGAAAAGAGAGAGAGTTTTGAGTGAAGTGTGTGTTCTAAACTCAGATGGTTCATTCGTCGTTTGAAAGAAAAGAAAGTGGGTATTTATAGTTCTGAAAACAGGTGAAGAATAAGGTAATAAGTAAAGCCTTAACCAAATATAGAAACAATCACAAGTCAGAATCAATTATACAAGTGATTCTCTTTAAGTGAGAAGTCACTGATTAACGGGTAGTAAGAGGTTCAAATAAGGAAAGAAATCAGTTTGATTATTGCCATATAAGGGATAGTAAAAGTATGCAGTGAACAATCAAGTCTGAGTACAAAATATGCTTATATTTTGAAAGGATTCAGCAAGGTAAAACGTCATAGTAAAGGGAAAGGAATCAATTAATTTTAAACAGGCGAGTGAAATCAGGGCTCATATAAGAAAAGCTTTTGAAAGTAGTCACAAAATCAAGGTCAATGAAGGAAGAAACATGCTTCTATACTTCAGTATATAAATAGAGTGAACAGAAATATCAGACATGCGAGGCCAAGCATATTGGCAAAAGAAACAACATACAATAGTAGCAGAAATAACCATAGAATTTGGTAGTGAACAAAGTTAGATAGTCAGGGCTCGCACGTATAGCCAAAGTAAAGAAGAGAGTTAAAACAAGTACATGTCTCACAGTAACAAGTGAGGATACCATTTGAGAAATCAGAGTTTCAACAATGGTCGAGTTTAAAAGATGGTAAAACTCAGAATCAGATAAATCACATAAAGAAAAAGAGAGTCTGAAACAAGGAACCTTAAATCGAGTCAAGTATTCAAACAAACAATCTCAGACCCAAAGACCTAGGGTTTTCAACAATAATCGAGTTTAAAAGATGGTAAAACAAATAAGTCAAACAAAAACGAGGAACTAAATCGAACCAGTACACAAAACAAACAGTTTCAAAGCTCGAAGGAGACCAAAAAGAATTAGGGTTTTCAACATGCTGACTCAGATAGAAGAACAACATGAGCAAAACATAGCAGAATCACAAACAACATTAAAAATCGAAAAAGAGATCTTTCGAAAAACCTAAAGGAAAACCTTAACGAAAAGTCGTTTTGAAAGGAAAGTTGAAGAACTTTCGAGAAAAATACTTAAAACATTCATAGCAAATACAGATCTAAAGTAGGACTGAAAGAAAATGAAAAGATCTTAAAGATTAGGGTTTTGAAAAACCCAGAAGAGGTGAGAAAGGCCTTGAAAGTTTCAGATCTAACCAGGAAAGTCAAGGATCTACCTTGAAAGGCCATGGATGGTCGGAGAAAAGCCATGAACAGCAGTCGAGCAAGGACTAGACTAGATTCCTTTGAGGAATGGCCATGAAACCACAGAAACAAACACCTAGGAGCTATAGGAGTCCATTACACATCTCCAATGGCCATGGGAGGCCATGGATTAGGTAGGGTTTAGGGCGGATTAGGGTGGGGATAGATGGTGGCGGCTAGGGTTCATGAGGTTTCAGAGAGTGTTGAGAGAGCAGAGGGATTCAGAGGCGGCGGTTGGCGAGAAATGAAGTAGGGTAAGGGGTCGTTTGGGGTTAAAAAGGTAAGGGGTAATAAGGGTCGTTGATCTAAATGATCAACGGTTGGGATTAAAGGGGTTAGGTGGGAAACCGGGTTGGGTTGTTTAAATGGGTTAGGGGTCGGGTTTAAACAAAATTGGGCCGGGGGAAATTGGATCTGATTGGGGTTCAATTTAGGCTACAATTGAAATGCAATTTGGATATTATTTAAACAACCAATTTTTCCCTTTTAAAATTATACAAAATAGTAAATTAATTTCTGGAAACAAATTAAAAGCACTAAAATGACTTATAATATATAATTAACCATTTAAAAATATTGGACTTAATTTTTATAAATATAAACACAATTAAATCTATAAAGAGGCTAATATTGCGATTATATGCAATTTAGCTTTGAAAATACTAAATAAGTTTGTAAAAATATGCTAAAAATTACCTTAGCTATATTTTAGCCTAAATATGAAGGTCCAATAAATGAATTACCAAAGATAGTAATTTTGGAAGTAATTATTGGGTTTGTATGGACAAAATAGGGGAATAAATTAATTTAAAACCCTTTAAAAAATAAGGAAGAATAATAAAATATTTGGACATACTTATATATGCATACATATGCTATTTTGAAGGTATTTTGCATATTGAAAAATATATAGGGAAAATTGGGTATCAACACACCTCGTGTGTAGATTCAGGTATTTCGGAACCCGATAGCGGGTGTTGATTGCTCAGAGGCGGAGTCGTCGGAGTTAGCGAGGTGGCTACACGACATTCGCAGCACTGCTTCCTTCCTCTAATTTTCATTACCGTACTTAGTACATTTTTAGACTCTTGTTGTATTTAGACCTTGGTAGATGCTCATGACAAGTGACACCCCGATGTCAGGCTTGTGTAATTATTTTGCACTTTTCTTTTGAGTTTTATTATGAGATTATTGGTTTATAAATAGTATAAAAACAACTTTTATTGGAAAACGGTTAATTCAGGAGTTGCATCGGCTGGTCTAGTTTCACGATAGGCATCATCACGACCGGGTCAGTTTTTGGGTCGTGACAGAGTGTGCTGGCCAAATTTACTTTGTGCAACTAAAAAGTTGATAGTAGGTTTTGAAATCTCTTCTTGCTTGTTTTGACAATGACTGACTTAGAGTGAAAGACACAATGACACAAAGAAACAATATTAACAAGAAATGCTCCTGTCGGGAGGACAAAAGGAAGAGTTTTTTTTTCTTTTTTTCTCTTTTTTTTCAATAACTAGCCTTAATGATCATGACATGCATTTTGGACTCAACCGCCTGATCTATCAGACTAAACCAATCTTCCCTTTTACCATTCTTATGACCTTTGAAGTCGGGCTTGTTCGTGCCAATCCTTTGCATCAGCTTCGCGACTCACTTTCGACTAGTGGTGCCCCGAGGGGTTTTCACCAACAAATCTCTCTCATTTATTAATCTTTGCTTACGGTCACCTTACAGTGCCCGTGAAGGTTTTCACTAGCAAGACTCTCATTTTTTCTTTCTTTCTTTTTTTTCTTTATTTCATTTTTTTTCTTTCTTCTTTGAGCAACTTAATAGTATTCTATGTCATATGACAACTGTTGCTCATTGCATGTGCCTTTTGGCATTCGTGAAGGCTGATCATGAGGTCTTTATTTGGAATAGTTTTGGATAGGTTCGGAAAGAAAGAATAGTAAGAAGGCTCAAAGTAGACTCAATATGATGTGTTGTACACTTACAACTCTTGGAATTGACTCTTTCAAAAACTAAAAGAAGCTCATGCCCCAGTTTTAGATACTGAATTTTTCTTCTTCTTTTTTTTAATTCTTATTTGGGTTAGACCGAACTGTGAGGCTGCCTACATATTCTTTTTTTAAGGAATCAGGTCAAACGTAGTTCAAAACATCTGACCTAAACTATTTTTCATATTTCTTTCTATTTCTTTTCTTCTTTTTTCTTTTTTTTTCCTTTTTTTTAACTCAAATTGACCCAGCTTTTATTTTCTAGGGGCATGGACCTTTGACTATTTTTTTTCCTTCTTCTTCTTCTTTTTTTCACTTGAACTTCCAAAGAGCTTCCCCAGTTTGTACTCCTGGGGCATGGACTTTTATTATTATTATTATTACTGTATTTATTTTAGACTTTTAACTCTAAGCTTGATTCCAAATAGGGTGGTCAAAGAAAATAACGCCGCCTCAAGAAGGGGTAACAAGGGGTATAAGTGTTTGGGTAGCAGAAAAAGGGCCTCCCAACCTCGAGAATGCCAAAAATAGTATCTTTTCGCGATCACAGCATTGACGAACATGTCTGTCTTCTTGGTGTGTCGTTTCAACCCTTAATGTCAAACTTTCGACCAAGCTTCAATTGATGCAATATCCTCAAGCCCTATCTTCACAATGATTTGAAGGTGAATTTTACTTGACCTTACTTCAAAATTATTTCAACTCTTTTTCATCATCAACAGTGCCTTTTCCTCAGTTGTCCAATTCAAGACTAAATCAGTTTTCTAAAATCTGGCCAAAAATTTTGCATACATGTCATATCACTAAAACTAGCGGGAAAAGAAATGAGCATGGAATGACATGAAAGGAAAAACTCTATTTTATTGAGTAAACAACAAGACAAATAACCAAAAATCCGAGTTACAACCCTAAAATAACCCGGCTAATGAAAGTAGCAATAAAACCAGACATATAAGACTCACACAAACAGAATAGTGGGATAGAAGGGTTTGACTCAATAAAATAAATAAAATCTGGATCACACCCCTGAAATAACCCAGATAATAGAAAAAATATCAAAACAAGCTACCAAGATTTCTTCCTTATGAGGAGGGAATGACTTGTCAATTGCTAAGCTTGACATTTAGCCACAAATTTGCTCATCAGAATCACCATGGCCTTCTCCAATTTAAGTCGGCAAGTTCCCGAGAGGATTCTCATACTCCATGTCACCAGGCATCATCCCCACAAAGTGTGCATCATCAGGTGCAGGTAAAGGATTCTGCGTGATATTCTGGGTGTCACTGTCTTGGATCACAATCAGTTTTTCCTGGATTATCCTTTCTATTTCTATTTTCAAATCCCGACAACTTTCAACATTGTGTCCCTGGGCATTGGAATGGTATTCATACCTTTTAGAAGGGTCAAAGCTTCATGTACATTGGTCCACATGATTTGGAGGAATAAGTGCAATCATGTCATAATGCTTTAATTTCTCTAACTAGCTTGCATAAGACTCTCCTATTGGTGTAAAATTATCTTTCAACCTCTATTACTCTCTATATCTCTAGCTTGGATGTGGGTTATAGGGCACATGAAAATTTTTTGGAGGCTGGTGGAGATTTTGCGGTGCTCGTGCTCGCCTTCTAGGGTGTTTTGGTGGCTGGACAACATACTAAGGTGGAGCGACAGAGTATTGAGGGTTCTGAGGTGGATAATACTGCTCAGGGGAGTCATGGAAAACAGACGAGGCTGGTCATACCTTTGAGACATTCTCCTAGGACCTCTTCTGGACCCTGATGTCATCATGATTTCTTCGTCCTTCTCATTCATGTCACTACATTTATCAGATTCAAACTGGACAGCTTGAGTTGCGGCTTTGAGAACTGCTTGACTTATAATTCTGTCTGTCTTAAGACCATTCTCAACCATTTCCCCCATTTTGATTGCTTCCGAGAAGGATTTACCCACTGCGGACATCATGTTTTAAAAATAATCTAGCTCTTGAGCCTGAAAAAAGACAATGATTAGCTCATGGTCATCCATAGGTGGCTTAACTCTAGCTGCTTGCTCTCTCCATTTAATAGCATATTCTCTGAAACTTTCAGTTGGTTTCTTCTTCAGGTTTGAAAGGGAATTGTGGTCTGGGGCGATGTCGATATTGTATTGGAACTGTTTGACAAAGGCCCAAGCCATGTCATCCCAGACATGCCAGTGAGAGGTATTTTGATCCATAAACCATTCGGAGGCTGCTCCCATAAGGTGGCAAGTGGACATAGGGGAACATACATAAATCCTTGAAGGCAATACTCTTCTGACCAGCCAACCCTCATGTTTTTCATGTGTTGTTCTATACTTTTCACTCTTTGGGTCATTTCTTCCTCTGCCATCTTTCGGGTAGGCTTCTCAATATTTGCAGAAATATCAAACAAGTACAAGTGGTACTCATGAGAGTGGTACTGGTCTTGCTGGGTAGCAAACTGTGACTCATGAGTTTTCTTCTGTACCACCGTCGGTTGCGGGATGGTCAAGACGGGTATAACAGTAATGGTTGTCTGATTGGTTGTTAATAGCAAACTTTGAGAGCATACAACAGAAAATCCAGTTGTAATCGTACAATTAGGATAAGGAATAAACCCATGTGGATAGGATTGATCAGACAATGAGACCAGAATGACAGTAGTCAAGATGGGTGTGAACTCCGGGAAACCGGGAATAGATAAGGGCGGTCCTTGGCCATTTGCCCATGCTTGACACATTTCAGTCATCTTTTGTTTCAGTACTCTATTTTCCTCAACCACAATAGACTCTTGTTGAACCCTCTGACCCTGAGTCTCATGACTGCATGCAACCGCTTCGATGTCAGTTGTCATTTTTTCCATTGGATTTTGTGTTTTCAGCTTACCACAAACCGACCGCCTCAACTTCCTTCACAATTCAAAACAAAAACATGTTAGAATGGACTCAGTCGGTCCTTATTATTATCATCATTTTTTTTCATTTTTCATTTTTTTTCATTTGTTTCTTTTAATGGAGATCGAACCTGATGTGGGTTGCCTACGTATCATGTGGGAACATGAATTTGATCTTGTGTAGTTCGGGAAGATTAGGAATAAAATAAATAAACTAACTCTTTTTTTTTTGGTTTTGAACTTTTTCGAAAGAAATACTTAAAAAGAAGAACAAAATATTTTTGGATTTCAATTTGTTTGTTTGTTTGTTTTTTTTTAAATTTTTGAAAAGAAAGACTTCTAAGGAAGAAAGAAAATATTTTTTTGAATTTTGACTTTTTTTGGAATTTCGAAAGAAAAACTTCTAAAGAAGAAAGAAAAATATTTTTGAATTTATGGATTATTATTCTGAATTTATGAAAGAAGTACTTCTAAAGAAAAAGAAAATATTTTTGAATCTTGAATTTTCTTTTCAATTTTCTAAAGAAGAATGAAAATATTTTTGTATTTTTTTTATTTTGAGAAGAAATTAAAAGAAAATATTTTTGTATTTTTAAAAATTGGGGTCTCAAAGAAAAAAAATTTTAAAGAAGGAAGTAAAAGAAAATGTTTTTGGATTTTTGAAAATTGGGGGCCGGAACCGGTGAGGTTTGCCTACGTATCTCACATTCGGTAAGAATCAGACCCGCGTAGTTCGCTCAGTTTTGACGGAAGATGGTAACATGACACTTGAAAATTTTGGCTCATTTTGAAATGACTTTTCTTTTTCTTTTTTTTTCCAGAATTTCGGAAGAGTTTTAGGATTTTCAAATACCTACCTCACTCTTGGGTTTTATTTTTTCTTTCCCTATTCTAGAAGTCTGTCAACATGCAAGTCGAATCAAACAAATGCGCAAATAGCACGTAAGATGCATCAGGATGGTCTTTTAGTTTTTGGGTTCACCTGTCCTAGACGGACCCAACCCCTGTGTTGAGTCGCCAAAGTCAAATGCACATGATGCAAACAAGTGTTCCTACTAGGGTTCCGGCATGAGGCTATGTTATTCTAGGTTTAAAAATCTGGGTGTATTATTCTAGACCTGGCTTACCCGAACGAATAGCTCGAGCTGGGGGGGTAGCGTACCGGGAATACAGAAGCTTCACCGGCTTTGCAACTTGTCCGAACCTCATTCTAAAATTGGGATATGACTCTAACAAAAAAGAAGTCACACGAAATGCTCACTTCCCAGATGATTTAGAAGACTCGGAGAGAAGAGGGTTTCGTAACAATTTATATACAGTCCAAACAATATCAAAGAGGTAAAAAGCGGCATTTAACACATTAGGCTCAAACATATAAAAATCAGATAATAAATAAAGCCAACTATAAAAGTTATTCTATGCTCGAATTCTTTAACCTTGAACCAAAATTTCTAGGTTATGATCCCCAGCAAAGTCGTTAGAGCTGTCACACCTCCTTTTTTACCACCCGAAAGAGAGTATAAGGGAGTTTTTCCAATTAAACTTATATAAATCGAAATGAGATTATTTTATTTAATTTTTAGAGTCTCCACTTGGAATAATTTAAGGTGTTCCAACTTACTGATTTATTTTAAATCCCAAATCGAGGAAAATCGGCTTTATTTAAAAGTCTGCGAAACCAGAAATTCCAAGTAAGGAATTCTGTTAAACCGGGAGAAGGTGTAAGGTATTCCTGGGTTCCATGGTTCTAGCACGGTCACTTAAACAAGTTACGATTGTCGTACACTTGCATTTTGGGAACATGCCGCAAACCATGCTACATGAAATGCACTCGCGATTCGCGACATATTTTATTTTTATTATTATTCGAAGTTATGGTCAGGTCATATGAAATGCACACCCGAATTGAATTTATGTATCATGACCATGCCACGGGAACCGAACCCATGACAACGATGATTTATTTTTAATCGTGCCTAAAGTAAGCTACGATATTCATGATTATTTCTTTCTACGATGTAATCCGCCATTTTAAAAGGTAGGGGTAAGAACTGCATACACTCAACCCACCCCAAACCTCACTTGCGGGATTAAACCGGGTTTGTTGTTGTTAAGTTATGGCTCTTTCACATGAGATTAGTAAAAGATAACACAATATCTGTAAATAAAATAAAGGAGAACATTATAAGGTTATTTCTTTCCATTCAAATTGTAAAAAAGGCACATGAGATAATTTCCTCTACGACAAACAAAAGTTTTCACATTTATACTAGTTCAAAGCCAAATATTAAATTTCACAATCAACTAATCACACACAAAACTACAAACTAAAAATTTTAATAAATGAACTTCAAGGTTAAAGCATTAACATGCATAAAATGAAAAGTGACGGATGAAATTAGAAACTTATTGGGTCAAGAACATTAGTTTCAGGGCTATAATCAGCATTGAGAAGAAAATAGGAAGCAGTGACAGTAGCCACCATAGTCGTCCTTCTTACGAGTTTATCAGTTCTGGTTTCATTTTTTCTTAGCGAATTATTGGTAGCAGATGCATCATCCACAACAGTATATTTCACAAATTCATGCGAAGTCTTGGTCTTATCCTCAATTTCAATCAACGTGTATGCTTTTATATTGAAAATTTTTGCTTTCAATATTACATATGCACTTCTAAGTCGAACAAACACAGGAACTTGACCACTGACCGGAGCTCGAAACCTCGCCGCGAAGCTCAAAAGGAACCCCACAAACTTCCAACTTCGAACTGGGTCTGACAAAGACAGAAGCCCGCTATTTCAAGGTTGAAATGAAGCTCTTTTTTTGCTAGTTTTGGCTCGATTTCACTGTGTTTTCTGGGCTAATTTTGGAAGATTTTCTGCTGGATTTTCGTTGCCTTTTAGATGTGTTTTTGGTCTGATTTCCGTTGGGGAATGGGACTGATTTTGGGGTCAGCAAAAGGTTGGCTATAGCTGATAGGTTTCAATGTGTTTTGAGGTAAATTTTTGTATAAAAATGATGAAGAAAATGGTTAGATCCAAGGTTCTTTCATGGTTGTTCTTGGTTGAGATTTTTATGAGGAAGAAGAGAATGTTGGAGCTTTTTTCCATTTCTTTTTGTTAGGAAGAAGAAGATAATCCTCCCATGTCTTTCTCCTACTCTCTCTATCTATCCGTCTCTATCCCCTTTTTCTTGTTTTATAGTGTGGTCAATATATAATTGTGTGTGTGCTTGTCAGGGAATATTTTATGAGTGGGCCCTATGCAAAAAGTGGAGAGCAAGAATATTTGAGTAGTTCCAAAAGATGTGTTGTAGTGTGAATTTTGTGAAAGAAAAAAATAAAAACAAAATTCAAGGTTGAAACGAAGCTCTTTTTTTGCTGGTTTTGGCTCGATTTCACTGTGTTTTCTGGGCTAATTTTGGAAGATTTTCTGCTGGATTTTCGTTGCCTTTTAGATGTGTTTTTGGTCTGATTACTCGAAAATTCAAGTGATTCCCAAAAAATGCATAAGCCAAAATGCTTTGTATAATGCAAGAGTGGATTTTCGAGTACTTATTTTCTGAAGGTCACGTGATGTGAATACCCGGCCGGTCATCTTAAGAATTAACACCCTGATCCTCTATTAACTGTTTTCCCGAGTTTATTTCTGCTATTTTGATTTGTCGGGATGTTCGATTTTGAGTTTTGGGGAGTGTTGGGATAATTAGTCCCAGAATGAGAGCTTAAGTATTGGAAAGTTGACCATAGTCGGAACAGTGTGAAGACGACCTTGGAATGGAAATTCGATGGTTCTGTTAGCTCCGTTGGTTGATTTCTGGCTTAGAGGCATGATCAGATTGTGATTTAGAGGTCCGTAGCTAATTTAGGCTTGAAATGGCGAGAGTCAAATTTTTGAAGTTTCTGGTCCGATAGTGAGATTTTGATCTAAGGGTCGAAATAGAATTACGAAAATTGGAGTAGCTCCGTAGTGTTAAATGTGATGTGCTTGCAAAATTTCAGGTCATTCGGACGAGATTTGATAGAATTTTTGATCGAAAGCATAAGTTAACAGTTCTTGAAGTTCTTAGGCTTGAATCCTATGTTAAATTGGTGATTTGATGTTGTTGTGAGCATTCCGAAGTTTTGAACAATGTCATAGGATGTGCTGGTACAATTGGTTTGAAGGGACTCGGGTGAGTTCCGGGTAGGTTTCGGGATGTTATAAGCCAAAAATCATAGCTGTTGTAGGTCCAGAAGAGTTGCAGGCCTTTGAACCCACCAGTGCGGTCCGCAAAAAATCCAGTGCATCCGCGGTGGGGGCTGTGCGGCCACACAAAAAGCAGTGCGGTCCGCGATGAGGAAAATTTCACTGGTCCTAGTTCGGAAGCTCATATCTTTTGATCTACAAGTAATTTTCGGATGATTCAAAAACAAAAGTTGCATCCCTTTTTGTCTAGTTTCCACAAAAATAAAGAAATCACAATTTGAATATCTGTAGAGATAGTTATGGCCAAAATACTAAAGCCTATCACTGCAGTCAAAACCTGTGCAGACAGCAGTCGTTTTTGTGCGGACCGCACTGGTTTTGTGCGGACAACACTGATTTTTGTGCATTCTGCAGTGGTGGGAATCTGGGGGTGCTCTATAAATATGAGGTTTTGGATTTTATTTCATATTTTGACATAGAGAGCTCGGATTTTGGCAATACTTCGAAGGTTTTTCTAGAAATTCATCGGGATAAGTGATTCTAACTCAGATTTGGCTAGAGTAGATGAATCCATCATTGAATTCATCATTTAATTTGTGATTTGGGATGGAATTTGGGAAGAAAACTTGTGAAATCTCTCAAAAATGTAAAATGATGATTTGAAGGACCAAATGGTATCGTAATTGGATAATTTTGGTATGGTTAGACTCGTGAGGGTATGAGGATTCTGAAAATATAAAGTTTTCCTGATTTTGAGACGTGGGCTCGGGGGGCATTTGGTCATTTTACATACTTCTGCGTCTTAGCTTAGAATTTAATTGTAGAATCAGTTACATGAAGTATTATTTACATTACGCAATTGAATTGAATAGATTTGGGTCATTTGGAGTCGAGTACTCGTGGCAAAGACGTGGTGTTGGGTTAATTTTGAACCATTTCGAGGTAAGTGGCTTGTCTAACCTTATTTGGAGGACCTTCCCCTTAGGATTAATATATTTGATAATTGAAATACCTTGTACGTGAGGTTACGAGCGCGTACTTGTGCAAATTGTTGGAAATCCGATTTTCTTTAAGTACTTATTAGTATGTTCCTTCTCCTGCTTTTATTACTTTTACTATTAAGCCCATTGCTAGCTTAGGAAACCATGTCTAAGTGATTTAATTGCTTTAATTGTTCAACATGTTTACCTGAACTCTATGCAGCATGCTAGGCTAGAATTATTTGTTGCCTTAACATGAAATTTCCCTTCTCTGAATATTTTCTTCCTGATGTTGTGTATTTACATTGGGACTACGGATGTGGGATTTCGGTAGCTCCCCCTTGTCTGTTTACTTTGGGACTGCAGGTTAGATTCCCGATAGATCCCCCTGCACATTAACTTTAGTACTACGGGTTAGATTCCCGATAGATCCCCCTGCACATTTACTTTGGGACTGCGGGTTAGAGTCCCGATAGATCCCTCTGCACAGTTATATGGAACTACGGTAATGCACCTGGTAGATTCCCCCAGTACTAGGTATTTACATTTGGAATTACGGAATGGGATTCCGGTAGATCCCCGCGCACTATGAGTTGGATTACGGGATGGGATCTCGGGAGATCCTTCGAACATATGTATATGACGAATTACGGGATGGTATCTCGGGAGATTCACTGGATATGTAAAGATGCGACTACAGGATGGTATCCTAGGAGATCCCCGATTGTTACTATTATTGTTGAGCTATATTTCCTTTCCATGTTTACCTTGTTCTATATAGTTGTTGATGTTCTGTTCATCCTGTGTTATTTTACTATTGTACTTATTTATAATGTTGCATTCTATACTGTTGATATATATAGTTTATTGAACCTCAGTAGGGCCCTAACCTTCCTCGTCACTACCCAACCAAGGTTAGGCTTAGCATTTACTAGGTACCACTGTGGTGTACTCATGCCTCTTCTGCGCATATTTTTCCATGTGCATATCTAGGTACCGCTGATCAGGTCTACTATCCTTGAGGGAGGCGACCGCTCTAGAAACTTCGAGATACATCTGCCGCATCCGCAGACCGAGAAGTCCCTTTCTATTCCTGCTTTTAGTATTTAGCCCTTCTGTACCTTCCTGTTCTTATTAGACATTTCGGAGTTAGAGCTTTGTAGTATTGATCATAGCTTGTGATTCATATAGGTTTTTGGGTCTTGGATTTATGTTCGGTATTGAGAGTTAAACATGGTGTAAGCCGAGCGGCACATTTAAACACTATTGCTATTTTATTTCTATTTTAAATTGTTAACTTCCGCAAATTTTTGGTTTTTCTTCCGCAAATTAGGATTACCCAGTCGTAGAGACTAGGTGCCATCACAATGGTTCACGGAGGGCGAACCAGGATCGTGACAAGTTGGTATCAGAGCTCTAGGTTCATAGGAGTCATAAATCACAAGCCGGTTTTCTAGAGTCTCATTGATTGTTATAAAGACGTCTGTACTTATCTATGAGAGGCTATGTAACTGTTAGGAAAATTCCACTTCATTTGATTTCCCTGTCGTGCGAGATTTTGACATCACGAATTCTGAACTTCTATCTTCTATTCTCTCACCGATGGTGAGTACACACGCTACCTCAAATGATCAGGCATCCGCGCCCCTGCGGGAGTTGCCAGAAGTCGGGGCCGGGGTAGAGGCTGCGCACGTGATGAAGTAAGAGCACCTACGCGAGCTTCCACCGAGGAGCCACCAGCAGTTCCAACCAGAGCCTAGGTACCGGATGCGCCTGCTGCTACTACTACTCCAGCCTTTCAGGAGACATTCGCACAGTTCTGAGCATGTTTGGTATGTTAGTTCAGGCGGGGTTAATTCAGGTTGTACCAACTACTTCACAGATCGGGTAAGGGACCCAGACTTCCACCACCCCCACTCCAGAGCAGCGAGTTCCTATTGTTCAAGTTCTAGGTGTAATGGCGACACAACTTGTGGTCCCAGTTCAGCGGGTGGTGAGGACCTCTCGCCGAGTAGAGGGCAGGTGGGTCCAGGGGAGAAAGGACAGAAGAGGTCAGGAGAAAGAGTATAGGGAAGTAAGGAGACCTCGTAGACTAGAGAGACCCACTAGTCCTTATTTTGGAGGAAGAGTATGACATGGTAGAGATTTTGTGGGTCAGCTAGCTCAGTTTGCATCTTAGATTTCACACAGTGTTTCAGGTGTTCAGGGGTCTTGGAGTACCCGTACTGTATAGTTCTCACTTCCACGCCCTCCCAGAGCTTGTTTTGAGTGTGGTGACACACGGCATGTGGTGAGGGATTACCCTAGACTTGGGAGGAGTGCACCTCTATAGACTTCTCAGTCACAGCGTGCCCGAAAAAGTTCTCAAGCTATGATTGCAGCACTAGTTGCTACCCCACCTGCTCAACCAGCTAGAGGTAGAGGTCGAGAAGCTAGAGGTCGCCCTAAAGGGGAAGGCTAGGCCAGATACTATGCCCTTCCTGCCCGTACCGAGGTTGTTGCCTCTGATTCTGTCATCACAGGTATTATATTGGTTTGCCAAAGAGATGCATCGGTTCTATTCGATCCAGGCTATACTTATTCTTACGTCTCATTTTATTTTGCTCCACATTTGGGTGTATCTCGGGATTCTTTGAGTTCTCATGTTTATGTTTCTACTCCTGTGGGAGCTTCTCTTGTTGTGGACAACGTTTATCAGTCATATTTGGTTGCTCTTAGTGGTTTTGATACCAGAGCCGATTTATTGTTACTCAGTATGGTTGATTTCGATATTATCTTGGGCATGGACTGATTGTCACCCCATCGTCACTATTCTTGATTGTCATGCCAAAACTGTGTCGCTGGCTATGCCAGGTGTACCGCGTGTTGAGTGGAGGGGTACTTTAGATCACACTCCCACTAGAGTTATTTCTTTTCTTAAAGCTCAGCGTATGGTTGAGAAGGGGTGTGATGCGTATTTAGCTTATGTGAGAGATGTAAGTATTGATACCCCTTTAGTTGATTCAGTCCCAGTAGTACGGGATTTTCTCGATGTGTTTCCAGCTGATCTTCCAAGCATGCCGCCTAATAGAGATATTGATTTTGGCATTAATCTGTTACCGGGCACTCAACCCATTTCTATTCCTCCGTATCATATGGCTCCTCTTAAGTTGAAGGAGTTGAAGGATCAGTTACAGAAATTGCTTGATAAGGGTTTTATTAGGCCCAGTGTATCACCTTGGGGTGCTCCTATCTTGTTTGTGAAAAAAAATGACGGTTCTATGCGTATGTGCATTGATTATCACCAGTTGAACAAGGTTACAATGAAGAATTGTTATCCTTTGCCTCGTATTGATGATCTGTTTGACCAGCTTTAGGGTACACAAGTGTTTTCTAAGATTGATTTGCGCTCAGGTTACCATCACTTGAAGATACGGGAGCCAGATATCCCGAAGACTGCTTTTAGGACTCGGTATGGTCATTACGAGTTCCTTGTTATGTCATTTGGGTTGACCAATGCCCCAGCAGCCTTTATGCATATGATGCACAGTGTGTTCCGGTCGTATCTTGACTCGTTCGTCATTGTCTTTATTGATGATAGTGTGATGTATTCCCGGAGTCGTGAAGATCATGATCAGCTACTAACGACTGTGCTTCAGACTTTGAGAGAGAAGAAGTTATATGCTGATTTCTCGAAATGTGAGTTTTGGTTGGATTCAGAGGCAATCTTAGGCCATGTGGCATCGAGTGAGGGTATTCAGGTGGATCCGAAGAAGATAGAGGCCGTATAGAGTTGTCCCAGACCATCCTCAGCTACCGAGATCAGTAGTTTCCTTGGTTTGGCTAGCTACTACCATCGTTTTGTGGAGGGGTTTTCATCGATTGCAGCCCCTATGACCAGGTTGACCCAGAAGGGTGCTCCATTTCAGTGGACGGAGGAATGTAAGGCGAACTTTCAGAAGCTCAAGCAGCTTTGACCATAGCCCCAATTTTGATACTGCTTATAGGTTCGGGGTGTTATACGGTCTATTGTGATGCCTCGAGGGTTGGCCTCGGAGCGGTGTTGATGCAGGACGGTACGGTGATTGCCTACGTGTCCAGATAGTTGATGATACATGAGAAAAACTACCCTGTTTACGACCTTGAGTTAGATGCCATTATTCACGCCTTCAAGATTTGGCGTCATTATTTATACGGGGTTCCCTGTGCGATTTATATTGACCATCAGATCTTGAAGAACTTGTTCAAGCAAAAGGATCTAAATTTGCGCTAAAGGAGGTGGTTGGAGTTGCTAAATGACTATGATATCACTATTTTATATCACCCGGGCAAGGCCAATGTGGTAGCCGATGCTTTGAGTTGCTGGGCAGAGCGTTTGGGGAGTTTGGCTTATCTACCAGCATTAGAGAGGCCCATGGCGATGGATATTCAGGCCTTAGCCAGCCAGTTTGTGTGATTGGATCTTTCAGAGCCCAGTTGGGTTCTAGCTTGCGTGGTTTCTTGGTCTTCCTTATTTGATCGTATTAGGGAGCAGCAATATGATTACCCTCATTTGCTTGTCCTCAAGGACAAGGTTCAGTATGGTGACGCTGGGGATGTGACTATTGGTGATGATGGGGTATTGAGGATGCAGGGTCGGGTTAGTGTACCCAATGTTGATGGGCTTCGAGAATTGATTCTAGAGGAGGCCCATAGCTCGCGGTATTCCATTCATCTGGGTGTCGCGACGTTGTATCAGAATTTGAGGCAGCACTACTGGTGGAGGCGGATGAAGAAAGATATAGTTGGATTCGTAGCTCGGTGTCTCAACTGTCAATAGGTGAAGTATGAGCACCAGAGACCGGGTGTGTCGCTTCAGCAAATAGAGATTTCGGAGTTGAAGTGGGAGCGGATCACCATGGAATTTGTAGTTAGGCTCCCACGGACTTTGAGAAAGTTCGATGCTATTTGGGTTATTGTGGATCGGCTGACCAAGTCCGCTCATTTTATTCCTGTATGTACTACTTATTCCTCGGAGCGGCTAGCAGAGATCTATATCCGGGAGATTGTTCGTTTGCATGTTATTCGAGTGTCTATCATTTCAGATAGAGCCACTCAGTTCACATCACGGTTCTAGAGAGCCGCTCAGCATGAGTTGGGTACTCGGGTGGAGTTGAGTACAGCATTTCACCCTCAGATGGACTGACAGTCCGAGCGCACTATTTAGATTCTTGAGGATATGCTTTGTGCGTGTGTGATTGAGTTTGCAGGGTCTTGGGATCTATTCTTTCTATTGGCGGAGTTTGCTTACAACAATAGCTACCAGTCCAGTATTCAGATGGCACCGTATGAGGCTTTATATGGGAGGCAGGGTAGATCCCCGGTGGGTTGGTTTGAGTCGGGTGAGGCCAGATTGTTGGGCACAGACCTGGTTCAGGATACTTTGGAGAAAGTTATGGTGATTTAGGATAGACTCCGCACAGCCTAGTACAGATAGAAGAGTTACACGGACCGGAAGGTTCGTGATGTTTCCTATATGGTTAGAGAACGGGTTCTGCTTCAGGTTTTACCTATGAAGGGCATTATGAGATTCGAGAAGAAAGGGAAGTTGAGTCTGAGGTTTATTGGCCCTTTTGATATATTGAGGCATGTTGGGGAGGTTGCTTATGAGCTTGCCTTACCTCCCAGCTTGGCAGGAGTTCATCCGATATTTCATGTTTCGATGCTCAGGAGGTATCACGGAGATCCGTCGCACATGTTGGATTTCAGTTCAGTCCATTTGGACAAGGATCTATCTTATGTTGAGGAACCAGTGGCAATATTGGATCGGCAGGTCAGAAAACTGAGGTCAAAGAACATTGCATCGATGAAGGTTTAATGGTAAGGCCAGCCGGTCGAGGAGGCGACCTGGGAGACCGAGCAGGATATGCACAGCCGATACCCTCATCTTTTCACTACTTCAGGTATGTCTTTATGCTCGTTTGAGGACAAACGAATGTTTAAGTGTAGGAGGATGTGACGACCTGGCCGGTCATCTTAAGAATTAACGCCCCGATCCCCTATTAATTGATTTCCCGAGTTTATTTCTGCTATTTTGATTTGCCGTGATGTTCGATTTTGAGGTTCGGCGGGGTGTGTTGGGACACTTAGTCACAGAATGAGAGCTTAAGTATTGGAAAGTTAACCGTAGTCAGAATAGTGTGAAGACGGCCTCGGAATGGAAATATGACGGTTCTGTTAGCTTCGTAGTGTGATTTCGGGCCTAAGGGCGTGATCGGATTGTGTTTTAGAGGTCCGTAGCTAATTTAGGCTTGAAATGGCGAGAGCCGAATTTTTGAAGTTTCCGGTCCGATAGTGAGATTTTGATCAAAGGGTCGGAATGGAATTCCGAAAATTGGGGTAGCTCCGTAGTGTTGAATGTGATGTGTCTGCAAAATTTTCGGTCATTCGGACGAGATTTGATACACTTTTTGATCGAAAGCATAAGTTAACAGTTCTTGGAGTTCTTATGCTTGAATCCTATGTTAAATTGGTGATTTGATGATGTTGTGAGCGTTCTGAATTTTCGAACAAGTTTGAACGATGTCATGGGATGTGTTGGTGCAATTGGTTTGAAGTCTGGGGGACTCGGGTGAGTTCCGGGTAGGTTCCGGGATATTTTACGCCGAAAATCATAGCTGTTGTAGGTCCAATAGAGTTGCAGGCCTCGGAACCCACCAGTGTGGTCCGCACAAAATCCAGTGCATCTGCGGTGGGGGCTGTGCGGCCGCACAAAATGCAGTGCAGTCCTCGGTGAGGAAACTTTCACTGGTCCTACTTCGGAAGCTCATATCTTTTGATCTACAAGGAAATTTGGGATGTTTCAAAAACGAAATTGTAGTCCTTCTTGTCTAGTTCCAGAATGGTAAAGAAATCACAATTTGGACATCTGTAGAGAAAGTTATGGCTAAAATACTAAAGCCTATCACTGCAGTTAAAACCTGTGCAGGCAGCAGTCGTTTTTCTGCGGACCGCACTAGTTTTGTGCGGCCCGCAGTGGTAGGAATACGGGGGTGCTCTATAAATACGAGGTTTTGGGTTTTATTTCATATTTTGACCTAGAGAGCTTGGATTTTGACGATTTTTCGAAGGTTTTTCAAGAAATTCATCGGGGTAAGTGATGCTAACTCAGATTTGGCTAGAGTACCTTAACCCATCATTTAATTCGTGATTTGGGATGGAATTTGGGAAGAAAACTTGTGAATTCTTTCAAAAATGTAAAATGATGATTTGAAGTACCAAGTGGTATTGGAATTGGATAATTTTTGTATGGTTAGACTCGTGAGGGTATGAGGATTCTGAAAATGTAAATTTTACCTGATTCCGAGACATGGGCCCGAGGGGCATTTTGGTCATTTTACATAATTTCGCGTATTAGCTTAGAATTTAATTGTAGAATCAGTTACATGAAGTGTTATTTATATTATGCAATTGAACTGAATAGATTTGGGCCATTTGGAGTCGAGTACTCATGGCAAAGACGTGGTGTTGGGTTGATTTTGAACCATTTCGAGGTAAGTGGCTTGTCTAACCTTATGTGGGGGACCTTCGCCTTAGGATTGATATATTTGGTAATTTAAATGCCTTGTACGTGCGGTGACGAGCGCGTACTTGTACAAATTGTTGGAAATCCAATTTTCTTTAAGTACTTATTAGTATGTTCCTTCTCCTGCTTTTATTACTTTTACTATTAAGCATGTTGCTAGCTTAGGAAAACATGTCTAAGTGATTTAATTGCTTTAATTGTTCAATCTGTTTAGCTGAACTCTGTGCAGCATGCTAGGCTAGAATTATTTGTTTCCTTAACATGAAATTTCCCTTCTCTGAATATTTTCATCCTGTTGTTGTGTATTTACATTGGGACTACGGATGTGGGATTCCGATAGCTCCCCCTTATCTGTTTACTTTGGGACTGCAGATTAGATTCCCGATAGATCCCCCTGCACATTAACTTTAGTACTACGGGTTAGATTCCCGATAGATCCCCCTGCACATTTACTTTGGGACTGCGGGTTAGATTCCCGATAGATCCCTCTGCACAGTTATATGGAACTACAGGAATGCACCTGGTAGATTCCCCCAGTACTAGGTATTTACATTTGGAATTACGGAATGGGATTCCGGTAGATCCCCGCGCACTATGAGTTGGATTACGGGATGGGATCTCGGGAGATCCTTCGAACATATGTATATGACGGACTCCGGGACGGTATCCCGGGAGATTCACTGGATATGTAAAGATGGGACTACAGGACAGTATCCTGGGAGATACCTGATTGTTACTATTAGTGCTGAGTTGTATTTCCTTTCCATGTTTACCTTGTTCTGTATAGTTGTTGATGTTCTGTCCATCCTGTGTTATTTTACTGTTGTACTTATTTATATTGTTCCGTTCTATACTGTTGATCTTTATATTTTATTTAACCTTAGTAGGGCCCTGACCTTCCTTGTCACTACCCAACCGAGGTTAGGCTTGGTACTTACTGAGTACCGTTGTGGTGTACTCATGCCTCTTCTACGCATATTTTTCCATGTGAAGATCCAGGTACCGCTGATCAGGTCTACTATCCTTAAGGGAGGTGACCGCTCTAGAGACTTCGAGGTACGTCTGCCGCGTCCGCAGATCGAGAAGTCCCTTTCTATTCCTGCTTTTAGTATTTAGCCCTTCCGTACCTTCCTCTTCTTATTAGACTTATTGGAGTTAGTGTTATGTAGTATTGATATAGCTTGTGATTCATGGGTTTTCGGGTCTTGGATTTATGTTTGGTATTGAGTGTTAAACATGGCGTAAGCCGAGCGGCACATTTAAATACTATTGCTATTTTATTTCTGTTTTAAATTGTTTACTTCCGCAAAATTTTGGTTTTTCTTCCACAAATTAGGCTTACCTAGTCGTAGAGACTAGGTGCCGTCATGATGGTTCACGGAGGGCGAACCGGGGTCGTGACAAGTGAGGTTGTTACAAGGGATAATGAAGAATCCTTGCAACTTGGCCATTTCTAATTGGCTCTTATTTTCTTTTCTTGATAATTACTAAAAAAAAAATCTACTCCAACTAAATAAAAAGCAAGATAAATTACTTTACTTAATATTTATTTCTAAAAAACCTCTCACTTAAAATCAAACTAAGCTAAATAAAATTATATCCCTTTTTTTGTTGAAACTTTTCTTTCTTTGTAAAATGAAAAATAAAACTAATACTTTAAAAATATGTAACTCTTTTTTTTGTAATTTTCAAATTATCTAAAATAAACCTATAAAAAGGTGAAATAAAACTACAATATTAAAATTAAACTTAAAATCTATTTAAATACTAAAAATGAGTGAAAAAATCATATATGGTCAAAAATTAGGTGCTCACAGTAGGCATAGAGATGTACTTTTCTCATGCCATCTGATAATGAAACATCTTATCTGTTGTTGAAAGTTTTTGGAAAAAATCACAGTTTTCAATTTACTCATATTTTAGCTAATTCGGTGAAAGATTTGGGTTTTACTGTTATACTTGAAAAGCATGCCTATTTTCCGTGACTGCGAATGAGTTGAGCATCGTATCTTTGAGTTATTACTTGTACTGCTTTATTTACATTGTTACGAGTTATTCTTGGCTGTTGGTGTTGGACTCTGACTGTTGTCCAAGCTCGTCGCTACTTTCAACCTAAGGTTAGGTTTGTTACTTACTGAGTACATGTGGTCGGTTGTACTCATACTATACTTTTGCACCTTGCGTGCAGATTTTAGATGTTGATAGTGCTGGGAAGCTATCATTGAAGACATACATGCGTTCCAGTCATAGCTGCCTCTTGCTCTTGGTAGCTTTAGAATTATTAATTTGTTCAAGTATATTTCAAATAGATGATGTATTTATTTCATATCAGCTTTGTAAACTCAAAATCTTAGAAGCTTATGATTTCTACTACCAGTCCTTGGGAAGTATATAAAAGTTCAGTTATATTATCATTATTTATCTTAGTAAATCTCATTTAATTTGGATTGTTGCTAATTGGCTTACCTCATGGGTTGGGTTAGGTGTCATCACGACTAGTAGGATTTTGGGTCGTGATAGAAGTGTTCAACTAAGTAATCACCAAATTAAATGTTTTGGAAATGTTGGTTAAGGAAGACGATGAATAGTAATTTTGCTGTGTTGGAGAATTAATGTAGTATCATTGATGACTTCAAATGGGTATTAAATGACAAGTGTGGAGTTGAATATGCTAGTAAGTGAACCCATTGGACGATTTGAGCTGGAGGCTTGTAGCCTACTTGTGAGCTATAAATGGATATTGATAAATATTTTGAGTCATATTTTGATTGTAAGTGGGATATATAATTGTAGATATCAATTTGTTTATGGAGTCTGAGAATAGTAGATATCCCTCTTCTTGAGGGATTTTCTCTAAAAGTATGTTTCAAGTTAATGCTTAAATTGTTTGCAAATGTGTTATCATGCTTGTGGGGACAAATAAGTACGGATATCTCCATTTACTAAAATATTATGTTGCATATGTAGTGTCATGTTCTTTTATAAAACTTTATTTTAAATCTTGTTGGAAAATTAACACTTAAGGTAAATGTTATAAGATTTTATTAAAATTTACGTATTGATAAGAGTATACATATTTGAGTGCTAAAGATAAGTTTTCATGGAAAGTATTTCTTTTGAAAATTAATAAATATAATAGCACTTGTAGTATCTTTTTAAACATTGATGTTAAATTGCCAAAGGCTTTAACATGTAAAAGGTTGTTTATTTAATTTTTGTTCAAATGGTTTTGATTTTTTATTAATGCTATGATTTGATAAAAAAAAATAGATCCTTTGATGCTACTATGCTATGAATCTATTTTTGAAATATCAAATATTTTGAGAGTACTTGTGCTCACCTAGATTGGATTCGGATACATTGTGTTCGTCGTCATGAAACTACACATGTTGGTGTAGTCGTAGATGTCACGCCCCGAACCTGGGGGCGAGACCGGCACCCGGTGCCTCACCTATCCTTGTGTACCAACTTGCAACTAAGGGACTTTGGACATATAATATCATACTTTGGTCATAGGCCACTGTGAGCACGTGATTTTTACCCTATGAAACATACTCCTACAAATTAAATAAATAGACTTTTCCCAAATGGTTTGCAATTTTATAAGATTTTTATAGAATTTTGATTAATTGTTTGCATTTTTGTACACGTCTAATTCTGTTAAAATCATAAAAAATGTCAAAAATATCAAGCATTGCATTTAGATTTTGTGTTCATATTTTAGGATCAATTAGTTAATTAATTGTTTTATTAAATGAAAATCACAAAAAAAAAATTCATTTTTACATTTTAGCCTTTAATGCTAATTTAGTAATTTTCTTTTCTTTGATTTAGGATCAACTAATTTTGTAAATACTATAAATATAATTAGTTTAGTTTTACAAATTAGATTAATTTAGGATTTAATTTGGGATTTTAATTAAAGAAAGAAAAAGAAAATAAAAAGAGAAAAGAATTTGAAGAGGGCTTAATTTGGCCTTAAAATTGGGCCAGAGTTCAAAATTGACCCAAATTCCCACCGACCAGCCCAATCTCCCAACCCCTTACCCGGATCCAACCCCTTCTCACCAAAACGACCGCATTTTTCCAACCTTCAATCACAGTCGTTGGATGCTCTTGATCCAACGGCTCAGAACTTGATGCCCTAAAACTATTTATATGTCGGAACACCCCCCCCCCCCCCAAACCCTAAATCCATTCCTCACTTCCATCTTCCTCTCTCTCTAAATCCCAACCCTAGCCGCCCCAAAATCTTCATCACCGGCCACCACCTTAACACCACCAAACGACCTCCAAATCCACCCAAATCCACACCCCATACTACTCACGTCCACCTCACCACTAAGCCACCATTAATCTCCCAAAAAATCAAACAGATTGTTTCCAATTTTAAATCTAGGGATTCCAGAAAAAAAGTCCTAATTTTTCTTTTCCGATTTTTCTCACAAAAATACGACTCGCTTTGACTAAAAACTTACATTAATAGATTGATCTCAACAAGAGCAATTGATTGACGATAGTTTTAAGTCATTCCGAGATCATCGGATTTGGGTAGACTCGTCAGATTCCATTCAAAACTCATCAATTTTGTCCACCCACCGGAGTTCATCATCGTTATTTCTTCTAGGTCAGGTTTGGGGTAAGATATCTTTCTGTTTTTCCTTCATCAACGTCTTCCCGTTTAGCTTGCATGGTTCCAGCTTTAGTTTGATCTTAGGTTAATTTTAGTGTTTGTTAGAATTTGTTAAGTTTCATTTCAGTAGTTGGTTTAATAAGTTTTAACAATTTCCCATTTGATGAGATTCGCTTGGTGATAGATTTTTTTTAGGATTTTTGATGTTGGTTCATGTTAAATATATTTAGGGTTAATTTAAAAGTTTGATTGTGTAATAATTTGTTCCTTTGATCCTTTCTTTCATGTTAATTCTTATCTTGTGGTATCGGTTCTAATTTTTAAACGAATTGGAATTATAGGGGTTAACTGAACAAATGAAAACTTAGGGGGTTAATTTGGGAAATAAAAATAGGATTTTCAGATTAGGTTAATGTTAGAAGCTTCTAGAATTTGGGGCAGCTGGCTCTATTCGGCCAGCACAAAAATGCTGAAACCAACAAGAGGCTGCCAGTTGTCCCATTTCTATTAGAAAGATGCTTTTAGGAGTTGTGTGAGGGAATAATTCCATTTTCTGTTTTTCAGCACATGGTATTTCATAGGCCTATAAAAATACTCTCTCTTCACTCATTTACACGTGCTGATACAGATTGGGAGACTCTGAAAAAGGACTCAAAAGTTTTTTTTTTTGCACTGGTTTCATTAGGAGTTAGTTTATTTCTTTCTGATTTTCTTTAGCAAGAATTCAGAAAACTCTGCTGGATTTCTGGTTTTTTGGTTTGAATATGGACTAAATTGGAGTTGTGCTACCGCTGTCATTTGCTGTTGAGTTACAGTTTTTTCTCTTGCTATTTTTCTGTTGATATCATCTCCTTCACCTTGTTCTTGTTCTATAACCAGGTATCATCTTGAACTTTGAGTGACCATTGAAGTGCAAGCATGTTTTTCTTCCCTTAAAAATATGTAATTGTAATGTGAAGTTAATGCTCAAAAATGTTGAATTTCAGTGTTCTTTCATATGTGTTCTATTGATTTATTTAGTTTTTTTAGTTTTTCTCAGCTTTTATACAAGTATTTGGGTTTGCTGAATAGTCAATAGTTTAGTAGGAATGTCATGTGTGAAGCCATGCTTCTCGAAGGATCTGATCTTTGACATGGTTATATCCTTGAGGTTCAAAGCTAAAAGTGGATATTCTAAGTATATGTAGAAGAGCGGGTAGCATTCTGAAGGCTACTGCTGAAATCTTATTGTAGTCATTAGGATGTTTGCTTGATAGCTTGGATTATGTTTGTCCATTATTTCATAGATCTAGTTTCACTCATTTTTGTTTAGTTGTAGTTTGAGGATCAGTGATTCATTACTGCCAGGAGATTCTGATGTGTGTGTGTGTATATATATATATATATGTGTGTGTGTGTGTGCATGTGTGTGTATGTGTTGGGACAAGTAGTACTGAATGGTGTCAATAGCTTAGCCTTCATGTGTTGGAGTAATTTGGAAGTCCATGATGAATGTATGATGTCCTTAGTTCATTTCCTTTGAAGTGTTCACTAAAGGGTTTGTTGATTAGCATGTTGTCATGGTGTATTTTTTTAAAAATTGGGGTCTAAGCCCATACAATTCCAAAGGATATTCAATGTTAAAATTGTCAGGTGATATTTAAATCTTTGGTTGCAAGTGAAGTAATTACCCGCATGTTTTTCAATGTAATTAACTGGTAGTTTGGGTTAGATGGTTTTATATTGCTGTTATTAATGGCATGGTGATAAATTAGATTCAAAATATGCTTGGTCAGCCTTTGATTTCTTTCTCTAGAATTTTACAACGCTTTTGTGTTGCATGTGATTTAGAAAGGGGTTAAGTCTCAAATGGACCTTAATTTCAAAGGCTCTCATGATAGGAACAATTGGGGCCGTTTCTAGCCCATGTGAGACAGCCTATTTGGAGTCAGGCTCAATAAGTTTTGGCCCTTTATTTCTTTAACTATTGGGCTCAATCTCTAGCCCAAGTCCTCAAACCCTATCTTCCTTAAAGAGCTGCTTTTATAACAGGCCTCTTGATGGCCCAATATTTCAATGGTTAAAAGTATGCAAAACTTTTGACGCCTTATCTATAATCCTTGGCATGTCAATAAACCTCGAATTAATTTAGAAAGTAAGTTTAAACATCCGTAGTTTGCTTTAGTTCAGTACAAATCATTTGAAATAACTTGAGGCGTGCCATCTACAAATAAATCCCATAGTCTATGGCCCTCATGTTAATACCAAACTAGTAACTCAAACTCTCGTAGTTTACTTTAGGTGCATTTATAATAAAATTATCATAACTACGGGTACGGTTCCCGTAACATAGTTGTGATACTTAATTTCCAAATCTAGGGGTACATTTATGTGACCCGACCATAACAACTAATAATATTAATAAATTAAACAAGTTGTGGATTGTGAGTACGGTTCCCATAACATGATTCGCAATGTGTACCAAACAAACAAGTGTACGACAATCGTAAGTTGTTCCAGAATAATTCCATAAATAAGTAAAAGCGGTTAGAAAGTTAAAAAATGCATGTATGTTTAAAATGTGTAATTAATAAGATAATTAGGCCAATAATAATAGTTGAGAAACTTTACTAAAACCACGAAACCCGGGAATGCCTAACATCTTCTTCTGATTTAACAGAATTCCTTACCCGGATTTATGTATTTCGCGGACCATAAATAAGAGTCAAACTTCCTCGATTCGGAATTTTAAGCCGGTGGCTTAGGACACCATAAGTTATCCCAAGTGGCGACTCTGAATTTGAATAAATAATCTCATTTCGATTATTGTCACTTTAATTGGAAAAACTCCCTTATACCCCTTCCGAAGTAGAAAATGGAGGTGTGACAGCTCTGGCGACTCTGCGGGGGACAAGAGCCCAGAATCTCTGGTTCAAGGTTCAGAATTCGAGCTTGGAATAATTGTTATATTTGGATTTTATTTATTTTCTGATTTTTTATACATGCTTGGGCCTAATATGCTAAATGTCACTTTTTACCACTTTGATATTATTTGAATTGTATATAAACTACTGCGAAACCCCTCTCTTCTAATCTTCTGGGAAGTGCACGCTGGCGTGACTTCTTTTCTATTAGTGTTATACTTAAATTTAGAACTATGTTCGGACAAGTTGCAAAGCCAGATGATCTTTTGGTTACCGGTACGATGCCCCCCTCAGCTCGAGTTGTCCTCTCGGGTAAGCCAGGTCTAGAACAATACACCCAGGTTTTAAACTTAGAATAACACAGCCTCATGCAGGATCCCTAGTAGGAACGTTTGTTTGCATCATGTTCATATGATTTTGGGGACTCAACATAGGGTTGGGTCCGTCTAGAATAGGTGTACCCGAAAATAAAAAGACCAACCTCATGCAGGTTTATGTGCTACATGTGCTTTCATTTATTTCGGCTTGCATGTTGACCGGCTTCTTGATTAGGTAAGAAAGTCAAAGGAAAACAAAGATCGAGGTAGGAGAGATGAAATTATCCGCCTTTGAAAAAAAACCTGGTGTTCAAAATATCCCGAAACTCTACCAAATATTTTTATAAAAAAAAAGAGAAAAAGGGATTTTTTGAAAAAAATGATAAAAAAGGGTTAGTCAAAAAATGGTTTATGTTTTTCTCATCGTATCAAAACTAGCCGAACTACGCGGGTTTGATTATCACTAGATGTGGGATAGGTAGGCAACCCTCATCAGGTCCAGCCCTGTTTTTGAAAATTTTGAAATAAATGTGAAGTGTCGTCAAATAAAAGTGGGTGATGATGTTCTTGTCTAAATAGCCAAGTGTCCCAACGGGATGCCGGAATGTCGTTTTTGCAAGAATAGTCATCGACGGTTTCTTTGACAGTTTTTGGCCACTAGCAAACACAGCCCTAAAATCATCTCTTTCGAAGTGTTGAAGGGCCGTATTTGCAAAAGTAGCCTTAATTTATTTGAATTTTTGCAAAGTGAACCTTTTTTTATTATGTTTTATTAGCTTTTGAATAAAAAAACTAACTTTGTTTTAAACCAATCACCTTAGTGCAGAATGAGCACGAGTCAAATTTACCAATGAAGGTCATGTCTAAGATTTCGTTGGAGCTACACATGTGGTGGGAAAATTTGGGTGGGCAAGGACGAGACGCAGTCAACCATTACTTGGGGGCACTCACTGGGTTACTAAAGATCAGGCCTAGAGGAGACATAATAAAGGCACTAGTGATATTTTGGGACCCAACTCACAATGTTCTGCATTTCTCGGACTTTGAACTCACACCTACTTTGGAAGAGATAGCGGGTTATGCTGGGAGTACCTAGGGTCTAAGACATAAATACCTGGTCACTCCAAGAGCTGTCACCCCTCACAAGTTTCTGGATTTGCTAAAGATAAGCAGGTAGATCTAGTATGCAGATTTGGCGGCTGGGTTTTCCAGTCTACACTTCATATACCAATGGGACGGGCATGTAAGAGGACTTGACAACCCGAAAAGTGGAATCTGTAGTAGAGGGAACCGATCAAAATGGGAAGAGCATAGGTGCTTCGCTTTCATGGTAGCCGTCTTGGGTCTTCTAGTTTTTCCCCAGAAGGATGGGAATATTGTTCTACGGGTAGCTGGAGTCGTCAATGTTTTGATTACCAATGCTAAGAGCACTCTCGCCCCTATGATAGTGTCTGAGATATACCGAGCTCTGACGGCCTACAAAGCCGGGGTAGATATTTTTGAATGGTGCAATTTGCTACTACAATGTAGATGATTGAGCATATGTGTCATCATCCTCGATATATGAATTACGGGTCTACAGGGAAAAGTTGCATTGAAGAGTTCAGCACAAGGGTCTGAGGGTTCAAAATGCCAGAAGGGGTTGGAGAGTGAATATCATGCTTCGTTCTATAATAGCAGGGCAGATGGAGTGGACACTATGTTGGATTCCTGTTGAAGAAATTGTGTATATGCCTGCCACCGGTCCTTACTTCCTCCTAATAGGGCTTCGAGGCATCCAGCCTTATACCCCATACCGGGTGTTGAGACAGTTGGGAAGATGTCAGGTAGTGCACCCGGATGAGGATCTTAGTGTTCATGCAGTTGAAATCCGCTCTGATGGTCAATTTCATGAAGAAGTAGTTCGTTATATTTGGAATGAGTTCCAGTATCTGACGGCAAACGCCCGAGTGCGTGACCTGTCCAAAGGCGAGGTCTTACTTGGTTATCTTGCTTGGTATAGAAAGAAGGACACTGCAAGGGCCGAACCTGAAAGGCCAACCAAAAGGCCTCACATCCACGAAGTTGTTGAAGCATCGTAGGAATAATGGGCCTGGTTGACCAAAGAAAATGAGTATAAAGCCACCATAAGCAAGTTGGAAAATCAAGTTAGAGATCTTCAATTTGAGAGTGGTTTGCAAGAAGTTGCGGATGATGGTGAAAAGAAAAGATTGGCACAAGAAAATGAAGCCCTCCGATCCCAAATCCGGAAGATGAAAATAGCAGTTGAGAATCCTGCTAGAAGTGAAAAGGATGAAAAACTTATAGACAGCCTTAGGCGGAAAGTATGTAACTATGGGTTTGATTTGGAAAAAACCGGGGGCGAACTAGCAAAGGCCCGAGCAAAGTTGGCTAGGAATGCGAAGGAACGGGCACGTTTCGTTCAACAGTTGAAGGAAAAATATGACACAGGGATCATGGGGTTGGAGAAAAAGATTAATACCCTTGAGAGTGAAATGTCGAAGCACGCAAAGAACTTTAAAGTGGAAAGAGAACACTGTTATGCCTTGATGTCACAACTAGAAGAGGATCTGCAACAATTACAAGAGCAAAATCATACGGCCACACAAGTTTTGGAGGCCAGATCTCAACAAATTAGACATCTGTTACAAGAGAAGGGCGTCATCAGGGAGAGGGTTAGAAGGATTGCTAACTATATTGTGATGAAGTACAACGAATGCAAGGACATGACTAGGTTCATGTTCTTTGCTGCAGTTATGATTTTTGTCCAACAGATAATGGATGACCTACATCGCCTCCAAGAAGATATGGCACATAGGCCCACGGCGAGACCGACTGGTCCCGCAGGCCCCTAGAGCAGTAGTTGAAACACTTATGTATTTCTAATTTTATTTTTTGAGTCTATATTTTTAGTTTCTTTGGAGTCTATTGGTCCGCTTTCAAGTCTGTATTTTTAGTTTCTTTTGGAGTCTGCTAGTCCACTTGCGAGTCTGTATTGCAGCTTCTTTTAGATTCTGTTAGATTTTTTTGTTTAGGTCTATAGGATGGAGTCGTTGTAATAGAGGAACATCAGAATGTTTTTATTTTATGAAAATTTGAAAACCCAAAAAAATATTTATTTCTTTTATTTTGAATTTATCTCCTGAACTACGTAATAATCTAATTCATATGGTGCCATGATACGTAGGCAATCCCCATAGGATTCGATCATAACCATAAAATGAAAAAGAGAAAATAAAAAGAAAAGAGACTGAGTGGAAAGAAAGAATGGCAAAACAAGAGAACAAAAGCTAGAGAAAAAAAGGGAGCAACAAAAACCAAGTGGGAAAATCAATAGTGATTGAAAAGGGCAATATTGAAAAAAGAAAAAAAAAGAAAGAGAGAAGAGAAAGCGCAAAGTGAAAAGAGTTGGTTAAGGCCGGGATGAAACATGCAACCGTTCAAATACATAGTAGAAACTTTTTAACTGTTTAGGTGCATTCCATCCCAAACGTGCGGTTGCCTATCTGTTAAAATCTTAAACACTAACAAGTGTGTTGTTGTCATTGAACACAGGAAGGTGGTTAGTTTGTTCTGCATTCTGGCAACCCACCCATACAATACCAGGTTTAAACACAAGGTGATCATGGCTGGCAAAGAATTGGACGCGAGTGTTATTGACCCGCCGAGAGAGGAGGAGGAATTTGAGCCCGGTCTGAAAGAGGACATAAGCTGAAGCACCAAATGGCCGAAATGTACCAGGCATGGATGAAAAGGCATCCTCCACCATCATACCCCTCCAACCCTGCTTTCATCCCACCACTGGCTCAATCTCAAGAGCCCCCCATTGTTGATTTATCCCCACAACATGCACCAAGCGTCACCCTTTACCACCACTATCATGGCATCACTTCCCAAACCATCCAAGCTCCACCAGTCAAAACAACCACATACCCCCTTTCGCCAGCCACCCCTGTCTTCATAGCACCTCCACCAGCTACACTTCATCGATCTTCTAGTGAGCCGGTATTCCAAGCCCAAGATAACCAGTACTATGTTCCAGAGCCCACCTTCAAAATCCCAGATCACTACTCCTACACTCCCCACTTCGAACTTCCTATCAAAACTGAGAAGCCATCCAAAAACACGGAGCAAGAGGAGATATTTAGGAAGGTAAAGAGCTTGGATCAGTCGTTGAGAAATATGCAAGGGTTAGGGGGCCAAGTGAGCGTGGCTTATAAGGATCTATGATTGTTTCCGGATGTTTAGCTACCTGTCGGATTCAAAATGCTAGAGTTTGACTTGTATGACAGGCACGGAGACGCAGTGGCCCACTTGAGAGGATTCTGCAGCAAAATGAGGGGAGCCGGTAGGAAAGATGAATTGTTGATGGCATATTTTAGCCAAATTCTGAGTGATGCAACATTGGAGTGGTACACCCGCTAGGACAACAGCATGTGGTACACTTGGGATGACTTGGCTCAAGCTTTCGCTCAGCATTTCCAAGTCAATGTAAAAATTGTCCCAGATCGCCTATCTTTGACTAAGATGGAGAAAAAGCCCAGTGAGAGTTTTAGGGAGTATGGTTTTCGCTGGAGAGAACAGGTGTCAAGACCCCGAGTCGCCCTCCGTGAACCATCGTGACGGCACTTAGTCTCTACGATTAGGTAAGCCTAAAATGCGGAAGATAAACCAAATTTAGGGAAGAAAACAATTTAAAACACAAATAGAGTAATAAAACAGCGTTTAAAAGTGCCGCTCGGCATACACAATATTAAATCTTAAAACCAATACATTTTCCCAAAACCCGGAAACCCATGAATCACAAGCTAAGAGATACATAAGAAGCTCTAACTCCAGAAATATCTAACCAAAAGGGGAATACTGAAGGGCTATACTATTACAGAAAGATAGAAAGGGACTCCTCGGCCTGCAGATGCGGCAGATATACCTTGAAGTCTCTATAGAATCACCTCGCCTCAAGGATGATAAGACAGAGTGAAAGTACCTGGATCTGCACGTGAAAAACATGCGCAGAAAGGGCATGAGTACACCACAACAGTTCTCAGTAAGTGCCAAGCCTAACCTCGGTCGGGTAGTGACGAGGAAGGTCAGGGCCCTACTGTGATAAAATAAAGAATATAAGACTTGACAGTATAAGATAATCAGTACAGTTGAAAACTAACGATAAGAATTAAATACAGGAAAACAAGGAATTTAATAACTGAAAAAGAGGCAAAACAATTACAAGGAAATAATCGGGGATCTCTCAGTATCCCGGGGATCTCTTAGTACCCTCAATATATGTCAGGGATCTCTTGGTATCCCGAGGATCTCTCGGTATCCTCAATATATGCTAGGGATCTCTTAGTATCCCGAGGATCTCTCGGTATCCTCAATATATGCTAGAGACCTCTTAGTATCCCGAGAATCTCTTGGTATCCTCAATGTATGATACGGATCTCTTGGTATCCTGAGGATCTCTTGGTATCCTCAATGTATGATAGGGATCTCTTGGTATCCCAAGGATCTCTTGGTATCCTCAATGTATGATAGGGATCTCTTAGTATCCTCAATGTATGATAGGGATCTCTTGGTATTCCGAGGATCTCTTGGTATCCTCAATGTATGATAGGGATCTCTTGGTATCCTCAATGTATGATAGGGATCTCTTAGTATCCTCAATGTATGATAGGGATCTCTTGGTATTCCGAGGATCTCTTGGTATCCTCAATGTATGATAGGGATCTCTTGGTATCCCGAGGATCTATTGGTATCCTCAATGTACGTGTTGGGGATCTTTCGCATCTGCGACTTTCACTTAAAGGCTCATTTTTCGCATCTGCGGTTACCCTCCCGCAGGTGCGATACCGCTTCTGCAGTGAACTACCCGCATTTGCGATTCCTGAAGAGATGGCCAAATTCCGCTTATGCGGCCACTTAGCCGCTTCTATGGCACTGCACCTGCGGTTTAAGTTCCGCAGAACCAGCAGCTAAAACTGCAACTTAAATTCCAAAATCTTTACGTCAACCATCCAAAATCATCCCGAGGCCTCCGTGACCTCAACCAAAGGCACCAACAAGTCACAAACCACTATCCAAACTTGTACCAATTCTTAAAACACCTAAAATAACATCGAAACCTCGAATTAACCATGGATTTAAGCCTAAGAACTCCAAATTTCTCAAAATACGCTTTCGATCAAAACGTTTATCAAACCTTGTCTGAATAACCTGAAATTTTACACATGTCACATTCAACACTACGGAGCTACTCCAACTTTCGGAGTTCCATTCCGACCCTTAGATCAAAATCTCACTATCGGACCGGAAACTTCAAAAAATCAACTTTCTGCATTTCAAGTCTAAATTAGCTACGGACCTCCAAAACACAATCCGAACATACCCCTAAGCTTCCGAGGCCGTATTCACCCTGTTCCGACTATGGCCAACTTTCCAACATTTAAGCTCTCATTTAGAGACTAAGTGTCCCGAAACTCAAAACCGAACATTGCGGCAAATCAAAATAGTAGAAATAAACTTGGGGAAAGCAGTTAATAGGGGATCGTGGCGTAAATTCTTATGATGATAGGCCGGTCGTCACATCCTCCTACACTTAAACATTCGTTCATCCACGAACGAGCATAAAGACATACCTGAAGTAGTTAAAAGATGAGGGTAATGGCTGCGCATATCCTGCTCAGTCTCCTAGATTGCCTCCTCGACCGGCTAGCCCCACCACTGAACCTTTACTGATGCAATGTACTTTGACCTCAGTTTTCTAACCTGCCTGTCCAATATTGCCACTGGCTCCTCAACATAAGATAGATCTTTGTCCAACTGGACTGAACTGAAATCCAACACGTGCGACGGATCACCATGATACCTCCAGAGCATCAAAACATGGAATACATGATGAACTCTGGCCAAGCTGGGAGGTAAGGCAAGCTCATTAGCAACCTCCCCAATATGCCTCAATATCTCAAAAGGGCCAATAAATCTCGGACTCAACTTTTCTTTCTTCTCGAATCTCGAGACCCCCTTCATAGGCGAAACCCGAAGCAGAACCCGCTCTCCAACCATATTGGAAACATCACGAACCTTCCGGTCTATGTAACTCTTCTGTCTGGATTGGGCTGTGCGGAGTCTATCCTGAACTACCTTAACCTTCTCCAAAGCATCCTGAACTAAGTCTGTGCCCAATAATCTTGCCCCACCCAGCTCAAACTAACCCACCGGGGATCTACACCGTCTCCCATATAAAGCATCATACAGTGCCATCTAAATGCTGGATTGATAGTTGTTGTTGTAAGCAAACTCCGCCAATGGTAAGAACTGATCCCAAGACCCTCCAAACTCAATCATATACGCACGGAGCACATCCTCAAGAATCTGAATAGTGCGCTCGGACTATCCATCCATTTGAGGGTGAAATGTTGTACTCAACTCCACCCGAGTACCCAACTCATGTTGAACGGCCCTCTAGAACCGTAATGTGAACTGTGTATCTCTATCTGAAATGATTGAAACTGGAATACCGTGAAGACGAATAATCTCCTGAATATAAATCTCCGCTAACCGCTTCGAAGTATAAGTAGTACACATAGGAATGAAATGAGCGGACTTGGTCAGCCAATCCACAATCACCCAAATAGCATCAAACTTTCTCAAAATCTGTGGGAGCCCAACTACAAAGTCCATGGTGATCCGCTCCCACTTCCACTCCGAAATCTTTATCTGCTAAAGCAACCCACCGGGTCTCTAGTGCTCATACTTCACCTACTGACAGTTGAGATACCGAGCTACGAATCCAACTATATCTTTCTTCATCCGCTTCCACCAATAGTGTTGTCTCAAATCCTGATACATCTTTGTGGCACCAGGGTAAATGGAATACCGCGAACTATGGGCCTCCTATAGAATCAACTCTCGGAGCCCATCAACATTAGGTACACAAATCCGACCTTGCATCCTTAATACTTCATCATCACCAATAGTCACATCTCTGGCATCACCGTGCTGAATCTTATCCTTGAGGACAAGCAAATGGGGGTCATCATACTGTCGCACCCTGATACGATCAAATAAGAAAGACCGAGAAACCACGCAAGCTAGAACCCGACTGGGCTATGAAAGAGCCAATCTCACAAACTAGCTGGCAAAGGCCTGAACATCCATCGCCATAGGCCTCTCTGATGGTAAATATGCCAAACTCCCCAAACTTTTTGCTCGGTGACTCAAGGCATCAGCCACCACATTGGCCTTGCCCGAGTGACACAAAATAGTGGTATCATAGTCCTTAAGCAACTCTAACCACCTCCTCTAGCGCAAATTTATATCTTTTTGCTTGAACAAGTGCTGCAAACTCCGATGGTCAGTATAAATCTCACATGGAACCCCGTATAAATAATGGCACCAAATCATTAGGGCGTGAACAATGGAAGCTAACTCAAGGTCGTGAACAGGGTAGTTCTTCTCATTTATCTTCAATTGTTTGGACGCGTAGGCAATCACCCTACCGTCCTGCATCAACACCGCTCCGAGGCCAACCCTTGAGGCATCACAATAGACCATATAAGACCCTAAACCTATAGGCAGTATCAAAATTGGGGTTGTGGTCAAAGCTGTCTTGAGCTTCTGAAAGCTCGCCTCACACTCCTCCATCCACTAGAATGGGGCACCCTTCTGGGTCAACCTAGTCATAGGGGCTGCAATCGATGAAAACCCCTCTACAAAACGATGGTAGTAGCCCACCAAGCCAAGGAAACTGCGGATTTTGGTAGCTGAGGATGGTCTGGGCCAACTCTACATGGCCTCTATCTTCTTCGGATCCTCCTGAATACCCTCACTCGATAACACGTGGCCTAAGAATGCCACTGAATCCAACCAAAACTCACATTTTGAGAACTTAGTATATAACTTATTCTCTCTCAGAGTCTGAAGCATAATCCTCAGGTGTTGCTCATGATCTTCCCAACTTCGGGAATACACCAAAATATCATCGATAAAGATAATGAAGAATGAGTCAAGATACGGCCGGAACACACTGTGCATCAAATGCATAAAGGCTGCTGGGGCATTGGTCAGCCCAAATGACATAACAAGGAACTCGTAATGACCATATCGAGTCCTGAAAGCAGTCTTCGGGATATCTGGCTCCTGAATCTTCAACTGATGGTAACCTGAGTTGCAAATCAATCTTAGAAAACACTCGTGCGCCGTGAAGCTGGTCAAACAGATTATCAATATGAGGCAAAGGATAACGGTTCTTCACTATAACCTTGTTCAACTAGCATTAATCAATACACATACGCATAGAACCATACTTTTTCTTCACAAACAAGACAGGGGCACCCCAAGGTGATACACTGGGTCGAATAAAACCCTTATCAAGCAATTCCTATAATTGATCCTTCAACTCCTTCAACTCAGGAAGAGCCATACGATACGGAGGAATGGAAATGGGCTGAGTGCCTGACAAGAGATCAATGCCAAAATCAATATCTCTATCAGGTGGCATGCTTGGAAGATCAGCTGGAAACACATCCAAAAAATACCTTACTACTGGGATTGAATCAACTAAAGGGGTATCAATACTGACATCTCTCACATAAGCTAAATACGCGTCACACCCCTTTCAACCATACAATGAGCTTTAAGAAAAGAAATAACTCTATTGGGAGTGTGATCTAAAGTACCCCTCCACTCAACACGCGGTACACCTGGCATAGCAAGCGTCACGGTTTTGTCGTGACAATCAAGAATAGCATAATGGGGTGACAACTAGTCCATGCCCAAGATAATGTTAAAATCTACCATGTTGAGCAACAATAAATTGGCTCTGGTCTCAAAACCACTAAGAGCAACCAAACACGATCGATAAATGTGGTCCATAACAAGAGAATCTCTCACGGGAGTAGAAACATAAATAGGGGAACTCAACGAATCCCGAGGTACACCCAAATGCGGAGCAAAATAAGAAGACACAAAAGGATAGGTAGAGCCTAGATCGAATAAAACCGATGCATCTCTATGACAAACTAGGACAATACCTGTGATGACAGAATCGGAGGAGACAGCCTCGGTACGTACAGGAAGGGCAGAATATCTGGCCTGGCCTTCCCCTCTAGCTGGCTAGGTAGGTGGGGTAGCAACTGGTGCGGTGATCATAGCCTGAGAACTCTGCGGAGCGTGCTGTGGCTGAGAAGTCTATAGAGTTGCACTCCTCCAAAGTCTAGGGCAATCCCTTACCATATGGCGTGTGTCACCATACTCAAAACAAGCTTTGAGAGGACGTGGCAGTAGAAACTGTACGGTAAGGGTACCTCAAGACCCTTGAACACCTGAAACATTATGTGAAATCTGAGATGCAAACTGAGCTGGTTGACCTACAAAACCTCTACCATGTCGTACTCTTTCTCCAAAATAAGGGCCAGTGGGTCTCTCCAGTCTACGAGGTCTCATTAATTCCCTATACTCTCTCTCCAGATCTCGTCTTTCCTTTCTCTCCTGGACCCACCCGTCCTTTACTCGGTGAGAGGTCCTCACCACCCACTGAACTGGGACCACAAGCTATGTTGCTATGACACCTGGAACCCGATCAATGAGAACTCGCTACTTTGGAATGGGGGTAGCAGAAGTCTGGGTCCCTTCCCCGATCTGTGAGTTAGTTGGTACAACCTGAATCAATTCCCGCCTGAACTAATGTACCAAACATGCTCAAGAACTATGTTAATGTCTTCTGAAGTTCTGGAGCAGTAGTAGCAGTAGGTAGCACGTGTCCTCACCATCGGTGAGAGAATAGATGATAGAAGTTTAGAATTGTGAAATCAAAAAAACTCGCACGACAAGGAATTCAAATAAAGTGGAATTTTCCTAAAAGTTACATAGCCTCTCGTAGATAAGCACAGACGTCTCCATACCGATCAGCGAGACTCTAATAAACCGGCTTGTGATCCACGACTCCTATGAACCTAGAGCTCTAATACCAACTTGTCACGACCCTGGTTCGCCCTCCGTGAACCATCGTGATGGTACCTAGTCTCTACGAGTAGGTAAGCCTAAAATGCAGAAGATAAACCAAATTTGTGGAAGAAAACAATTTAAAATAGCAAAAGAGTAATAAAACAGTGTTTAAAAGTGTCGCTCGGTATACACAATGTTAACTCTTAAAACCAATACATTTTCCGAAAACCCGAAAACCTATGAATCACAAGCTAATAGATATATAAGAAACTCTAACTCCAGAAATTTCTAACCAAAAGGGGAACACTGAAGGGCTTTACGTTTATAGAAAGATACAAAGGGGCTCCTCGTTCTGGGGACGCGGCAAATATACCTGGAAGACTCTACAGAAGTGCCTCGCCTCAAGGATGATAAGACAGAGTAAAAGTACCTGGATCTGCACATGAAAAACATGCGCAGAAGGGGCATGAGTACACCACAGCGGTACTCAGTAAGTGCCAAGCCTAACCTCGGTCGGGTATTGACGAAGAAGGTTAGGGCCCTACTGAGATAAAATAAAGAATATAAGACATGACAGTATAAGATAAGCAGTACAGTTGAAAACTAACAATAAGAATTTAAAACAGGAAAACAAGGAATTCAATAACTAAAACAGAGGCAAAACAATCACAAGGAAATAACCGGGTATCTCTCAGTATCCCGAGGATCTCTTAGTACCCTTAATATATGTCAGGGATCTCTTGGTATCCTGAGGATCTCCTGGTATCCTCAATATATGCTTGGGATCTCTTGCTATCCCAAGGATCTCTCGGTATCCTCAATATATGTTAGGGATATCTTGGTATCCGGAGGATCTCTTGGTATCCTCAATGTATGATACGGATTTCTTGGTATCCCGACGATCTCTTGGTATCCTCAATGTATGATAGGGATCTCTTGGTATCCCGAGGATCTCTTGGTATCCTCAATGTATGATAGGGATCTCTTGGTATCCCGAGAATCTCTTGGCATCCTCAATGTATGATAGGGATCTCTAGGTATCGTGAGGATCTCTTGGTATCCTCTATGTACGTGTTGGGGATCTCTCGGTATCCCTCACTTCAGCTCAAACCATAAATGCATACAGGGGATCTCCCAGGATATCGTCCTGTAGTCCCAAAGTAAAACACACAACAATGGCACAAGGAATACTCAATTAAATTCAGTTTCATATCAAGTAAACAGGTAATTCTAATCTAACATGCTTCACATAATTCAATTAAGACAGTTAAAGCAAATAAAGCAATTTAGTCAATTAGACATGTTTCTCTAACTAACAGCAGGTTTAAAAGTGCAAGTAGAATAAATAGAAAGGGAAAACACAATTAAAGTTACTTAATGAAAACCAGATTTTCAACAATTAGCACAAGTACGCACTCGTCACCTCACGTACAAGGCATTTCAATTATCACAATACCAATCCTAAGGGGAAAGTCTCACACACAAGGTTAAACAAGCCACTTACCTCAAACCGGCGCAAAATCAACCCGAGACCACGTTCTTGCCACAAGTACTCGACTCCAAATGGCCCAAATCTATTCAATTCAATTTCATAATGTAAATAACACTTCAAGTAACTGATTCTACAATTAATTTCTAAGCTAATACGCAAAATTATGTAAAATGACCAAAATGCCCCTCGGGCCCACGTCTCGGAATCGGGTAAGAATTTATATTTCTAGAAACCCCGCACTTTCACGAGTCCAGTCATATCAAAAGTACCAAAATCGGACCTCAATTTGTCCCTCGAATCATTACTCAAAGGTCTCCAATTAGACAAGTCCTAAACCCCCAATTACCACTGATTTTCCTTAATTTGTCATGCTTAAATTGATAAAAATCATTCCAATAACGAGTTTAGGGACCAAAGACCTTACCCCAATGAACTCTTCTGAGAATCTCTCTTGAAAAGTGCTCCCCAAGCTTCTTCCCGTTTTGAAAAATATGAAAAATTGCTAATTTTTGCGAAGGCAAGAATTTATATGTTCTACCCAGCGATTTCCACATTTGCGGCCCTGGGACCGCATCTACGGTCCCGCTTCTGCGGAGACTTCGTCGCATCTGCGACTTTCACTTAAAGGCTATGTTTCTGCATCTGTGGTTACCCTCTCGCAAGTGCGATACCGCTTCTGCGATGAACTACCCGCATATGCGGTTCCTGAAGAGATGGCCAAATTCCGCTTCTGTGGCCACTTAGCCAATTCTGCGGCGCCGCACCTGCGGTTTGGGTTCCGCAGAACCAGCAACTGAAGCTGTAACTTAAATTCCAAAATATTTTCGTCAACAATCCAAAATCATCCTGAGGCCTCCGGGGCCTCAACCAAAGGCACCAACAAGTCTCAAACCACTATTCAAACTTGTACCAATCCCTAAACACCTAAAACAACATCGAAACCTCGAATTAACCATGGATTTAAGCCTAACAACTCCAAATTTCTCAAAATACGCTTTTGATCAAAACGTCTATCAAACCTTGTCTGAATGGCCTGAAATTTTGCACAAACGTCACATTTCAACACTACGGAGCTACTCCAACTTCCAGAGTTCCATTCCGACCCTCGGATAAAAATCTCACTATCGAACCGGAAACTTCAAAAATTCAACTTTCAGCATTTCAAGCCTAAATTAGCTACGGACCTCCAAAACACAATCCGAACATGCCCCTAAGCCCGAAATCACCCAACGGAGCTAACGGAACCATCGGATTTCCATTCTGAGGCCTTTACACTATTCTGACTACGGCCAACTTTCCAACACTTAAGATCTCATTTAGGAACTAAGTGTCCCAAAACTCCCCGGAACTTAAAACCAAACATCCTCACAAATCAAAATAGCATAAATAAACTCGGGGAAAGCCGTTAATATTGGGTTGGGGCGTAAATTCTTAAGACTACCGACCGAGTCATCACAACAGGCGACAGGCAGCAAGGGTTAACCCTCAAATGGAGAAGAACGAGATGGTGGAATACTTTCTTCAGGCCTTGGAGCCTACTTACTTTGGTCATTTGATCTCGGCCATAGGTAAGTCCTTCAATGAAGTAGTAAAAATGGGAGGTATGGTAGAGGAGGGGCTCAAGTCGAGCAAGATCATGAGTTACTCAGCCATCAAAGCAACCACACAAGCAATCCAGAATGGCACCAGGGGCGTGTTAGGGAAAAGAAGAAAGAAGATGTTGTTATGGTTGTCTTAGGATTGTGGCCTGGCCCAAGGGGCCCGCCGAACCATTACACCCAGCCTCTACCCTAGCCTCAAACCTACACCCAAACTCCATATAATCTATCCCAACACTACTTCCCACCACCAGACCCTCAGTATTTAGTTAGGCCACCCCAATACCATGTCCATCACGCACAGTCATATGCTCAACCCCTCCTTACCCGCAATGGCATGCACCAGCTCCACAAAATACTTATCTGCCTCCACAAGCATACCGAAACCCTAGTGGTCCGAGCTTTCACCCCCAGACGGAGTATAAAAAAGAAAGGCAGTAATAGAAGCGGACTTTCACCCCGCTTGGAGAGTCTTACACCAGTTTGTTTCAGAGGTTAAAGTAGTTGGGCGTTCTAAGGCCGATTGAGTCAAAATTACAAGATCCTTCTTCTAAGAACCTGGATTATTCCCTTAGATGTGCATATTGTTCTGATGCTCCGGGGCATGACATAGGAAAGTGTTGGCATTTGAGGAGCACTATCCAAGAGCTTATTGATACAAACCGGATTGAGGTTCAAAGCCTAGAAGCACCCAACATCAATCAAAATCCCTTGCCAGCCCATGCCGAAACACATATGATTGAGATAGTGTATAAAGATAGGAAGCCCGAAAGGCCTTCAAAGCCTGTCATGATGATCCATGCCAGTGAAAGTAATTTAGTCAAAACTCTAGCTGTTACAAATGCAACATCTTCGATAGTTGAGGGGTTGACAGATAAGCTAAGAAAGCTCGATGTTAAGTCGTCCGTAGTAGGCGTGAAGGGATCCCAAGATAAAGTTGAAGAAAAAGGAAAGTTGAAGGTGGTTGTGCCGGGGGTAGCAAGTAAGCCTGACATAATTGTGGAAGGATGTCGCGCGGCTCCTATTATCATTAAACATGTGACCTACCTACCGGTAGACGACACCAAGGCCGTCCAATGGAACTACAAGTGAGTAGTAGTAACTTATAAGGGGAAAGAAGTGGAAGGGGAAGTTAATGAAACCCGGGGGTTGACTCGTTCGGGGAGATGCTTTGCCCCAGAGGAATTAGGGAAAGTCAAGCCACTCAAAGATAGTCCAATTTTAGTGAAGAAACCAGTTACTGAAGAGGAGGCGGAAGAATTTTTGAGAAAAATGAAGGTGTAGGATTACTCCATAGTGGAACAATTGACCAGTTGGGAGCCCCCTTGGGCTCAATATACCCAAGTAGGCTTCTAGCAAAGGAGCAAAAACCAAATAAAGAAAGATATAAGCAATACATTGAAGATAGGAGGAACGCCCCAAGGCGCAACCTACCTTGCAATGGTCGAAGGATAGACCGAGGACAAGATCCTCGGGGACTCATCAACAGAGCCAGATTCGATAGGAACGCAAGGCCAATGGGTGCACCTCACTTGTCAGAATACAACTTCAATGTCAATGTATCAGACATCATGTTCTCCATCAGTAAAATCAGAGACGCCAAGTGGCCAGGACAATACAATCGAATCCTTCACAAAGGAATCATAACTTAGTGTGTGAGTTTCACAACACGTGCGGCCACAGGACCGAGGATTGCCACCAACTGCGGGAAGAGGTAGCTTGACTACTTGGCAAAGGTCATCTCTGGGAATTCCTTAGCGACCAAGCCAAAAATCAGTTCCAAAAAAGAGAGGCGTCCAAGAAGAACAAAGCAAATGAGCCGCAACATGCCATCCATATGATCTTGGGAGGTGTCAATGCCCTACAAGAACCCGTAATGAGAAGGACAAAAATATCCATCACCAGATAAAAGCGAACCCGTGGATATATTCCCGAAGATGCCCTCACATTCAGCGAGGAGTACACCGAGACCTTGTCTCAACCTCATAATGACACACTGGTAATCTTTTTCCTTGTGAATTCTTTTTAAATAAAACGTGTACTCGTGGATCCAGGTAGCTCGGCCACCTTTCTGCCTTCTGAGGTTAAGCTCTACCTCCATCTGCATTTTCTGCATTGCATAAGGCTACCTTTCTGCCTTCCGAGGTTAAGCTCTACCTCCATCTGCATCTCCTGCATTGCATAAGGCTACCTTTCTGCCTTCCGAGGTTAAGCTCTACCTCCATCTGCATGGCTGAAATACTGCCACCTTATTTCTCTTGCTTGGCTGAAATATCGCCACTCTATTTCTCTTGCATGACTGAAATACCGCTATCTTATTTCTCTTGCATGGCTGAAATACCGCCACCCTTTATTTACGTCTTGCATCGGCTGAAAGATCGCCACCTTCTGCATTTTCATGGGCTGAAAGATCGCCAAATTGTCCAAAGGTGTCATTGTTCGGAGGCACCATTTTCATAGCCCGAGAACGCCATGTCATGGACAGAGGACCCCATTTTATCTTTTGCATATCATTATTCAAAGGCATCATGGTTCGGAGGCATCATCCTCATAGCCCGAGAACATCATTTCATAGCCTGTGAATCCTTTATCATACGCTTCATGGCCCAGGACATCATGGTCCGAGGACGTCATCCTAATCGTCCAAAGACAGCATTCACGATCCAACAGAAACTTGCATCACATTTAAATTTATGCACAATATATATATATGCTGATATTGTTCATTCGCAGGTACACCAGCTAGCAACGGCCGTCTCAGCAGGAGTGATCCCGCTCCAGTTCCCGCAGCCTATCAGACTCTGACTATCCTTTCTCAACCTGAACATCGCGTCCGCTTTTCGAAAATCTCCATCGGCATACTTCGCCGATGGATCCCGAACTACATATGGCCTGATTCCTGTAATATCAGGGATATGTAGGCAGCTCAGAAACCAGAGCTCGGTCAAAACTCTTCAAAATTGTTTCATTCGGTCAAATTGGCCATCAAATCTTTACCCGACAATTCTTTCATCCTTCCCGGGTAAAGAGGGGCAAATGTTGATACCCAATTTTTCCCTATGTATTTTTATATGCAAAATACTTTCAAAATAGCATATACATACATATATAAGCATGCCCAAGAGTTTTGGTATTTTTTTCCTAATTTTTTAAGATTTTAAAATCAATTTATTATAAAGACCAATAATTACTTCCAAAATCATCAATTTTGGTGAATAATTTATTTTATTCCCATATTTATACTAAAATATAGTTAAGGTGATTTTTGTATATTTTTACAAAGTTATTTGGTATTTAAAAGACTAAATTGCATATAATTGCAATTATAGCCCACTTTAAGATTAATAGCATTTTATAATTGTAAAATTGGGTCCAGTATTTTTAAATAAATATTTATATACTATTAATTGTTTCAGTACTTTTAATTTGCTTTTTAAAATCATCTTCACTTTTTTTTATAAAATAAAAAGGGAAATTGGCTATTTAATATTTAGCCCCATTTTTATTTCAATAACAGCCCCATTACATTTCAATTGTAGCCCTTAATTTGACTCAATTAAACTAGCCCAATTCCATTTGGACCTAACCCACGACCCAATTCCAAATGACCCGCCCGGTTCCTACTATTGATCCAGGCTGTTGATCATTTTGATCAACGGCCATAAACCACCCTTACCTTTTTTTAACCCCAAACGACTACCCTAATCCCTCATTTCCCATCTCTCAGCCGCCTTTGAAACCCCTCATCTCTCAAACTCTCCGAACCCCTAGCCTCCTTTTACCCCTTTTCAACCACCACTCCACCGGAATCCATGGCTTCTCAGGCCATGGATGGTTGGTACTCACTCCCCTCCATCAGTAATCCATGGTTGTTCGAAGCTTCGAGACCTGACCTCGATGGTTCTCCTTCAGGCCCTTCTCAGATCTGTAGATCTATGGCTTCTCCGGCCATTACTCCGGCATATTCAAGCACTATGATCCTTTTCAACTCAGGATCTGACTTTCCTCAAGACCTCTCTCATTTCTAGGGTTTTCTTTGAAACCCTAAGCTGTCCGAGGTTCTTTACTTGCTTATTTTCTTAGATCTGGAAATGTCTGTGTTCTATTGAACTTTTTAAAGGTTTTCCCCAAATTCTCTTTTCAAAATCGTTTAATTTAGATTTAGGGTTTCTGAAAGGTTTTTCAAAAGCCTCTTTCTGATTCTTTTTGTTCTTTGTTTATGTGTGTTTGTCTGTGTTATGCTCGTATGACTTCTTTTACTACGCATGTACTGTTCTTCTACTTCCTTTTCCTACTATACACATTACTCTTGTACTCGCATGTTAATCCGTGTTATGTTTTCCTTACTCTTCTATTATATGTGTTTACTGTGAGTTCTTTGATTTTGTTCACTTTATTTAGCTCTGTTTGTGTTCTTGATAAGCATATTTCACCTACTTTTGTTTAAGCTCGTATCATCTCTTTCTTCTGAACTTGTTTAAACTCCGAGTTTTCTCAAACTTGTTCTCATGACCTTGAATCAGTTCTTTCTATCATGTATGTTTGTTTCTCATAAAGTCTTTGGAAGAAACTTTTGAGCCACTTTCAATGACTTGCTCTCTCACCTCTATGTCTGACTCAATTCGAAACCCTAGGATTTGGGGGTTTCTTTGGCAAGTGATATTAGGGTTCCACTTTGGGACCCTAGGCTTTCAGACTCACTATGAGTCTATAACTGAACTCGATTCCCTTTTGTTTGTGACTCTAGGGCTTTCAATGTTAGACTCTTTTTCTGAGGAACCTAATGATTCCTTTCATTTGATTGGTATGCTTTATATATGTGAAATTTTTCTTTCAAAAGGTTTTTACCAACTGATTGATTGATTCTGAAATCCTTTTAATAAGGCTAAAAAATTGTCACTGATTTTTCTTCGATTGAACCTCTTTTACCTTTCTGACTTGGTTCATTCGAATTGAATCTGTAATTTTGGTTTCATGGCTGTTTGATTGATTCCCTTGCCATATTTGGCACAAACCGTGTACCATTGATGGTTTTCCTTAAATAACTTCTATGTATTTACCCCTTTTGTGCTACTTTGAAAGGTTTAATTAAAATTTATTTCCTTAACTGGCTTTTACCTGTTGGAAACAGAATCCCTTAACCAAAGGGGGATTGATTTCAATGATATTCCCTTGCCTTTCTTACTTGTTTCTCTGCACTATAAAAGGGACTACCCTTATGCACTTTTGAGACCACTTCGAGTTCAATACCTCGAACTTTTAGATCAATACTTTCAACTTACTTACACACTTTATTGCTTTAATTTCAATACCCTTACAACATTCTGCTCTTTTCTGGGATCTTTTGGAACTTTTGCTTGCAACTTGGTTTTTTCAAGACTACTTTTACTTGTTTGTTTTCCCTGAAACTGGTATGTTCTAATTTAGATTTCCTTCCTCACCTCTATGTGTTTATTTATAGTTTTCTGCAATCCTGTTTACTTTGTTGTTCATGATTAATGTTAACTATGTGTATTCTTTCCTTGCATCTATTTTCTGTTATGAATCCCTACCCTTATTCCCTTCTATGTGTTTGAGTTAAGGTTCATGGCCTAGCAGTATCCAAATTACTACCCAGGTCTAAACCTGATCCTCAATGGATCCTAACTCCCAATTTTCACTGACAGGCTGGTCATTGCTGGGCATGACCACCAGCCTGCCATGGCCTTCCCTAATTCCCCTCTATGCACATACACGTACTCTTAGATTCTAAGTTTTGTCCCTCTATTATGAGCCATGCTTTGGGACCCTGAGTTCCCTTTGAACTTGGACATTTGAGGGCTGACTCTTCCACACTACACTATAAACTAATTCTGCAATGTGTTTGGGGTGTAAGCACTTCCCTAAGCCTCTTTGAGACTCTTGGGAACTTTGACACATCCTAAATAAGAGAAAGGCTTTTTGGAAAATGGATCCTGGAACATATTGCTAGACATTGAATCTGAATTAGGCTATTTGGTTGCAGTTGGAAGTTCTATTGTACTTTTTTGATTCATTCGGGTCTGTAATAATTTGTAATAACTATGGGGATCTAGTTAAAAGGGGGAGGGTCATTTATGTATGCATATGGGTAGACAGCAGGCTCATAGGGATTACTATTTACAAATTCTGCATTTATGCATATCATATAATACTCTTGCCTATAAGTTATGCATTACACGTAGAAATCTTGCCTATAAGTTGTGTCATTACTGCATTAGAAACCATGCCTATAAGTTTCTACGCATAGAAATCATGTATAAGTTTCTGCACTTATGCATTTAGAAATCCTGCCTATAAGCTATGCATTACATGTAGAAATCTTGCCAATAAGTTGTTTCATTACTGCATTAGAAACCATGCCTATAAGTTTCTGCATATAGAAATCATGACTATAGTTTTGTTTCTGCATTTCTGCATATTCATCTGTCGTTAGGCAAACAATCATAGGTTTAATAATAATCAACGTCATTCTAGATACCATGCCTATAGGGCTCATGCACTTACATAATCGTTTTAAAATCAATAACGCTTAGAAATCATGCCTATAGGAGCAGTCGTCTGAATTTGATTCGTCTATTTTATCTATAAGTCTAAAATCAGTACTAATGTTTGTTTAATATCTGCAGAATTTAATTGGTTCTAAAATCAGTAACCCTTCTTTAAAATCAGTATACTTCCACCTAGGTAAGCAGTAGGTAATTGTTTGACTGTGTCAGTTTTAATAAATTGCAACCAGACAAGGCCTAATTCGAACTCCTCATCTGAGAAATATGTGATGAAGCAGCATGTCCTAATGCTTTAAATTTAATTCAGACTATAACCAGTATTTGAAGTCATGCTATATAATTTGCTCCTTTAAGTGAGGAGGCTTATTTGAGCCCTTAAACTGCTATTTGTTTCCCCCTACTTGCTTATGTGTTTTGTTTGTCGCATTAGAATTTTGTCCTTTTAAAACTCTGAAAAGCCCCAACCTCTCTCCCTTTAGGACTAGTAGTCCCAAATGCCTCCGGGACTAATAGGATCGGGATGGGTAATAGCATGCAATAAGTAACGACACTATTCCGCATTTAATATCTTAACGGGGTGGGAAAGGGTAGATATGGACATGATGACCGGTGAGCTAATACCACGTGTGACCCCTCGTCTGAGGAGTGATTGCCGGGTATTGCATTGATGTGATCCATATTGTTTGTAAACCTAGGACCCCTTCCCCTTTACTTGTTATCCCTTTTTTAACTGTCCAGACTATTTGCTTAAGATTTCTGTTTTCTTTATCTTTCTTCAAACTTTCAATTCACTTGCAACATTATGTGTAAATCCCCTTCTATTTGAGACCTTTATTTGCTTACTTGTTAGTTAAAGTCACAATTGTAACATGGCCGGGAACCACACTAGTGGATCTTGGGGGGTGCCTAACACCTTCCCCTCGAGATAATTTCTAGCGCTTACCCGAACTCTGGTTTTCCAACTCGAACTCTTCTTTAGTGTCCTAATGCAATTTAATCATTAGGTGGCGACTCTTCAACCCAAAAAACCCAATTCCCAAGAGGGAACGAGTTGTCCTCCCAAATGTCATGAACCCGATTTCGCCTAAGAAAAAGGGGGCACGACAATCACCTTCTCACTGCCCTTTCTTATCTGTAGTATGGACTATTTATGATCTTCTGTCTTTGATTATATCGTACGTTGTTCACCTTTACCTTACTTACCTTAAAATCTCGCATCATATCTTGTATCGCTCTCATGACCTCCCTTCCACCTAGGTGTAATCCACACCCATAACTTGAAGTTCTATTATAATACTTGCACCTCTAGTACATACACAATCCCATGAGAGTTTCATATTGACTTCTTATGAGACTGGTACCCTTCCAACTGGCTCTATCGTAGAGACGTTATAGAACATAGTTGTTGTTCTATCTCTCTTGCACCTCTAATATTAAGGGTGATTCTACTATGTTCTCAATCATGATTCCTTAACTTTTGGGTCCAATAATCAGATTCCTAATTTAATTTGTTGATGTAATTCTTTAGTTTCCTTCTTCTTCTGATCGACCATTATGCTGGCTTAAGTTATTTTCCAATATGTGGCTCATGGTATTAGTTATTACTTTAGCCCTCTATGGACGCTATGGAATATCCATGACACAATATTCTAACAATTCATTCCTTTGTCTGTGACCTTGGCTGAATTCTTTCTTTTAACTTAAACCAAAATCTTTTGTGGTTGTATGATTGTCAACATATATGCTACATGTATAAAACCATTACCTCTTTAGGTCACTGTGCTTAGGTCGAAGCCTTCTTCCTCATTTCCTTAGCTAGTCCTTCACTGTAATACTTAGGGAGGATCCTTTGACTCTTGTAAAAATGCGAACTTATTATACCGTATTCTCGATAGAATTTTTGATGTTTGTGCTCACTTGTAATTATCCTTAGTTACTTACCTCCACACCCATCTGCTCGTACGGCTGCTTCTGAACTAAAGTTTTGACTGTCTTCCCAGTGCAACTATCTTTTATTTCTATAACACTCATACGGTACATTTAACTACCCCAACTCCTATTTGAATATTTCTCAAGGATTACAATGTCATAACTGTGGGGCTAAATTCACTATATTGGATTGTACTATCTTTATCTTGCACGACCTGTTGTCTTGTTCTGTATCCTCTTGATTAGCCATAGCTAGGCTCTTCCTGAATCAACTACTAACTACTTGTTGGCCCATCCTCATGTCAATATTCCACAAAATCTTTCTTGGGTTATTTTCTTTTTGCTAACTTACGTCTCACACTGGCTCCTTAATTATCAATAACATCTCGGGCAGGAACCCTTACTTCTTCTCCTTGATGTCGCATTTTCATAATGCTCTGGAATCGTAGCATATATGCAACATTTGGATAAGTGCAATCGCATCCCTTTCTCATTTTTATCGCATTCTTCCTTTTATTATTCCATATTCCCCTCTTTAGGGGAGTATTAAGACTTGGAACTACAACAACCTGCCTATAGATGTTTTTCCTCTTCATCTTTGGTGTCCTTTCACATCATCGATGACCCTTACTCAATCGTGGAAATCTTTTTGTACCAAGGATAACAAAGTTCCTCACTCGCGATGGTGATATTTAGTGTAACTGGCACATATGGTCCCTTAAGCTTAACTTTGCTCACATATCTTGTTTTAGGGAAGCGTTGTCCAGAACGACCATCCTCTGAATTCATCATGGATCTTCTTCTGTTGTCCATTCTATTATTTCCAGAACGTAATCTGAAATTCTCATGATGCTAACTATTATCAAATCACTCAGTCCCTAATTCATGTTTAGTTTATCTAGTTCACCGGTCCATATTGATTTCTATTAATCTGGGGACTAACTCTCCCTTCTAGTAGTCGCATTGGAGTCATGAGCTTATTTCTCGAAAGGATTATATAACCTTATGGACTATACTCTTTTGTTGTCTTAAGGCCCATCACCTTTCGTCTCTTTCTTCATTCGACTATAGGTTCTATAACACTCTACCATTTTCATCCATGTATCACACCTTATTCATAATGCTTCCTTATCTCTCTTCTCATTACCCTGCTAATATTTCTGCACATCCCTTTTCTTGTGAAAATTTCAATATGACATTCTTTCCCTTTTTGCTTTCCTTTGATCTATCCAGTGGCTCTTCAAGTTGCTTAACATTCTCACTTTACTAGGGGCGCGAGCCACACTTAGGTAATATTTATCCCTTCAAGGTTTATAGTGCAAGTCTTTGTAGTACTCATATCTGGCTGCACTACTTTAGAGTGCACCATCTAGGTGTCTCATAAAGAGATCTATTAGCACATTTGCAATATCCTTTGGAAATGTTAACTGACGCAATCAATTCATGCATCATATCTTCTTATACTACTTTTGTTAACCCCCATAGGGCATATCTAGAATGGGTGCGACCAATTGTATATACCTCTGTTACTATTGAATATAACTCAAAAGGCTTATGTTCCTCTCCCTCAATTATAAACGTCGTAAAACTTCATTAATTGGGCACCTCATACCCTTCTTCATCTTGCTTCCTTTGCTTGTTGAAACTTGTATTTATCTTCTTAATCTCTCATTACCATAAAGATGGATAGACATTCTTGCCCTAAGGCTTCTTATCAGGAAGCTTACACCTTTTAGTACACCCATGATCTCCTAGAGACCTCACATTTACTTATCGTATGCATCATACAAAAATCCAATTCCTCTGACTCAGCTCTTCCACAACCATCTCTCTTTCCAATCTTCTTTCCAGATGTAGGTATCGTCTTATTACGAATAAAATAGAATTTCGGAATTTGAATTCTTATAAATGAGTTCTACCACACGATCTAGAATAAGAAGAAAGAGTGGCAATCCTAAATGCCATGTAGCCTCCTGCTTATAAGTGTGGTACACTACACACCCATAAACAAGACTCTACTAGACACAGCTTTTAGACCACCTAGGATAGAACTGCTCTGATACAACTTTTGACATGCCCCGCACTTGGAGGCGAGACCGGCACCCGATGCCTCACTATCGTATCAACTTGCGACTAAGGAATTCTGAGCATATAATATCATACTTTGGCCATGAGCCACATTGCAAGACAACTAAGAATGCTGACTAAATATCAATATAAAGTTGGGCTGACAAGGTCGTCATCATTACTACAGCTGACAAAAAACCAAATATATATACAAGGCTTACAAGCCTAACATGCTGCACTAACTGACAGGATATGTCTACAAGCCTCTACTGATGGACATATTGTGATCGGGACAACTCCCTGACCTACTTATAACATATATACATATATACACAAGATATACATAAAGCTCTAGATGCAGCAACTCCGAAAGGCATGGATCTTACTGATCAAGCTGAACCTCAGCTCGGGAAACACTTGATGAGGAGGTCTACCCGTCTATCTGTCTGAACCTGCACGCATGAAATGCAGCACCCCCCAGAAAAGGGATGTCAGTACGGACTAATGTACTGAGTATGTAAGGCAATATATTAAAAGCTAAAACTGAACTGATAATATAATAACTGCAAGTAGCTGGAAGTCAAAGATAATCTGAAGATATGCTTACCTGTTGATAATGACTCAACTCTCTTGATATAGTAAGTAAAATAGTTGTCTGGACCTATAAGGCTCGGTATATATATATAACTGCTATGTCATAGTAGGCTCGCTCATAGGCGCTCGGTCATACTAGGCTCTGTATCTCGACTAACTGGTCTCGCTCATAAGCGCTCGGCCACAGTTGGCTCAGTATATAACTTACCATCTGATCAGAGGTTGCCCAATAGAGGCATGCCCATCGATTATAGCTCGATGGTAATGAAAATACTTTTAATACTATATATATATAAACCCTCTGCTCTTTTGACCAGAAGAAGGAAATACTCAACTGAATATGCAGTCCAATAAGAAGAATATGGTAACTTACAAAAGTAGGAAAATATATGTAATTTGCGAGACTAGCAAAATATACGTAAATTTCGGGATATGAATTTTTCTCTATGGCTCATTATCAAACTTGTGTAATGACGCGATCATGCTAAAATGAAGGAAAAGCTTAGCCTTAACATACCTGGAATAGGAAAAATTCGTATAATATTCTTGGAAAAGATTGAACCGTACTCTTTTAGAACCGAAAAATTTTACGTTGCTACGGTTCTAAGAATTCTCTTTAGAATTGTTTGGTTGCAAGAATATTGGTTGAAAGCTTTGTTCAAAAAACTTGGTGTAGATCCACTTGTTATTGAATTGGATGAAATGGTTCTTGAATTGTAACTGGAGTTGTTTGGTTTATGTAGGAATTAGAATGGTAACGTTCTGGTTATAGAAAGTGTAGTATCCAAGACTTTATTTAAAAAGGTGAGAATGAAGTATCTCTTAGTTATTAATTAGGTGCCACCTAACCCAAAAATTTAAGGGTCATTCTTTTAATTCTTGGCTTGCTGCCACATTTTTGGGAGGGCTTAATCTTATCCAAATATATCCCCAATTAATTAGGTAATGTCCAGTTATCCGGTAATTAATCAATTACCCGCAAAATTGAAAATTATTACTTACTTAAAATACTATTCACTTTTCACATACGTTATACACCTTACTATTATGGTCATATGGTACCTCGTATTGTACTAGTACATAAATATTGAGTATTTTAGCTCAGGTCGTATTTTATCCCAACATGCCAAACTTGGGCGAAAATTCATTTTCTTTGACTTGTTTCCCCTCTCACCTTCACGAATTTACTTATTACTTGTTTGAAATAGCAAAATCCTTATAATTTCCAAATAATCTTTCCCTTGGACTGATGTTAATTACCTTATGACAAATTAACGTACAGTACTACAGGGTCCAACATCGTCATAATGTAGTTCTGCGGGATATGACATCTCACTTCCGGGCTCTCATTAATTTATTTATGGTGTACTTTCACGTACAAAAATATGGGGTGTAACAAGAATTCAATTCGAGTTAGCAACAACAAAAGCTCGCCTCGAGAGTGCGAGTCAATAGTTCAAGATGCACAGTAGAACTGCAGAAGTTTCAAGATCAAGTTTGAAGATATATAGATAGGATTCTTGTAACTCATGGATCAGAGTTTAACATAGCTTCTTTTCATTTGTTTCGGTGTAATAGGGAGTTCGGCAAGCAATAGCAGCGGCATCAGCAGTGAATCACAACTTCTCGATAGTCCAAGCTACCAAAATTCTAGAACTATACTGACCTGATTCATTTATAGCCAAGGATATGTAGGCAACCTCGGAAGCAGGGTCCGGTCAGACTTTTCAAAATTGCTTCCCATGGAGTATCCAAACGGGCAAAAATTGCTCATATTTGCTCACTTTATCTTTGCCCGAAAACTCTTCATGTTTCCGAGCAAAGAGGGGCAGCTGTGAGCACGTGATTTTTGCCCTATGAAAAATACTCCTACAAATTAAATAAATAGATTTTTCTCAAATGGTTATCAATTTTATAGGATTTTTGTAAAATTTTGATTAATTGTTTGCATTTTTGTGCACGTCTAATTCTGTCAAAATCATAAAAAAATATCAAAAATATCATGCATTGCATTTACACTTTGTGTTCATATCATGCATTGTATTTAGATTTTGTTTTCATATTTTAGGATCAATTAGTTAATTAATAACTTTAATAAAAATCACAAAAAAATATATCTTTCATTTTTACATTTTAGCCTTTAATGCTAATTTAGTAATTTTCTTTTCTTTGATTTAGGATCAACTAATTTTGTAAATATTATAAAAAGATAATTAGTTTAGTTTTACAAATTATATTAATTTAGGATTTAATTTGGGATTTTAATTAATTAAAGAAAGAAAAAGAAAACAAAAAGAGAAAAGAATTTGAAGAGGACTTAATTTGGCCTTAAAATTGGACCCGAGTTCAAAATTGACCCAAATTCCCACTGACCAGCCCAATCTCCCAATCCCTTACCCGGGCCAACCCCTTCTCACCAAAACGACCGTGTTTTCCCAGCCTTCAATCACATCTGTTGGATGCTCTTGATCCAACGACTCGGAACTTGATGCCCTAAAACTATTTATCTATCGGAATAACCCCCCCAAACCCTAAACTCGTTCCTCACTTTCATCTTCCTCTCTCTCCAAATCCCAACCCTAGCCGCCCCAAAATCTTCATCACCGGCCACCTCCTTAACACCACCAAACGACCTCCAAATCCGCCCAAATCCACACCTCATACTGCTCGTGTCCACTTCACCACTAAGCCACCATTAATCTCCCAAAAAAATCAAATAGATTGTTTCCAATTTCAAATTAAGGATTCCAGAAGAAAAGAAAAGCCCTAATTTTTCTTTTCTGATTTTTCTCACAAAAATTCTACTCGCTTTGACTGAAAACTTACGTTAATAGATTGCTCTCAACAAGAGCAATCGATTGACGATAGTTTTGCGTCATTTCGAGATCATCGAATTTCGGTAGACTCGTCGGATTCCAGTCAAAACTCATTGGTTCTGTCCACCCACCAGATTTCATCATCGTTATTTCTTCTGGGTCAGGTTTGGGGTAAGGTCTCTTTCTATTTTTTTCCTTCATCATTGTCTTCTTGGTTTGATTGCATGGTTCCAGCTTTAGTTTGATCTTAGGTTAATTTTAGTATTTGTTAGAACTTGTTAAGTTTCATTTCAGTAGTTGGTTTAATAAGTTTTAACAATTTCCTATTTGATGAGATTCGTTTGGTGATAGATTGTTTTTAGGATTTCTGATGTTGGTTCATGCTAAATATATTTAGGGTTAATTTAAAAGTTTGATTGCTTAATAATCTGTTCCTTTGATCCTTTTTTTGTGTTAATTCTTGTCTTGTGTTGTTGGTTCTGATTTGTATATGAATTGGAATTATATGGGGTTAATTAAATAAATGAAAACTTAGGGGGTTAATTTGGGAAATACTAATAGGATTTTCAGATAAGGTTAATGTTAGAAGCTTCTAGAATTTGGGGAAGCTGGCTCTATTTGGCCAACACAAAATGCTAAAACCAATAAGAGGCTGCCAACTATCTCATTTCTGTTAGAAAGATTCTTTTAGGGGCTGTGTGAGGGAATAATTTCATTTTCTGTTTTCAGCACATGGCATTTCATAGGCCTATAAAAATACTCTTTCTTCACTCATTTACACACGCTGATACAGATTGGGAGACTCTAAAAAAGGACTCAAAAGTTTTTTTCTGCACTGGTTTCATTAGGAGTTAGTTTATTTCTTTTTGATTTTCTTTAGCAAGAATTCAGAAACTCTACTGGATTTCAGGTTTAAATATGGACTAAATTGGAGTTGTGCTACTACTGCCATTTGCTGCTGAGTTACAGGTTTTTCTCTTGTTGTTTTTCTGTTGATATCATGTCCCTTACCTTGTTCTTGTTCTATAACCAGGTACCATCTTGAACTTTGAGTGACCATTGAAGTGGAAGCATGTTTTTCTTCCCTTCGAAATATGTAATTGTAATATGAAGTTAATGCTCAAAAATGTTGAATTTCAGTGTTCTTTCACATATGTTTTGTTGAGTTATTTAGTTTTTTTAGTTTTTCTCAGCTTTTATACAAGTATTTGGGTTTGCTGGATAGTCAATGGTTCAGTAGGAATGTCATGTGTGAAGCCACGCTTCTCGAAGGATCTGATTTTTGACATGGTTATATCCTTGAGGTTCAAAGCTAAAAGTGGATATTCTAAGTATATGTAGAAGAGCGAGTAGCATTCTGAAGGCTACTGCTGAAATCTCATTGTAGTCATTAGGATGTTTGCTTGATAGCTTGGATTATGTTTGTCCATTATTTCATAGATCTAGTTTCACTCATTTTTGTTTAGTTGTAGTTTGAGGATCAGTGGTTCATTACTTCTTGGAGATTCTGATGTATATATATATATATATACGTGTTCGGACAAGTAGTACTGAATGGTGTCAATAGTTTAGCCTCCATGTGTTGGAGTCATTTGGAAGTCCATGATGAATGTATGATGTCTTTAATTCATTTCCTTTGAAGTGTTCACTGAAGGGTCTGTTGATTAGCATGTTTCCATGGTGTATTTTTTAAAAAAATTGGGGTCTAAGCCCATACAATTCCAAAGGATATTCAATGTTAAAATTGTCAGGTGATATTTAAATCTTCAGTTTCAAGTGAAGTAATTACCCGCATGTTTTTTAATGTTACTAAGTGGTAGTTTGGGTTAAATGGTTTTATATTGCTATTATTAATGGCATGGTGATAAATTAGATTCAAAATATGCTTGGTCGGCCTTTGATTTCGTTCTCTAGAATTTTACAACGTTTTTGTGTTGCATGTGATTTAGAAAGGGGTTAAGTCTCAAATGGACCTTAATGTCAAAGGCTCTCATGATAGGAATAATTGGGCCGTTTCTGGTCCATGTGAGACATCCTGTTTGGAGCCAGACTCAATAGGTTTTGGCCCTTAATTTCTTTAACTTTTGGGCTCAATTTCGAGCCCAAGTCCTTAAACCGTATCTTCCTTAAAGATCTGCTTTTATAACAGGCCTCTTGAAGGCCCAATATTTCAATGGTTAAAAACATGCACAACTTTTGACGCCTTAACTATAATCTGTGGCCTGTCAATAGACCTCAAATTAATTTAGGAAGTAAGTTTAAACATCCGTAGTTTTGTTTTAGTTAAGTACAAATCATTTGAAATAACTTGAGATGTGCCATCTACAAATAAATCCCATAGTCTATGGCCCTCATGTTAATACCAAAATAGTAACTTGAACTCTCATAGTTTGCTTTAGGCGCGTTTATAATAAAATTATCATAACTACGGGTACGGTTCCCGTGACGTAGTTGTGATACTTAATTTCCAAATTCAGGGGTATATTTATGTGACTCGTCCATAACAACTAATAATGTTAATAAATTAAACATGTTGTGTATCGTGGGTACGATTCCCGTAACACGACTCGCAATGTGTACCAAACAAACAAGTGTACAACAATCGTAACTTGTTCCAAAATAATTTCATAAATAATTAAAAGTGGTTAGAATGTTAAAAAATGCATGTAGGTTTAAAATGTGTAATTAATCAGATAATTAGGACAATAATAATAGTTGAGTGATTGTGCTAAAACCACAGAACCCGGGAATGCCTAACACCTTCTCCCGGGTTAACATAATTCCTTACCCGGATTTCTGTGTTTTGCGGACAATAAATAAGAGTCAAACTTCCTCGATTCGGGATTTTAAACCGGTGACTTGGGACACCATAAATTATCCCAAGTGGCGACTCTGAATTTGAATAAATAATCTCATTTCGATTATTGTCACTTTAATTGAAAAAACTCCCTTATACCCCTTACGGGGTAGAAAAAGGAGGTGTGACAGCCACATTGCAAGACCATTTGCGAATGCTAAGTAAACATCAATATAAAGATGCGCCAACAAGGCCGTTGTAACTACTACAACTGGAAAATCAACAAAATATACATATAAGGCCTACAAGCCCAACATACTACACTAACTGATAGGATATGTCTACAAGCCTCTACTGATGGATGTACTATGATCGGAATAGGGCTCCGACCTACCCATAATATATATATACATATATACACAAGATTTACATAAAACTCTAGACCCAACAACTCTGAAGGACGTGGAGCTTACTGATCAAGCTGAACTCGAGCTATACCTACTGAGGAGGTATAAACCTGCACGCATGAAATGCAGTGTCCCTGGTAAAAGAGACGGCGGTACAAAATAATGTACCGAGTATGTAAGGCAAGAGAGTAGCTGAAAGCTAAACTGAATTGATAATATAATAACTAATAGTAATTAGGAGTCAAAGATAATCTAAAGATATGCTTACCTGCAGATACTGACTCAACTCTCTCAATATAGTAAGTAAAATAGTTGTCCGGCCTTATAAGGCTCGGTATATATAACTGCTCTATTGTAGTAGGCTCATTCATAGGCGGTCGGCCAAACTAGGCTTTGTATATCGGCCATTTTGGGCTCGTTCATAGGCGCTCAGCCACAGTAGGCTCGATGTATAACTTACCATCTGATCAGAGGTTGCCCAATAGGGGGATGCCCACTGATTATAGCTCGATGGTGGTGAAAAAACTAATACTATATATATATACCCTTTGCTCTCTTGACTAGAAGAAAACAATACTCAATTGAATATAAATCCCCGATAAGGGAGAATACTGAAACTTATGAGACTATGATAGTGTATATAAATTCGGGAGTGTGAACTTCTCTTTATGCCTCACTATCGAACACATGTAATTACGAGATTATGCCAAAATGAAGGAAGGTCTTAGCCTTAACATACCTGAGCCGATTCTCTTAACAATCCTTCTAACACACGCCAATCGCGATGAAACACGTAACGGCAAATCAAAGTAGGGGAAATTTGTATGATATTCTTGAGAAAGATTGCACTGTACTCCCTTATAATTGTGAAATCTCACATTGCTTAAGATGCTATGAAATCTTGTTGAATTGCCATGAAATCTTGTTGAATTTGTTGAAGATGCTAAAATTCTCACGTTACTAAGTTAGAGAGGTCTTATAAGTAATTTGAATTTGAAGATCTCATGTTATTAAGTTAAAGAGAACCTATAAGTAAGTTGAATGGGTGTGGGACCCTGTTTATCTGGTGGCTTAACCACATAACCCTTTAATTGCCACCTTATTCTAAGGACTTAAGAGTCATGAATATTGGAGTGGCTTGCTGCCACAGGGGGGAGGGAGGAGGTTTTAATCTCATCCAAATTATTTAATTAATCACCTAATCAATTCCTTAATTAACTAGGTAATCTCCCATTACCCAATAATCAATCAATTACCCACATAATTAAGAATTATCTCAACTTACTTAAAATACTACTCACTTTTAACATACCTTATACAAGTGGTCATGTAGTACATTGTATGTCACTAGCCCATAACTACCGGGTAATATAGCTCAGACTGTATTTTATCCCAAATTAACAATCTTCAACGAAACTCATTTCCTTCGATTTGGTTACCCTCTCACCTTCACGAATTTACTTATCACTTGTTTGAAATAGCGTAACACTTGTAATCCCAAAATAATCTCATTCCCGAACTTACGTCGATTAACTTACGACGAAACTTTAACGTATGAAAATGCGGGATGTAATGTCTCATTTCTGGGCTTTCATCAATTTACTTATGGCATACTTTCATGTACGAAAACATGGGGTGTAGCATCATTCCCCCCTTTGGAACATTCATCATCGAATGTTGACTAATGCACTTATCATTTTCATAACCTATGGCTCTTACGAATACTTTAGTACTCTCTTTTCCATCTAGGCAATTGTTCTGTGAATAAATCCCAAAGTCCAGGACATTCCCCCCTTTAGGCCTCTTTCTTACACCACAACTTATGGTCAGAATCTTCCTAATCTCGTAACTGTCGCTACTTCTTATCATGCAGCTTGTACGACTTTGCCCTTGTATGTACGCCTATGCAATTCTTCTCTCCTCTTCCCTCCAGCTTTTAGCTAATCTCTAGGCCTCACTTTGTGAACATATACAGAATTATGACAAGTTGTCCCTATGGGTGTCATTAGCATTACTACATCTAAGTAGGCCATACTATACCATAACTCTTACTTCGATTTATCATTACTGAGGTCTGCTACCAAACTCTAGCTTACTCTCATTGCTTATCCTATATGTATAAATCTAAGTCCTTTAACGCTTCTTCATTACTGTTCATCTTAAGACTGATGGCCTAATCTCATCTCATACTTTGTAAGTTGTATCCATCCATTGTTGATTTACCTCAATGTTGATCTACATTCTACCTCTTGAAGACTTGAAACTTCTTACGTAATACATTGTCGCTAGGGCCCACGTCTCATCGGGGACATCTTGAGAAATTAGACTGATCCACCTAGGGGCGATACTATACTTCCATAACTGTATTTTATAGCATCCCAATGTGTTTTACCTTATGTGGGTATTTTAATCCCGTAGAATTCATGAAATCCTCTTCAAATCATTACTCAATCAAGGCCCAAACGTTATCCTTTATCTATCATAATTATACCTTTATTCTACTACTAGGACAGTATTCTATCTCTTCTAAGTGCTACTAGTCTTAGATTCCTTTGAGTTCATTCAGGTTATACTGAGCTTTCTATAACTTAGAGAAGCCATCAACTCTCTTGTTTTCATGGCTTAATCCTGAGGACTCATCCGTTTCTCGTTACCTTATCACTCGCCCTTTCTTGTCCTTTCTCCTGTCTTCCTAAAACATTGACGCTTTATCATACTTTATCTTGCAATCTACACATATCCATTTATACTACTCGCAACCTTCCTTCAACTTGCTTGCACCATAGATTTCCTTATGTTATTCTGGAATATCAAACAAGACATCACATTGTCTCCAACTCTTCTTTGCTTTCTTGACTAGATCTCTCGATACCTAGAAACCATAGGCTGGAAGGTATACCACTAATGACACTGCTATTACTCCTAGATATTGAATCCCAACGCTTCTAGCCCTCTATCTCAAGTATGGATTATTCACAACCTTCTACACATGAGCATCTCATACGTTGTTCATCTTTACCTTATTTACCTTAAAATGTAGCATCATGTATTCTATCTCTCTCATGACCTTCTTTCCACATAGGTATAATTCACATCTACCACTTGAAGCATTATTATAATACTTGCACCTCTGGTGCATACACAATATGGTGGGAGCTTCATACTGGCTTCTTATGAGGCTGGTACTTCTTCTAACTTGCTTTATTGTAGAGTCATTATAGAATATGGTTGTTGTACTATCTCTCTTATACCTCTAATATTATAGTAATTCAGTAATGTTCTTAATCACGATTTCTATTATTTTCTGGGTCCAATAATCAGACTCCTGATTGATTTGGTTAATGTAACTCTTTAGTTTCCTCTTCCTTTTGATCAACCTTCATGTTGGGTTGAGCTATCTTCCGATCTGTGGCTCCTGGTATTAGTTGTTACATTAGCCTTTCATGGGCGTTATGGAATATCCATGATACAATCTTCTAACAACTCAATCTTTTGTTTATGCCCTAGGCTCAATTCATTCTTTTAACTTATACCGGAGTCTTCTACGGCTGTATGAATGTCAGTATATATGTTGCATGGATAATATTCCAAAATCATAAGTGCATTCATGACGTAACTAACTTTGGATCACTGATCGAATAATTCCTCTCATTCTTTCTCAGCTTTCTTTAAACGCAGGCAATTACTTTTCCTGGTCTTTCTGCCCCCTTGTTGCATGCATTCTTAACTTATCTTAGTGCTCATACATATTGGAATTTCATACCACTCATATGATCTTGAATATTACTTCTGATTTTTACTTCCCCTCCATTAGCCACGATAGGTGCCACTTTCTCATAGAGTCCATACAACGTTATTGTGAAACTATTGTTATAAGATCACTTCCTCTTTAGGTCACTGAGCTTAGGTTAAAGCCTTTTTCCTTACTTCCTCAGCTAGTCTTTCATTGTAGTACTTAGGGAGGATCCTCTGATTCTTGCAAGGCTGTGAGCTTATTACATCGTTTACCTGGCGGAATTTTTGATGTTCTTTCTTACTTGTAATTATCCTTACTTACCTTCATGCCCTTGTGATCGTACGGTTGCTTCTGAGTTGATATTTTGATTGTCTTCCTAGTGGCACTCTTTTTTACCTCCGTAACACTCATACAGTACCTTTAACTATCCCAACTCCTATCTTAATATTTCTTAAGGTTACAATGTCATATCTACGAGTCTGAATTCCCCATGTTAGGGTTCACTCTTATTTATCTTGCACGATCTATTGATTTGTCTGTATCCGCTTATGTAGCCATAACTAGGCTCTTCCTTAATCAACTACTAACTAATCATTGGCCCACTCTCATATCAATATTCTGCGTAATCTTTCTTGGGTTATTTTTTTTGTCTTAACTTATGTCTCATACTGGCTCCTTATTTATCAATAACATCTCAGGCAGGAACCCTCACTTCCTCTCCTTGATGTCCTGTTTGCATAATGTTCTGGAATCATAGCCTATCTGTAGGCTTTGAATAAGTACAATCTCATCCCTTTTTCATTTTTGTCGCATTCTTCCTTTACCATTCCATAATTACTAGAACCACTTAATTCTGACTTAATGCCACATCAGTCCATATTCCTTCGTTTAGGAAGGTTCTAAGATTTATTGCTACAATGATCTACGTATAGATGCTTTACCTCTTTATTTTTGGCTTCTTTTCACATCATCGATGACCCTTACTTGCCTTGTGGAAATATTTCTGTACCAAGGATAACGAAATTCCTTAGGTGACACCTAGTGTAACTAGCACATATAGTCCCTTAAGCTTAACTTTGCTCATATTGCTTGCTTTAAGGAAGCATCCTCCTAAATGACCTTTAAGGATTATTCTTCTATTTTTCATTCTATTATCGATAGAACGCAATCTCTGAAATTCTCATGATGCCGACCATTATCAAATTACTCAGTCCCTAATTCATTTTTAGCTTACCTTGTTCACCAGCCCATACTAATTTCTATTATTTTGGGGTCTAATTTTTCCTTCTGGTAGTCACGTTGGAGTCATGACCTTATTTCTCGAAATGAGGATACAATTTTATGGCCTATACTCTTTTGTTGTTTCCAGGACTGGCACTTCTCATCTTTTCCTTCCCTTGACTATAGACTATATAATACTGCCATTTCATATATTTGTTTCTGCCATTGTCATTCATGTATCATATCTTACTCATAATGCTTCATTAACTTTTTTCTTATTTCCCGCTAACATATATGTCTATCACTTTATTTTGAAAACTTGAGCAAGATATTTTTTTGCTCTTAGCTCCCCTTGCTCCATCAATTGGCTCTTCGAGTTGCCTAACATTCTCTCTCTACTAGGGACGAGAGTCATACTAAGATAATATTTATCCCTTCCAGGCTTTCAGTGCCCATCTTTGTAGTACTCATATCTAGCTGTACTATTTTAGAGTGCACCATCTGGCTGTCTCACAAGGATACTATTAGCATATTTGCATTATCCTTCAGAAATGTCAACTAACGCAAACAATCCATTCACTATTTTGGGTTACTCTAACCCCACCCGGATCTTGATATCTCGTTTTTCTCTTATACTACTTTTGTTAACTTCCATAGGATATAAATGAGATGGGTGTGGCCATTTGTACGTACCTCTATTATTGTTGAAGGTAACTCAAAAGGCTTATATTCCTCTGCCTGAATTTGTAAATACTGATAATCTTCATTAACTGGGCACCCCGTACCCTTCTTCATCTTGCTTCTTTTACTTGTTGAAAATTGTATCTATCTTCTGAATCTCTCATGGCCTTTCACCATAGGGGTGTAGAGATATTCTTTCCTTAAGGCTCCTTATCCAGAGGCTTACATGTCTTAGTACACACATGATCTACTAAAGACCTTGCATTTACTCATCATAAGAATCATAAAAAACCGAGTTCCTCTAACTCAACTCTTCCATAGCCATATGCAATCTCTTACCAACTGTCTTTCTAGATGTAGGCATCGTTGTATTATGAATAAGATAGAGTTTAGGAAATTGAGTTCTTACAACTGATCTCTACCATACGATCTAGAGTAAGAAGAAAGATTGACAGTCCTAAATGCCCTGTAGCCTCCTGCTTATAAGTGTGGTGCATAACACATCCAAAAACAAGACTCTACTAGACACGGATTGTAGACTCCCTAGAACAGAACTGCTCTGATACCACTTCTGTCATGCCCTGAACCTGGGGGGCGAGACTGGCACCTGGTGCCTCACCTATCCTTGAGCAACCTACGACTAAGGGACTCTAAACATATAATGTCATACTTTGGCCATAGGCCACATTGCAAGACAATTTGCAAATGCTGAATAAACATCAATATAAAGATAGGCCGACAAGGCCTCCATAACTATTACAACTAGAAAATCAACAAAATATACATACAAGGCCTACAAGCCCAACATACTGCACTAACTAGCAGGATATATCTACACGCCTCTACTGATGGATGTACTTATCAGAACAGGGCCCCAACCTATCTATAACATATATATACATATATACATAAGATGTACATAAAACTCTAGACCCGACAACTCCGAAGGACATGGAGCTTACTGATTAATCTGAACTCGGGCTACACCTACTGAAGAGGTCTACCCGTCTGTCTGTCTGAACCTGCACATACGAAATATAGCATCCCGGCAAATTGGGACGTCAGTGTGAAATAAAGTACCGAGTATGTAAGGCAAGAGAGTAAATGAAAGCTGAACTGAACTGATAATATAATAATTGAATGTAACTAAGAGTCAAAGATAATCTAAAGATATGCTTACCTATTGATACTGACTCAACTCTCTCCACATAGTTAGTAAAATAGCTTCCGGCCTTATAAGACTCGGTATATATAACTTCTTTGCCATAGTAGGCTCGCTCATAGGCTCTAGGCCATACTAGGCTTTGTACCTCAGCCATTCTGGGCTCGCTCATAGGCGCTCAGCCATAGTAGACTTGGTATATAACTTACCATCTGATTAGAGGTTGCCCAATAGGGGCCTGCCTATCGATTATAGCTCGATGGTGGTGAAAATACTATAATACTCTATGTATATAGACCCTCTGGTCTCTTGAATGGAAGAAGACAATACTCAATTGAATATAAAGTCCCGATAAGGGATAATACTGTAACTTATAAGACTAGGATAGTGTATATAAATTTGGGAGTGTGAACTTCTCTTCATGACTCGTTATCAAACACATGTAATTACGAGATCATGCCAAAATGAATGAAGGGATTAGCCTTAACATACCTGAGCCAATTCTCTTGACAATCTTTCTAACATACGCCAATCGCGATGAAATATGTAACGGCAAATCGAAGTATGGAAAATTCATATGATATTCTTGAGAAAGATTGCACTGTACTTCCTTATAATTGCAAAAGCTCACGTTGCTTAAGATGATATGAAATCTTGTTAATTTTGTTGAAGATGCTAAAATTCTCACGTTACTAAGTTAGAGAGATCTTATAAGGAAGTTGAATTTGAAGATTTCACATTATTAAGTTAAAGAGATCTTATAAGTAAGTTGAATGGGTGTGGTCCCACTTTATGTGGTGGCTTAACCACATAAACCTTTAATTGCCACCTTATTCTAATGACTTAAGAGTCATGAATGTTGGAGTGGCTTGCTGCCACGGGGGTAGGTTTTAATCTCATCCAAATTCTTTAATTAATCACCTAATCAATTTCTTAATTAACTAGGTAATCTCTTATTACCCAATAATCAACCAATTACCACATAATTAAGAATTATCTCAACTTACTTAAAATACTACTCACTTTTAACACACCTTATGCACCTTACTATCATGGTCATGTAGTACATTGTATGTCACTAGTCCATAAATACCAGGTACTATAGCTAGGACCGTATTTTATCCTAAATCGACAATTTTCTGCAAAACTCATTTCCTTCGATTCACTTACCCTCTCACCTTCACGAATTTACTTATCACTTGATTGAAATAGCATAACACTTGTAATCCCGAAGTAGTCTCATTCCCGAACTTATGTCGATTAACTTACGACGAAACTTTAACTTATGAAAATGCGGGATGCAACATCTCATTTTCAAGCTTTTATCGATTTACTTATGGCGTACTTTCACATACAAAAACATGGAGCGTAACAGTAGATGGCCACATTGCGGTATAGACTACAACAGAGTGCTCTCCCGCGAGAGGGTACTATTTTGTACTATTATTAGCATGGTTGAGTGATTTATATGGAACTACGATGAGACGACCTGAACAAGTAGGATATATGATACTTACCGCTAGGTACATAACCTTGTTAACCTTCTTGTGTCAGTGATGGTATAGTACTCCCAGTGAAAGGTAAGGATGGTTTTCTTATGTTTAGGCCTAAGGAGCCGAAAGTAATTTCAATGACTTAAAGCAAATGGAATGATTTTGTATGATTATATTCAAAATCTTGAATTGATATAAATGTTTTAAAAGTTTATATTGTGGGTTATATTTTACTTATCTTTTATTTAAAATGATAAAGACCATGAATTTATAAAATTTCTTATCATTTTATATCAAATATCGGTGCATTATTTTTATAAAGTTTGTACCAAGAACTTAAGTTAGAGAGAGTCTATGACACCTATAGAGTACCATCGTGGTGTACTCAGCCCTTAGGGGCCCCTCTTCAGGGTCTCGCTTTATTTGCATATTTCAGGATAAGGTACGACACATGATTTGTGGGCATGGCTAGGATGACTCTCTTTTCGAGGTATGATGAAACACCACTTTTATTCGTGGTAGCTATCATATTTTTTGTTGTTGTTGAAATTATTTCAAGTGTTGGTTCTATTCTTTGGTATAGAGGCTCCATAGATAGTTGTGTTGGATTGTAAAAAATAGGGTTGTGGACGTCTTGCATAAACGAATAATTATTTAATTTGATTATATCATTTTTATGAAAAGCTTCAGGTATGATTTTGGAAATGAAAAATATTTTGTGACTTGATTTGAAAATGTATAAGATTTTTAATTAGCTTCCACAATTATATTTGGTTTTGACATATGGGTTGATTCGTTCGGATCGGGTAGTGTGTCGGGTGCCGGTCACGTGGATTTGGATCGTGATAATATTTGGTCAACTCATTTGAGTAGTGCTTTTTACAAGCAAATTGTATTTGGCCAATCTTTCCAAAAAGTACTTTTGAGTATTAAATTACAAATAAGGACAATAAAGATTCAGTTTGTAATTAGTATTATTTAAAAAAAAGCATTTAAATATTCACTATAAGGAATTCAACCAAAATATAAAACATAAAGTAACAATATGAATTTATGATTTTAATTAATATAAAATAAAGTTATTCCAAAGCAATAATATTGGGTACCTGGTTATACTTACTATTTACATGATGATTTAAACATATTAAAATAAATTATTCAACAACAACAACAACCCAGTAAAATCCCACAAATGGGGTTTGGGAAGGGTAGTGTGTACGCGGACCTTACCCCTACCCCGAAGGGGTAGAGAGGCTGTTTCCGAAAGACCCTCGACTTAAGATAATAAAAAGACAAAAGGAGAGAATATTATATTCACCACGGAGATCATAGGAAAAATAGGAACATAAAATGCAGAAGAAAAAAAAAGCAAATCAAAAATGATGGCTAGTAAATGGATCCTGCGTCGAAAATAGAAAATAGTAAGACATAACATTGCCCTTAGCTATCTTAGACAAAACCTTATCGGACTAGGTTCACAAAGGTACAAAGTAATGCAAGACTCAACTACCTCCTAGCCTACAACCGTAATACTCGACCTCCACAACTTCCTATCAAGTGTCATGTCCTCGGAAATCTGAACCCTCGCCATATCCTACCTGATCACCTCTCCCCAATACTTCTTAGGACGCCCTCTACCTCTTCTCATGCCTTCCACAACCAGCCACTCACACCCCCTTACTAGAGCATCTAGACTTCTCCTCTGTACATGACCGAACCATATGAGCCTCGTTTCCCGCATCTTATCATCAATGGGAGCCACGTACACCTTCTCCCAAATATCATTATTCCTAATATTATCCATCCTACTGTGCCCACATATCCACCTCAACATCCTCATTTCTGCTACTTTCATCTTTTGGATATGTGAGTTCATAACAGGCCAACACTCAGCCCCATACATCATGGCCGGTCTAACCACCGCTTTATAGAACTTACCTTTAAGTATCGTTGGCACTCTCTTGTCACATAAGACTCCAGATGCTAACCTCCACTTCGTCCATCCTACCCCAATACGGTGTGTGACATCCTCGTCGATCTCCCCTCCCCCGTGGATAATCGAACCAAGGTACTTGAAGCTGCCTCTACTTGGGATAACCGGTGACTCAAGCCTCACATCCACGTCTACTTCCCCGGACTCAGTGCTGAACATACACTCGAGGTATTCCATCTTTGTTTTGTTTAGCTTGAAACCCTTAGACTCAAGATTCTGTCTCCAAACTTTCATTCTCTCGCTAACAACAACTTGTTGTGATGACCCAAGAGGTCATCACTTATTTTAAAATGAAATTCTACGTTTCAAGGTCTTAAAAACCTCTTCTAATATCATCTCGATTTGTGTGCACAGTTCGGGCACGTAGCTGGAAAGCCTGAATATGAAAATCTGTGAAAAATGAGAAACTTTGTCTATAAAATGAATTAATTTGACTTCGGTCAATGTTTTAGGTAAACGGACTCGGACCCATGATTTGACAGTCCTAGAGGGTCCGTAGGAAATTATGGGACTTGGGTGTATGCCCAGAATTGAATTCCGAGGTCCCAAGCCCGAGAAATGAATTTTTAAAAAAAATTATTTTTGAAATTGTTTATAAAGTTTGGAAATGAACTTTGACTAGAACATTTTGGTATCGGGCCTGTGTTTTGATTTTGGCACCCGGTACAGGTCTTATATATGATTTAAGATGATTCTGTAAAGTTTAGTAAGAAACGGAATCTGTATGACGTGATTCAGACCTTAAATGAAAAATTTGATGTTTAAAGGAGTTTTGAGAAATTTCATTGATCTTGAGGTTTAATTCGATGTTCATGATATTATTTTGGTGATTTAAGTACATGAATAAGTCCGTATGATATTTTTGAGGTTGTGAGTATATTTGGTTTGGAGCCCCAAGAGCTCGGGTGAGTTTTGGATAGGCCACGGGGTGGATTTTTAGACTTAGAAAGTTGCAGAATTGTTGCTGGTATGATCAGGCCTGCAGGCTTCACATTTGCAAATCCTGGCTCGCAAATGCGAAGGCTGGATGTGACTCCCCTCTCGCAATTTCCAACTCGCAAATGCGAGGGTCCTTTTCGCAAATGCGAAAGTCCAGCTTCCCTGAAGGGTTCGCAAATGCGAACCCTGTTTTGCATTTCCCAACTTAGCAGAGGTTGGGGTTCGCAATTGCGAACCCCTGTTCGCATTTCCCATACCTGCGACCTGCAACTTTATACTTAGACAATTTTAAACTCATTTTTCACATCTTTTCAAAACACAAACTACTTTGGGCGATTTTTCAAGAACAACTCTTCTTCCAAATTGATTGTATGTTAATTTTAACTCATTTCCTTCAATCATTAACATATTTTAACATGATTTCAACTTAAAATCAATGATTTTCATGAAGGAAATTGGGTGTTTTGGGTAGAACCTAGGTTTTTCAAAAATTGGGGATTTGGACCTTGATTTGAGGTTCGATTTCAATACAAATTATATATTTGGTTTCATGGGGGAATGGGTAATCGGGTTTTGGTTCGAACCTCGGGTTTTGACCATGTGGGCCCGGGGCGATTTTTGACTTTTTGGGTAAAAATTTTGAAAACTCATTTTCATGCATTGGGGTTGATTCATTTAGTGTTTATTGATGTAATTAAGTAACTTGTGACTAGATACGAGCGAATTGGTGGTGGAATCAAGGGGTAAAGCTATAGTTGAATCGTGAATTATTTTCGTGGCATTGAGGTAAGTGTTTGGTCTAACCTTAGCTTGAGGGATTAGGAGTTGTGTCTATTTGCTACGTGTTAATTGTGGAGTGTGACGTATAGGCATGGTGACCAGTATCTATATGTCGGTATCTAGCATACCTGTGAGTCTTGTGTTATAAATTGTTATGACTCCGTTGTGGTTTATTATGCCTCATATGCTATTATCATCATTTTTCCCTTGTCGGGATGTTTGTTTTGATGTTAATGTTCCCTTGCCAGGATGTTTATTTGATAGTATTGTTCCCTTGCCGGGATGTTGTTGAAATATCATTGTTCCCTTGCCAGGAAGTTATTATGTTGCTTTTGTTCCTTTGCTGGGATTCCTTGTGATTATTGTTGGCTTGTAAATGGGAGCGGGTGGTACGCCTACCACAAGATATAATGAAATGGGAGTAGGTGGTATGCCTACCACAAGAGATATAATGAAATGGGAGCGGGTGGTACGCCTACTACAAGATATAATGAAATGGGAGCGGGTGGTACGCCTACCACAAGATACATGAAATGGGAGCGGGTGGTACACCTACCACGAGATACATGAAATGGGAGCAGGTGGCATGCCTACCACGAGATAAATAAAATAGGAGCGGGTGGCACGCCTGCCACAAGATATGAGAAATGGGATCGGGTTGCACGTCTGCAACAAGATGTGAAATGAAAGTGAAATATGCTTTTGTTTTCCTTATCCTTGTTAGTAGTTGGATGTTGGTTCCCTATAATTCTCTTGATATTCTGTTTTACCTGTTATTCCCCGAAGCATGTTTCCCCTTCCCATCTTTATTTGTTTATTCTGCTTTACTTTCCATTGTATATTATATAACTGCACAGGTTTATTTGGTAGTCTGGTCCTAGCCTTGTCACTACTTCGTCGAGGTTAGGCTAGACACTTACCAGCACATAGGGTCGGTTGTGCTGATGCTACACTTTGCACTATGTGCAGATCTCGGAGTAGCTCTTGGACCGTAGCTTGGAGGCTTCCTTCAGTCCACTCGGAGATCCAAGGTAGACCTGCAGGCGTCCGCAGGCCCTGGCTTCTCCCTCTATCCCTATTTTCTATTTCATTTTCTTTACATTATGAAACAGTGTATTGTTGTTTTTCTTCAGACCCTGTATGTAGTTAATCCTAGACCATCTGTGACACTGTGATACCAAGTTTTGGGTGATTAAGGCTTAAGTAGTTGTAATAGCTACAGAATCAGATATTTTATTGTTTTTCTTCGCATAATTAAATATTCTGTTGTTTATACGTTATCGTTTTATATCCGTTAAAAAGAATTAATTGGATAATGGAGTAATTAGTTTAAAGGATTAGCTTGCCTAGCTCACATTAGTAGGTGACATCACGACTCCCGAGGGTGGGAAATCCGGGTTATGACAAGTTGATATCAGAGCTCAAGGTTACTTGGGTCTCACAGTTCACAGACAAGCTTAGTAGAGTCTAAGGGATCGGTACAGAGACGTCTGTATTTATCCCCTAGAGGCTACAGAGTTAGGAAAAACCTCACATTTATTCTTTCATGTCGTGCGATTTGGTTTCTCAAAGCTAATTGAATTTCTACTCTGTTCTTTAGCGGATGGTGAGAACACGCGCTTCCTCATCCATTGACCAGCAGCCCGAGCCCCCAGCAGCAACTCCCATGAGGGGCAGAGGGTGAGGCCGAGGCCGTGCTAGAGGCAGAGGTAGGGGCAGAGCTCAACCCCGAGCAGCAGCATTAGCGGCAGAGCCTCAGGTTGATTTTGATGATGAGGTTCTGGCCCCAGCAGTTTCGGTGAGCCCAGCTCAGGTCCTAGAGGGGTTTATTGCTACCCCAGTTCTTTAGGATGTTCTGGTCTGTCTAGTGGGCCTTATGAAGAGTGTTGCCCGGGCAGGTTCGCTTCCTGTAGCCCCAGTCGTCTCTCAGACTAGAGGAGGAGCCCAGACTCTTGCTACTCGCACTCCGGAGCAGGTAGCTCCCCAGATTTAGACTCTAGCGGTTCACCCAGTTGAAGCAGTTTAGCCGGGTGTGGTAGCTCAGACCGGTGATAGAGCAGATATGTCTGCCGATGCTTTGTGGAGGCTGGATATGTTCACTAAGCTCTTCACTACTACTTTCAGCAGTGCATCTATTGAGGATCCCCATGATTATTTAGACAGTTGTCACGAGGTTCTTAGGAACATGGGGATAGTTGAGACCAATGGGGTCGATTTTGCTATTTTTCGCTTACTTGGATCCGCCAAGACTTGGTGGAGAGATTATTTCTTAGCTAGACCAGCCGAATCACTAGCCTTGACTTGGGAGCAGTTACTCAACTATTTCTAGAGAAGTTTCTCCCCATTACTCAGAGAGAGGCCTATCAGAGGCAGTTTGAGCGTCTCCAGTAAGGTTCCATAAATGTTACCTAGTATGAGACCAAATTCATCGACTTGGCTCGCCATGCTCTTGTCATACTTCCTACCAAGAGAGAGAGGGTGAGGAGGTTTATTGACGGTCTTATTCAGTTGATTTGTCATCAGATAGCTAGGGAGACTGGAGTGAGATATCTTTCCAGGAGGCGGCCAATGTGGCCTGGAGAGTGGAGATGGTTCTGTCATAGGGAGGTGGTCGTGGGTCGGACAAGAGTCCCCATCATTCAGGCTGGTTCAGTGGTACCTCGTCTGGAGGTAGGGATTTATATGGTAGAGGCCATCCTCTTAGACCTTTTCAGTCAGCACTTCAGGTTTTGCACGGTGCTTCAGGTGGTCGTGGTTCTCAGATGCAGTATCTAGATCAACAGTCCTACAATGCACCACCAGCTTCTATCAGTGCACCCCGCTTTAAAGTTTCTAGGGTCATCAGCCTCAGCAACCGAGGGATTGTTTTACTTGTGGCGACACAAGGCACATTGCTAGGTGTTGCCCTTGAGCACTGAGTAGCTCTTAGCATCAGGGTTCTCGTGCCATGGTTCAGGCACTAGTTGTTCCACAGCCAGCCCATCCAGCTAGGGGTGGGGGTAGAGGTGCTAGAGGTGGAGGTAGAGGTATTAGAAGTGGAGCTCAAGCCGCTAGAGGTGGGGCCAGCCAGCAGCAGGTTGTCCCAGAGATGTAGTTCAGAGTGGTGGGGCCCATCTCCGATGTTATGCTCTTCCATCCAGGCCCGAGGCTGAGGCTTCGGATACAGTTATTACAGGTACAGTTCTGGTTTGTGATAGAGATGCTTCAGTGTTATTTGATCCAGGGTCTACATACTCGTATGTGTCATCTTACTTTGCACCGTATCTGGTCATGCCTAGTGATTCTTTGAGTGCTCCTATTTATGTGTCTATACCGGTAGGTGATTCTATTATGGTAGATCGAGTCCATCGTTCATGTATAGTTGTGATTGGGGGTCTTGAGACTCGTGTAGATTTGCTTCTTCTGGACATGGTTGATTTTGATGTCATATTAGGGATGGACTGGTTATCACCTTACCACGCTATCTTGGACTCTCATGCCAAGATTGTGACCTTAGCCTTATCAGGTTTATCTCGTTTAGAGAGGAGATGGACTCCTGGTCATTCTACCCATAGTGTTATCTCTTATGTGAAGGCTAGGCGTATGGTCGAGAAGGGGTGTTTGGCCTATTTGGCATATGTTCGTGATTCTAGTACTGGGGTTCTATCTATTGATTATGTGCCAGTTGTTCGTGAGTTCCCTGAGGTTTTCCCTTCAAACTTGTCGCGTATGCCACCTGACATGGATACTAATTTTTGCATTGATTTGGCTCTGGGCACTCACCCCATTTCTATCCCGTCGTATCATATGGCCCCACCTGAGTTGAAGGAGCAGTTGCAAGACTTGCTTGAGATGGGTCTCATTAGACCCGGTGTTTTACCTTGGGGTGTGCCGGTGTTGTTTGTTAAGAAGAAGTATGAATCGATGAGAATGTGTATTGATTACCGGCAGTTGAACAAGGTTACAATCAAGAATAAGTATCCATTGCCGAGGATTGATGATTTGTTTGATCAGCTTCAGGGTGCCAAGGTATTTTCAAAGATTGACTTGAGATCTGGCTACCATTAGTTGAGGATTAGGGCATCTGATGTCCCTAAGACAGCTTTCCGCACTCGGTACAGGCATTATGAGTTCTTGGCGATGTCATTCGGTTGACAAATGCCCCAGCAGCTTTTATGGATTTGATGAACCGAGTCTTCAGGCCTTATTTGGATTTGTTCATGGTAGTCTTCATTGATGATATTTTGATATATTCCTGCAGCCAGGAGGAGCACAAGCAGCATCTTAGAGTGGTTCTTCAGACCTTGAGGGATAGTCAATTATATGCTAAGTTCTCGAAGTGTGAGTTCTGGTTACGTTCAGTTGCATTTATGGGTCATATTGTATCAGCAGAGAGTATTTAGGTTGACCCGAAGAAGATTGAGACAGTCAAGAACTAACCTAGACCAGCATCAGCTATAGAGATTTGGAGTTTCTTGGGATTGGCAGGCTACTATCATTGGTTCGTGAGGGGATTTCATCTATCGAGCCCTGATGACCAGGTTGACCCAGAAGGGTGCCCAGTTCAGATTGTCGGATGAGTGTTAGGCGAGTTTTCAGAAGCTCAAAACAGCTCTGACTACGGCACCGGTGTTAGTATTGCCCACAGTTTCAGGGCCTTATACAGTCTATTATGATGCATATCGTATTGGACTTGGTGTAGTGTTGATGCAGGATGGCAAGGTCATTGCCTATACTTCGCGGCAGTTGAAGATTCATGAGAAGAACTATCCGGTTCATCATTTGGAGTTGGCAGCCATTGTTCATGCATTGAAGATTTGGAGACATTATCTATATGGCGTGGCATATGAGGTGTTCACAGATCACAAGAGTCTTCAGTATTTGTTCAAGCAAAAGGAGTTGAATTTGAGGCAGAGGAGGTGGTTGGAGTTGTTGAAAGACTATGATATCACCATCTTATATCATCCGGGAAAGGCCAATGTGGTGGCTGATGCTTTGAGTAGGAAGTCAGCTAGTATGGGCAGTCTTGCTTATATTCCGGTCGGTGAGAAACCGCTTGCTTTGGATGTTCAAGCTTTGGCCAATTAGTTCATGAGGTTGGATGTTTTGAGCCCAGCTGTATGTTAGCTTGCACAGTCGCTCGTTCTTCTTTATTGGAGCATATCCGAGATCGGCAGTATGATGATCCCCATTTGTGTGTCCTTAGAGACATATTGCAGCACGGAGGTGCCAAGCAGGTTACCTTGGGTGATGATGGAGTTTTGAGATTGCAGGGTCGGGTTTGTATGCCTAGTGTGGATGGTTTTCGAGAGTTAATTTTAGAGGAGGCCCATAGCTCCCGGTACTCTATACATCCGGGCACCGCGAAGATGTATAAGGATTTGCGACAGCATTATTAGTGGCAGAGAATGAAAAGGATATAGTAGCATTTGTGGCTTGGTGTTTGAATTGTCAGCATATTAAGTATGAGCATCAGAGGCCCGGTGGTTTGTTCCAGAAGATTGAGATTCCTGAGTGGAAGTGGGAGCGGATCACTATGGACTTCATTGTTAGACTCCCACGGACTTAGAGGAAGTTCGATGTAGTGTGGGTTATTGTTGATAGGCTGACCAAGTCAGTGCATTTCATTCTTGTGGCAGTCTCCTACTCTTCCAAGAGGTTAGTTGAGATCTATATCTGGGAGAGTGTTTATCTTCATGGTATGCCCGAGTCTATCATCTCGGATCGAGGTACGCAGTTTACCTCCCATTTTTGGAGAGCAGTTCAGCGAGAGTTGGGCACGCGGGTTGAGTTGAGCACAACATTTCATCCTCAGACAGACGAGCAGTCCGAGTGGACTATTCTAATTTTTGTAGATATGCTCCGAGCTTGTGTCATTGACTTTGGAGGCTTGTGGGATCAGTTTTTGCCTTTAGCAGAGTTTGCCTACAAATACAGCTACCAGTGGAGTATTTAGATGGCTCCTTATGAGGCTTTATAGGGTAGTCCGTGTCGGTCCCCGGTTGGATGGTTTGAGAGGCTCGGTTATTAGGTACGGATCTGGTTCAGGATGCCTTGGACAAGGTTAGGATCATTCAGGATAGGCTTCGTACAGCTCAGTCCAGGCAAAAGAGTTATGCTGACCGCAGGGTTCGTAATTTGGCATTCATGGTCGGTGAGTGAGTGTTGTTTCGAGTGTCGCCTATGAAGGGCGTGATGAGATTTGGGAAGAAGGGCAAGCTTATCCCTAGGTTCATTGGCCCATTTGAGATTCTTGATCTAGTGGGAGAGGTGGATTATAGACTTGCATTGCCGCCGATCTTATTAGTCGTGCATCCGATGTTTCATGTGTCCATGCTTCGGAAATATCACGGCGATCCGTCGTATGTGTTAGATTTCAGCACTGTCCAGTTGGACAAGGACTTGTCTTATGAGGAGGAGCCGGTAGCTATTCTAGACCGGCAGAGTCGTCAGTTGAGATCGAAGAGTTTTCCTTCTGTTCGTGTTCCGTGGAGAGGTTAGCCTCTTGAGGCATTGACCTGGGAGTCCGAGTCCGATATGCGGAGCCGTTATCCCCATCTTCTCCCCAACTCAGGTACTTCGTTCTTGTCTCTGTTCGAGGACGAACGGTTGTTTTAGATATGGAGAATGTGATGACCTAAGAGGTCATCACTTGTTTTAAAATGAAATTCTACGTTCAGAGGTCTTAAAAACCACTTCTAGCATCACCTCGATTTGCATGCGCAGTCCGGGCGCTTAGCCGGAAAGCCTAAATTAAAGTATGTGAAAAATGAGAAATTTTGTCTATAAAATGAATTAATTTGACTTCGATCAATGTTTTGGGTAAGCGGACCCGGACCCGTAATTTGACAGTCCCGGAGGGTCCGTAGGAAATTATGGGACTTGGGCGTATGCCCGGAATCGAATTCCGAGGTCCCAAGCCCGAGAAATGAATTTTTGAAAGAAATTGCTTTCTGAAATTGTTTATAAAGTTTGGAAATGAATTTTGACTAGATCATGTTGGTATCGGGCCCATATTTTGGTTCTGGCACCCGGTACAGGTCTTATATATGATTTAAGATGATTCTGTGAAGTTTGGTAAGAAAAGGAATCCGTATGACGTGATTCGGACCTTAAATGCAAAATTTGATGTTTAAAGGAGTTTTGAGAAATTTCATTGATCTTGAGGTTTAATTCGATGTTCATGATGTTATTTTGGTGATTTGAGTACACGAATAAGTCCATAGGATGTTTTTGAGGTTATGTGTATATTTGGTTTGGAGCCCCGAGGGCTTGAGTGAGTTTTGGATAGGCCACGGGGTGGATTTTTAGACTTAGAAAGTTGTAGAAATTTTTGCTGGTATGATCAGGCCTGCAGGCTTCGCATCTCGCAAATGTGAAACCAGCCCAGGCATGCCTTGCTCGCAAATGCGAGGCTTTGATTGCAAAAGTCGATTAGTCCTGTTTCATCCTTGAGTCGCAAATGCAACTCCCCTCTCGCAATTTCCAACTCGCAAAGGTGAGAGTCCTTTTCACAAATGCGAAAGTCCAGCTTCCATTTGCGAACCCTATTTTGCATTTCCCAACTTAGCAGAGGTCGGGGTTTGTAATTGCGAACCCCTGTTCGCTTTTCCCATACCTGCGACCTGTAACTTTATACTTAGACGATTTTAAACCCATTTTTCACATCTTTTCAAAACACAAACTACTTTGGGCGATTTTTCAAGAACAACTCTTCTTCCAAATCGATTGTAAGTTAATTTTAACTCATTTCCTTCAATCATTAACATCTTTTAACATGATTTCAACTTAAAATCAATGGTTTTCATGGGGGAAATTAGGTGTTTTGGGTAGAACTAGGTTTTTTAAAAATTGGGGATTTGGACCTTGATTTGAGGTCCGATTTTAAAACAAATTATATATTTGGGTTTGTCGTAGAATGGGTAATCGGGTTTTGGTTCGAACCTCGAGTTTTGACCATGTGGGCCCGGGGGCGATTTTTGACTTTTTGGGTCAAACTTTAAAAAACTCCTTTTCATGCATTGGGGTAGATTCATTTAGCGTTTATTGATGTAATTAAGTAACTTGTGACTAGATACGAGCGAATTGGTGGTGGAATCAAGGGGTAAATCTATAGTTGAATCGTGAATTGTTTTCGTGGCATTGAGGTAAGTGTTTGGTATAACCTTAGCTTGAGGGATTAGGAGTTGTGTCTATTTGCTACGTGTTAATTGTGGAGTACAACGTATAGGCATGGTGACGAGTATCTATACGTCGGTGTCAAGCATGCCCATGAGTCTTGTGTTATAAATTGTTACGACTCTGTTGTGGTTTATTGTGCCTTATATGGTATATGCTATTATCATCATTGTTCCCTTACCGGGATGTTTGTTTTGATGGTAATGTTCCCTTGCCGGGATGTTTATTTGAAAGTATTGTTCCCTTACCGGGATTCCTTGTGATTATTGTTGGCTTGTAAATGGGAGCGAGTGGTACGCCTACCATAACATATAATGAAATGGGAGCGGGTTGTATGCCTACCATAAAAGTTAATGAAATGGGAGTGGGTGGTACATCTACCACAAGATACATGAAATGAGAGCAGGTGGTACACCTACCACGAGATACATGAAATGGGAGCGGGTGGCATGCCTGCCACGAGATAAATGAAATGAGAGCGGGTGGCATGCCTGCCACAAGATATGAGAAATGGGATCGGGTTGCACGCCTGCAACAAGATGTGAAATGAAAGTGAAATATGCTTTTGTTTTCCTTATCCTTGTTAGTAGTTGGATTTTGGTTCCCTATACTTCTATTGATATTCTGTTTTACCTGTTATTCCCTGAAGCATGTTTCCCGTTCCCATCTTTATTTGTTTATTCTTCTTTACTTTCTGTTGTATATTATATAACTGCACGGGTTTATTTGGTAGTCTGGTCCTAGCCTCGTCACTACTTCGCCGAGGTTAGGCTAGACACTTACTAGCACATAGGGTCGGTTGTACTGATGCTACACTCCGCACTATGTGCAGATCTCGAAGCAGCTCTTGGACCGTAGCTTGGAGGCTTCCTTCATTCCACCTGGAGATCCAAGGTAGACCTGCAGGCGTCCGCAGGCCCTAGCGTCTCCCTCTATCCCTATTTTCTATTTCATTTCCTTACATTTCGAAACAGTGTATTGTTGTTTTTCTCTAGACCATGTATGTAGTTAATCCTAGACCCTATGTGACACTGTGACACTAGATTTTGGGTGATTAAGGCTTAAGTAGTTGTAATAGCTACATAATCAAATATTTTATTGTTTCTCTTCTGCTTAATTAAATATTTTGTTGTTTATATGTTATCGCTTTATATCCGTTAAAAAGAATTAATTGGATAATGGAGTAATTAGTTTAAAGGATTGGCTTGCCTAGATCACATTAATAGGCTTCATTACGACTCCCGATGGTGGAAAATCCGAGTCGTGACACTCGTGACTCATCAATCAGAACTATGTCATCGGCGAATAGCATGCACCATGGCACCTCCCCTTGAATATGATTTGTTATCGCATCCATCACCAGGGTAAATAAGAACGGACTGAACGCAGAGCCTTGGTGTAACCCCATTTCAACCGTAAAATGCTTAGAGTCCCCTCCTACTATCCTAACCCAAGTCTTAGCCTTATCACACATGTCCTTAATTGTCATAATATAAGGAACCGACACACCTTTTGCCTTCAAGCATCTCCAGAGAATTTCTCTAGGAACCTTGTCATATGTTTTCTCTAGGTTAATAAACACCATGTGCAGATCCTTCTTTCTCTCTCTGTACAGTTCTACCAACCTCCTCACAAGATGTATAGCTTCTGTGGTGGAATGACCCGGCATAAACCCGAACTGGTTGTCGGATACAGACACTGTCATCCTCACCCTCGCTTCAACCACCCTCTCCCATACTTTCATGGTATGACTTAGTAATTTGATACCCCTATAGTTGTTACAACTCTGGATATCACCTTTGTTCTTATACAATGAAACCACCGTACTCCACCTTCACTCATCCAGCCTCCTATTTGCCTTAAAAATAACATTAAACAACCTAGTCAACCACTCCACACCCGCTCTCCCTACACACTTCCAAAATTCCACCGGAATCTCGTCTGGACCGGTCGCTCTGCCCCTACTCATCTTACGCATAGCCCCAACAACCTCCTCGACCTCGATAAACCTGCAGTGCCTAAAGTTACGATGACTCTCGAAATGCTCCAATCCGTCTAGCACAATATCATAATCCCCTTTTTCATTCAGAAGTTTATGAAAGCAAGTCTGACATCTCCTCTTAATTTGGGCATCTTCCACCAGTACTCTACCATCTTCGTTCTTAATGCATCTCACTTGGTCCAAATCTCAAGCCTTTCTCTCTCTCAACTTAGCCAGCCGGAATAACTTCTTCTCCCCGCCTTTTTTCCCCAGTTCCTCGTACATACAACTATAAGCCGCAGTCTTAGCCTCCATGAGCGACAGTTTAGCTTACTTCCTAGCTACCTTATATCTCTCCGTGCACGCTCGCCTCTCCTCTTCACCTATGCTCCCCACTAAATTCAGGTATGCCACCTTCTTCGCTTCCACTTTACCTTGGACCACTTCATTCCAGTCTCCTTTGTGCCCACCAGAGACACCGGTCGAAACCCCTAACACCTCTCTTGCAGACTCTGTTATACAGTCTGTTGTCGCTGACCACATAGTGTTCGCGTCCGAACTGCTCCTCCAAGCTCCCATAGCCGACAACCAGCACTCCAACTCTTGGGCTTTATCCTTAGTCAAGGCTCCCCACCTGATTCTTGGTTTTCCCCGAGCAGACCTTTTCCTTCTCTTTATCCTAATACCAACATCTAGCACCAAGAGTCTATGCTGCGTCGCAAGTGTCTCACTCGAAATCACCTTGCAGCCCTTGCACAACCCGCTGGAACACCTCCTGAGGAGGAGCTAGTCAATCTGAGTCTTTGCTACCGCATTTTGAAAAGTAACCAAATGCTCTTTCCTCTTCGGAAAGCTAGAGTTCGCAATCACCAACCCAAAAGTCTTGGCGAAGTACAACAGCGAGGTACCTCCTCCGTTCCTCTCCCCAAAACCAAAGCCTCAATGCACCTCGCCATAGCCACCTGCAGATAAATTAAAAACCTATTCTCATAAATCACTATATAAAATAAGAGATCTATTTATAATAGAGAAAATTTCTAAGATGAATAGGAGAAAGAGAATAAAAAGACAATAGAAATAAAAAAGAGAAGAAAGGCCAAAATTTCTAAGATGCCATTAGCTCATTTTGAAAAGCCAAAATTTGCACCAAAATTTGAAGTTCCATTTTCTCAACGGGTGAATATTATTCACATCCCTCAAGTTTACTCTAAAAATCAAACTCATCCTTCAATTTTGAACAATTATCCTTTTCATCATTTAATCGTATGCAATATCTATTTTACCCTTGGCATTTTCAACTCTCCATTTATGTAATACTTTTTTTAATATTATTTAGATTTTTTTAATGCAGTTATTTATTGATAAGTTAAAAATAGTATATCTTATTATATAATTTAATCTAAGTTCACTAACATTATAAATAAAATAATTATACTATGAATTTGTTACAAAATGTATTGCTACTTTGTTATTATTTTAATATTATGTATATAAAAATGCATATAATGTTAGATGTCTATGTGTGATTTTAAGTTCTACTACTTTTATTATTCTCTCTGTGTATATAAATTTTTCAGTTTTGAATGTTATTACTAGATTTGTTCTAAATTATTGTAACGACCCGACCGGTCATTTTGAAAACTAACGTCCCGTTTGGGGCCATAAGACCCTGAGCAACTTTGTATTATGTGTTATGACGCGCGGGTGCGGTCGAGTTCTGTTACTGGTTGATTCGGGGTCAATTTGGAAGAAAATTTTTTGTTTTAGAAGCTTAAGCAGTAAGAGTTGATCGAAATTTGACTTTTGTGTAAACGACTACGGAATGGGGTTTTGATGATTTCAACAGTTTTGTATGGTGATTTTAGACTTAGGCGCACGTCCAAATTTGGATTTGGAGGTCTGTAGGGTAATTTGAAGTATTTCGGCAAAAGTTGGAAAAGTTGAAGTTTGGAAGGTTAAGAGGTTTGATCAAAAGTCAAATTTGGTAATATCGGGGTCGAAATACGATTTCGAGAGCTGGAACAGCTTTGTTATGTCATTTGGGACTTGACTGCAAAATTTGACATCATTCTGTGTTGATTTGATAGGTTTCGGTGCAAGTTTAAGAAGTTGGAAGATTTGAAAATTCATAAGTTCAATTCATGGTGCAATTCATAGTTTCGACGTTGTTTGAGTTGATTTGAGGCCTCGAGCGAGACCGTGTTAGGTTATGGAATTTGTTGGTGTGTTTAGACGCAATCCTGGGGGCCTCGGGTGTGTTTCGGATAGGCTATAGGCCATTTCCTTCTATGTTTAGACTGTTGAATTGCTAGTGTCTGGTTTCATTAATCGCGTTCGCATAATATAATTTTGGAGGATGAATTATTTGTCTTCGCGTTCGCATGATTCCAACCGCAATCGCGAAAGTCTGCATTTCCCTTCTTCGCGTTCGCAACTGCCTCTTCGCGTTCGCGTAGTAGAAAATAGAAGCTGGAAGTTGTTGACCATTTCCTCTACGCGTTCGCATTCTTTTGTCCGCTAATGCGTAAGTTTGCTTTTCCCTCCTTCTGTGACGACCCGACCGGTCCTCTTAAGAATTAATGGCTCGATCCCATATTAACTGCTTTTCCCATGTTTATTTCAGCTATTTTGATTTGCCGGGATGTTTGGTTTTGAGTTTCGGAGAGTTTAAGACACTTAGCCCCTAAATGAGAGCATAAGTGTTGGAAATTTGACCGTTGTCGGAACAGTATGAAGACGGCCTCGGAATGAAATTCTGATGGTCCCGTTTGCTCTGTTAGGTGATTTTGGGCTTAGGGGCGTGTTTGGATTGTGTTTTGGAAGTCCATAGCTAATTTAGGCTTGAAATGCCGAAAGGTCGAATTTTGAAGTTTCTGGTTTGATAGTGAGATTTTGATCCGAGGATCGAAATGGAATTCCAAAAGTTGGAATAGCTCTGTAGTGTTGAATATGACGTGTGTGCAAATTTTAGGTCATTCGGGCGAGGTTTAATAGACTTTTTCATCGAAAGTGTATTTTTAGAGTTTTGGAGTTCTTAGGCTTGAATTCGTGGTTGATTCGTCGTTTCGACGTTGTTTTAAGTGTTTTAAGGATTGGTATAAGTTTGGACAGTGGTATTGGACTTGTTTGTGCTTTTGGTTGAGGTCTCGGGGGCTTCGGGATGATTTCAGATGGTTGACGGAAGGATTTGGAGTTTGGAGTTGCAGCTGAAGCTATGACCGCTGTCATAACCGCATATGTGGTTGAGAGGCCACAGGTGCGACTCCCGCAGATGCGAAATCTAGCCGCAGAAGCGACAGATGAGGAAGGGGCCAGGAACCGCAGAAGCAGCATATGTACCGCACCTGCGCGACCGCAGATGGGGATTCTAGGTCGCAGGTGCGGTGGAGAGGTTTTAAGTGAGAACCGCAGAAGTTGTTCCCCAACCATAGAAGCAGTATCGCAGATGCGATGGGTGGACCGCAAATGCGGGATTGTTAGGCAGAACATATAAATAGTTGTCTTTGCGAATTTGAGCTATTCTTTCACCATTTTCATCCGGTAAGTGAGCTTTTGGGGAGGTTTTTGAGAGGGAATTCAAGGGAACTTCGAGGAGGTAAGATTCTTGGAACCTAAACTCGTTGTTGAGGTGATTTTTATCATTATAAGCATGAAAAATTAAGGAAAATCAGTGGTAATTTGGGGGTTAGGGCTTGACCAATTAGAGACCTTTGAGTGATAATTTGAGGGACCATTTGAGGTCCGATTTTGGTACGTTTGGTATGCTCGTGAGAGTGTGAGGATTTTGAAATGTAAATTTTACCCGATTCCGAGACATGGGCCCAAGGGGCATTTTGGTTATTTTACCTAAATTCGCGTATTGGCTTAGAATTTCTTTGTAGAATCAGTTACTTGAAGTGTTAATTACATTATGAAATTGAATTGAATAGAATTGGGTCATTTGGAGTAGAGTACTTGTGGCAAGAGCGTAGTTTCGGATTGATTTGGGCTGGTTCGAGGTAAGTGGCTTGCCTAACCTTGTGGAGGGGGGACCTTCCCCTTAGGATTTGGTATATTTGATAACTGAAATTCCTTGTACGTGAGGTGACGAGTGCGTACTTGAGTTAATTGTCGAAAATATGGTTTTCTTTAAGTAATTTCAATTGTGTTCCTTTTTCCTATTTTATACTACTTGCAATTTAAGCCTATTGTTAGCTTAGAAAAAGCATGTTTAATTGACTAAATTGCTTATTTTCTTAAACTGCCTTAATTGTATTATGTGAAGCATATTAGGTTACAATTATCTGTTTACTTGGTACGAAATTGATCTTAATTGAGTGTTCTTTGTGTTGTCGTTGCGTGTTTTACTTTGGGACTACGGGATGGCATCCCGGGACATCCCCTACATATATTTATGATTTGAGCTGAGGTGCGGGATACCGAGAGATCCTAGCACGTATATTAAGGATATCAAGAGATCCTTGGAATACCAAGAGATCCCCAACATATATTGAGGATACCGAGAGATCCTCGGGATACCAAGAGGTCCCTAGCATATATTAAGGATACCGAGAGATCCTCGGGATACCAAGAGATCCTTGGTATATATTGAGGGTATTAAGAGATTATCAGGATACTGAGAGATCCCTGGTTATTATCCTTGTGAAGAGTGGTATTTCCTTGATTGTTTTTGCCTCTGTTTCAGTTATTGAGTTCCTTATTTTCCCGTATTAAATTCTTATTGTTAGCTTTTAACTGTATTGCTTATATTATTCTGTCATACCTTATATTTTTATTCTATCTCAGTAAGGCCCTAGCTTTCCTCGTCACTACCCGATCGAGGTTAGGCTTGGCACTTACTGAGTACCGCTGTGGTGTACCCATGCCCTTTCTGCGCATGTTTTTCATGTGCAGATCCAGGTACTTTGGCTCAGTCCTATCACCCTTGAGGCGAGGCGACTGCTCCAGAGACTTCGAGGTATATCTGTCGCGTCCACAGATCGAGGAGTCCCTTTCCATTCTACCTTGTAGTGATAGCCCTTGTATTTTGTTCTGTTGATGTAGACATTCCGGAGTTAGATCATTTTTATTATATTCGTAGCTTGTGATTCATGGGTTTCTGGGTTTTGGGAAAATGTATTAGTTTTTGAGAGTTAATATTATGTATGTTGAGCAACACTTTTAAATGCTATTTTATTACTCTATTTCTGTTTTAAATTATTTTCTTCCGCAAATTGGTCTATCTTTCGCAATTTAGGCTTACCTAGTCGTAGAGACTAGGTGTCGTCACGATGGTTCACGGAGGGCGAACCTGGGTTGTCAAAAGTTGGTATCAGAGCTCTAGGTTCATAGGAGTCATGAATCACATGCCAGTTTATTAGAGTCTTGCTGATCGGTACGGAGACATATGTGCTTATTTACGAGAGGCTATGTAACTGTTAGGAAAAATTCCACTTCATTTAATTTCCTTGTCGTGCGAGATTTGATGTCACAATTCTAAACTTTTGTCTTCTATTCTCTCACAGATGGTGAGGACACGCGCTACCCGAGATGATCAAGCACCCGCACCCCCTACTGCAGCCGTCAGAGGTTGGGGCCGGGGTAGAGGCCGAGGATGCGCACGTGGTACAGCCAGAGCACCTGTTCGAGCTACCACCGAGGTACCACCAGCAGTTCCAGCTGGAGTCCAGGCACCTGATACACCTACTGCTACTACAACTCCAGCACTTCAGGAGACTCTGGCACAGTTCATGAGTATATACACCACTCTGGCTCAGGCAGGGTTGCTTCTCCTTGCTGCAGCTACATCTCAGGCTGAGGGAGGAGCACAGACTCCCGCCGCCCGCACTCCTAAGCAGCGAATGCATGTTGAGCAGGTCCCTAAGATTATTCCTGTACAGCCTGCAGTCCGACATTAGCCCGAGGATAGGGAGGCGGTTTCCGAGGATGAGCAGCTAAGGCTTGAGAGGTTCAAGAAGTACAAGCCTCCTATAATCATTGGTCTAGCATCAGATGATGCTTTGGGATTTCTAGATGAGTGTTACCGCATTCTCCGTACCATAGGTATATCAGGGTCGAGCGAGGTTTCCTTCACTACTTTCCAGCTTCGAGGAGTCGCCTATGAGTGGTGGCGCACCTATGAGTTATACATCCCGGATAAGGCTGCTTCACTGGCTTAGACTCAGTTTTCAAATCTGTTCCTGAGATAATATGTTCCTTAGAGCCTCAGGGATGCATGGCATGCAGAGTTCGAGCATTTGCGCTAGGGTGCTATGACTGTATTAGAGTATGTTGTTTGTTACACAAGTTTGGCTAGACATGCACCAGCCTTGGTTTCTACTGTTCGCGAGAGGGTTCGCCGATTTATTGAGGTCCTCATTCCCAGCATCAGGTCTAGCATGGCTTGTGAGTTGGAGATGGATATTTCTTATCAGTAGGTGGTGAGCATTTCTAGCAGGATTGAGGGTGTGCATGCTAGGGAGAGAGAGGCCAAGAGGTCTCGAGAGTCGGGCCATTATTCTGGTGCCCATAGCCCAGCTGTAGGTCATCATGATAGGGGTTATATGAGTCACCCTGTTCATTCAGCTCTTCCAGCAGCTAGTGGTATTCCAGCTCCTCCTAGACCTCAAGAGCCTTATTATGCACCTCCGGTATCTAGCGCGCCTCCTATGCGGGGTGCTTTCAGAGGTTAGTCCAGCAGACCTGGCCCGAGCCAATCACAGCCGCCATGTCCTCCCAGAGCTTGTTTTGAGTGTGGTGACACATGCCATGTGGTGAGGGATTGCCCAAGATTTGGGAGGAGTGCACCCCCACAGACTTCTCAGCCACAGCGCACCCCGTAGAGCTCTCAGGCTATGGTTACAACTGCAGTTGCTACCCCATCTGCTCAGCCAGCTAGAGGTGGAGGTCGGGGAGGTAAAGGTCACCCTAGAGGGGGAGGCCAGGCCTGATACTATGCCCTTCCTGCCCGTGCCGAGGTTGTTGCCTCCGATTCTGTCATCACAGGTATTATACTGGTTTGTCATAGAGATGCATCGGTTCTATTCGATCCAGGCTCCACTTACTCTTATATGTCTTCTTATTTTGCTCTACATTTGGGTATACCTCGGGATTCTTTGAGTTCCCTTATTTATGTTTCTACTCCTGTGGGAGATTCTCTTATTGTGGACTGCATTTATCGGTCATGTTTGGTTGCTCTTAGTGGTTTTGAGACCATAGCCGATTTATTGTTGCTCGGCATGGTAGATTTTGATATTATCTTGGGCATAGGCTGGTTGTCGCCCCATTATGCTATTCTTGATTGTTGCGCCAAAACAGTGACGTTGGCTATGCCAGGTGTACCACATGTTGAGTGGAGGGGTACTTTAGATCACACTCCCAGTAGAGTTATTTCTTTTCTTAAAGCTCAGTGTATGGTTGAGAAGGGGTGTGACACGTATTTAGCTTATGTGAGAGATGTCAGTATTGATACCTCTTCAGTTGATTCAGTCCCAATAGTACAGGATTTTCTCGATGTGTTTCCAGCTGATCTTCCGGGCATGCCGCCTGATAGAGATATTAATTTTGGCATCAATCTGTTGTCGGGCACTCAGCCCATTTCTATTCCTCTGTATCGTATGGCTCCTCCTAAGTTGAAGGAGTTGAAGGATAAGTTACAGGAATTACTTGATAAGGGTTTTATTCGTCCCAGTGTATCACCTTGGGGTACTCCTGTGTTGTTTGTGAAGAAAAAGGACGGTTCTATGCGTATGTGTATTGATTATCGCCAATTGAACAAAGTTACAGTAAAGAACCGTTATCCGTTGCCTCGTATTGATGATCTGTTTGACCAGCTTTAGGGCGCACGAGTGTTTTCTAAGATTGAATTGCGCTCAGGTTACCATCAGTTGAAGATTCGGGAGCCAGATATCTCGAAAACTGCTTTCAAGACTCGGTATGGTCATTATGAGTTTCTTGTTATGTCATTTGGGATGACCAATGCCCCAGCAGCCTTTATGCATTTGATGCACAGTGTGTTCCGGCCATATCTCAACTCGTTCATCATTGTCTTTATTGATGATATTCTGTTGTATTCCCGGAGTCAGGAAGATCATGAGCAACACCTGAGGATAGTGCTTCAAACCTTGATAGAAAAGAAGTTATATGCTAAGTTCTTGAAATATGAGTTTTGGTTGGATTCCGTGGCATTCTTAGGCCACATGGTGTCGAGTGAGGGTATTCAGGTGGATCCGAAGAAAGTAGGGGTCGTGCAGAGTTGGCCCAAACCATCCTTAGCTATAGAGATCCGCAGTTTCCTTGGCTTGGCGGGTTTTTACCGTCGTTTTGTTGAGGGGTTTTCATCGATTGCAGCCTCTATGGCCAGACTGACCTAGAAAGGTGCTCTGTTCCAGTGGACGGAAGAATGTGAGGTAAGATTTCAGAAGCTCAAGACAGCTTTGACTATAACCCCAATTTTGATATTGCCTACAGGTTCGGGGTCTTACACTATCTATTATGATGCCTCGAGAATTGGCCTTGGAGCGGTGTTGATGCAGGATGGTAGGGTGATTGCCTACGCATCCAGACAGTTAAAGGTTCATGAGAAGAATTATTCGATCCACGACCTTGAGTTAGCTGCCATTATTCACGCCTTGAAGATCTGGCGCCATTATTTGTATGGTGTCCCCTATGAGATTTATACTGATCATCGGAGCTTGCAGCACCTGTTCAAGCAAAAGGATCTAAATTTGCGCCTGAGGAGATAGTTGGAGTTGTTGAAGGACTATGATATCACTATTTTGTATCACCCAGGCAAGACCAATGTGGTGGCTGATGCCTTGAGTCGTCGGGCAGAAAGTTTGGGGAGTTTGGCTTATATACTAGCATCGAAGAGGCCTATGGCGATGGATGTTCAGGCCTTAGCCAGCCAGTTTGTGAGATTGGATCTTTCAGAGCCCAGTCGGGTTCTAGCTTGCGTGATTTCTCGGTCTTCCTTATTTTATCGTATTAGGGAGCATCAGTATGATGACCCTCATTTGCTTGTCCTTAAAGATAAGGTTCAGCATGATGATGCTAGAGATGTGGCTATTGGTGATAATGGGGTATTGAGGATGCAGGGTCGGATTTGTGTACCCAATGTTGATGAACTTTGAGAGTTGATTCTAGAGGCCCATAGTTCGCGGTATTTCATTCATCCGGGTGTCGCGAAGATGTATCAGGATTTGAGATAGCACTACTCATAGAGGCGGATGAAGAATGATATAGTTAGATTTGTAGCTCGGTGCCTCAACTGTCAGTAGGTGAAGTATGAGCACTAGAGACCAGGTGGGTTGCTTCAGTAGTTAGAGATTCCGGAGTGGAAGTGGGAGTGGATCACCATGGACTTTGTAGTTAAGCTCCCACAGACTTTGAGAAAGTTCGATGCTAGTTGGGTAATTATGGATCGGCTGACCAAGTTCGTGCACTTCATTCCTGTGTGTACTACTTATTCTTCAGAGCGGTTGGCGGAGATCTATATATGGGAGATTGTTCGTATGCATGGTATTCCAATTTCCATCATTTCCGATATGGGTACTCAGTTCACATCACGATTCTGGAGGGTCGTTTAGCATGAGTTAGGTACTCGGGTGGAGTTGAGTATAGCATTTCACCCTCAAACGGACGGACAGTCCAAGCGCACCATTCAGATTCTTGAGGATATGCTCTGTGCGTATGTGATTGAGTTTGGAGGGTCTTGGGATCAATTCTTGCCATTGGCGGAGTTTTCCTACAACAACAGCTATCAGTCCAGCATTCAGATGGCACCGTATAAGGCTTTATATGGTAGGCAGTGTAGATCCCCAGTGGGTTTGTTCGAGCTAGGCGAGGCTAAATTATTGGGCACAGACTTGGTTCAGGATGCTTTGGAGAAGGTCAAGGTGATTCAGGATAGACTCCGTACAGCCCATTCCCGACAGAAGAGATACACGGACTGGAAGGTTCGTGACATTTCCTATATGGTTGGAGAGCAGGTTCTGCTTCGGGTTTCGCCTATGAAGGGCGTTATGAGATTTGGGAAGAAGGAAAAATTGAGTCCGAGGTTTATTGGCCCTTTTGAGGTGTTGAGGCGTGTTGGGGAGGTTGCTTATGAGCTTGCCTTACCTCCCAGCTTGGCAGTAGCTCATCCGGTATTTCATGTTTCGATGCTCTGGAGGTATCACGGTGATTCGCCGCACGTGTTGGATTTCAGTTCAGTCCAGTTGGACAAAGATCTATCCTATGTTGAGGAGCCAGTGGCAATATTGGACAGGCAGGTTAGAAAGCTGAGGTCAAAGAACATTGTATCAGTGAAGGTTCAGTGGCGGGGTCAGCCAGTCGAGGAGGCGACCTAGGAGACCGAGTAGGATATGTGTAGCTGTTACCCTCATCTTTTCACTACTTCAAGTATGTCTCTATGCTCGTTCAAGGACGAATAAATGTTTAAGTGTAGGAGGATGTGATGACCCGACCAGTCGTCTTAAGAATTAACGCCATGATCTCCTATTAATTTCTTTCCTTGTATTTATTTCTGCTATTTTGATTTGTCGGGATGTTCGATTTTGAGTTTCGGAGAGTTTTGGAACACTTAGTCCCTAAATGAGAGCTTAAGTGTTGGAAATTTGACCATAGTCAAAACAGTGTGAAGACGGCCTAGGAATGGAATTTTGATGGTTCCGTTAGCTCCGTTGGGTGATTTCGGGCTTAGAGGAGTGTTCGGATTGTGTTTTGGAGGTTCGTAGCTAATTTAGGCTTGAAATATCGAAAGGTCGAATTTTAAAGTTTCCGGTTCGATAGTGAGATTTTGATCCGAGGGTCGGAATGGAATTCCGGAAGTTGGAGTAGCTCCGTAATGTTGAATGTGATGTGTGTGCAAAATTTCAGGTCATTCGGGCGAGGTTTGATAGGCTTTTTAATCGAAAGCGTATTTTTAGAGTTTTGGAGTTCTTAGGCTTGAATTTGTGGCTGATTCGTCGTTTTGATGTTGTTTTAGGTGTTTTAAAGATTGGTATAAGTTTGGACAGTGGTATTGGACTTGTTTGTGCCTTTGATTGAGGTCACGGGGGCCTCGGGATGATTTCAGATGGTTGACGGAAGGATTTGGAACTTGGAGTTGCAGCTGAAGCTATGACCGCTATCATAACCGCATCTGCGGTTGAGAGGCCACAGGTGCGACTCCCGCAGATGCGGAATCTAGCCGCAGAAGCGACAAATGAGGAAGGGGCCAGGAACTACAGAAGCGGCATATGTACCATACCTACGCGATCGCAGATGCGGATTCTAGGTCGCAGGTGCGGCGGAGAGGTTTTAAGTGAGAACCGCAGAAGCGGTATCGCAGATGCGATGGGTGGACCACAGATGCGGGATTGCTTGGCAGAACATATAAATAGTTGTCTTCGTGAATTTGAGCTATTCTTTCACTATTTTAGAGTTTTGGAGTTCTTAGGCTTGAATTCGTGGTTGATTCGTCGTTTCGACGTTGTTTTAAGTGTTTTAAGGATTGGTATAAGTTTGGACAGTGGTATTGGACTTGTTTGTGCTTTTGGTTGAGGTCTCGGGGGCCTTGGGATGATTTCGGATGGTTGACGGAAGTATTTGGAGTTTGGAGTTGCAGCTGAAGCTATGACTGCTGTCATAACCGCATCTGTGGTTGAGAGGCCACATGTGCGACTCCCGCAGATGCGGAATCTAGCCGCAGAAGCAACAGATGAGGAAGGGGCCAGGAACCGCAGAAGCAGCATATGTACCGCACCTGCGCGACCGCAGATGGGGATTCTGGGTCGTAGGTGCGGCGGAGAGGTTTTAAGTGAGAACCGCAGAAGCGGTTCCCCAACCGTAGAAGCAGTATCGCAGATGCGATGGGTGGACCGCAAATGCGGGATTGTTAGGCAGAACATATAAATAGTTGTCTTTGCGAATTTGAGCTATTCTTTCACCATTTTCATCCGGGAAGTGAGCTTTTGGGGAGGTTTTTGAGAGGGAATTCAAGGGAACTTCGAGGAGGTAAGATTCTTGGAACCTAAACTCGTTGTTGAGGTGATTTTTATCATTATAAGCAAGAAAAATTAAGGAAAATCAGTGGTAATTTGGGGGTTAGGGCTTGACCAATTAGAGACTTTTGAGTGATAATTTGAGGGACAATTTGAGGCCCGATTTTGGTACTTTTGGTATGACTGAACTCGTGAGAGTGTGAAGATTCTGGAAATGTTAATTTTACCCGATTCCGAGATGTGGGCCCGAGGGGCATTTTGGTCATTTTACCTAAATTCGTGTATTAGCTTAGAATTTCTTTATAGAATCAGTTATTTGAAATGTTATTTACATTATGAAATTGTATTGAATAGATTTGGGTTATTTAGAGTCTAGTACTCGTGGCAAGAGCGTGGTTTCGGATTGATTTGAGTTGGTTCGAGGTAAGTGGTATGCTTAACCTTGTGTGGGGGACCTTCCCCATAGGATTTGGTATATTTGATAATTCAAATGCCTTGTACGTGAGGTGATGAGTGCGTACTTGAGCTAATTGTTGAAAATCCGGTTTTCTTTAAGTAATTTCAATTGTGTTCATTTTTCCTATTTTATACTACTTGCAATTTAAGCTTGTTGTTAGCTTAGAAAAGGCATGTTTAATTGACTAAATTGCTTATTTGCTTAAACTGCCTTAATTGCATTATGTGAAGTATGTTAGGTTAGAATTATCTATTTACTTGGTACGAAATTGAGCTTAATTGAGTGTTCCTTGTGTTGTTGCTGCGTGTTTTACTTTGGGACTACGGGACGGCATCCGAAGAGATCCCCTACATGTATTTATGATTTGAGCTGAGGTGCGAGTTACCAAGAGATCCCCAACATATATTGAGGATATCGAGAGATCCTCGGGATACTAAGAGGTCCCTAGCATATATTGAGGATACCGAAAAATCCTCGGGATATCAAGAGATCCCTGGTATATATATTGAGGGTACTAAGAGATCCTCGGGATACTGAGAGATCCCCGGTTATTATCCTTGTGAAGAGTGGTATTTCCTTGTGATTGTTTTTGCCTCTGTTTTAGTTATTTAGTTCTTTATTTTCCATTATTAAATTCTTATTGTTAGCTTTTAACTGTACTGCTTATCTTATTTTGTCATACCTTATATTTTTATTCTATCTCAGTAGGGCCCTGACCTTCCTCGTCACTACCCAACCGAGGTTAGGCTTGGCACTTAGTGAGTACTGTTGTGGTGTACTCATGCCCTTTTTGCGCATGTTTTTCATATGCAGATCCAAGTACTTTGACTCAGTCCTATCACCCTTGAGGCGAGGCGAGGCGACTGCTCCAGAGACTTTGAGGTATATCTGCCGCGTCCGCAAATCGAGGAGTCTCTTTCCATTCTACCTTGTAGTGATAGCCCTTCTATTTTTTTCTGTTGATGTAGGCATTCTAGAGTTAGAGCATTTTTATTATATTCGTAGCTTGTGATTTATGGGTTTTCGGGTTTTGGGAAAATGTATTAGTTTTTGAGAGTTAATATTGTGTATGCCGAGCGACACTTTTAAACGCTGTTTTATTACTCTATTTTTGTTTTAAATTATTTTCTTCCGCAAATTGGTTTATCTTCTGCAATTTAGGCTTACCTAGTCATAGAGACTAGGTGTCGTCACGATGGTTTATGGAGGGTGAACCGGGGTCGTGACACCTTCGCGCTCACGTGTTGCTTCACACGTTCGCATAGCTCAGTTCCTGGGCCACCAGATTTTCCTTCTTCGCGATCACACATGTTTGTTTGCGATTACGTAGCACTAATTCCGGGCATTAGCCATTTCCTCTTCGTGATCGCAGCTCCTTTTCCGTGATCGCAATGTACAAATACCTGGGCAGAATATAAAAGTACTCTATTCCGAGGGTTAGCCATTTTTCACATTTTTGAAGTTCTAGAGCTCGATATTGAGCGATTCTTTGTGGGTTTTTCAAGAAATTCGATTGGGTTAGTATTCTGCACCTAACATTTTTTTATTCCTTGATTTTATCTTTATTTTTATCATTTAATTTGTGTTTTGAGTTGAGGAAAAATGGAAATTTTGAAGAAAACTTTCGAAGTGTTAAATGATGATTTGAGGGACGAAATGATATCAGAATTTGATAATTTTTGCATGGTTGAACTCGTATCCGAATGGGTGTTCGGGTTTGTGAAATTTATCAGGTTCCAAGGTGCAGGCCGGGGGTCGACTTTTGGGTTGATTTTATATTTTAGCAAAGATTGAAGCTTTATTATCTGGAATAGTTTCTTATAAGTTTTATTTATGCTTTGAAGTTATTTTGGTTAGATTTGAGTCGTCCGGAGGTTATTTCACCTGAGAAGTTCATTTTAGAGTATCAGTCTGTCTTCTTTGAGGTAAGTATCTTGCCTAACTTCGTGTGAGAAATTACCCCTTAGGATTTGAGTCTTTTATGGCAATTATATCATGTGAAGTCTATGTACGCAAGGTAACGAATATGTGTTCGGCCTTATTTGTGGAAAGTTGACCTTTTGGGGATCTTAGGTCTTTATATTAACTGTAAATGAAGTTCTTTTGCTATGATTGAGTTCTCATTACTAGTTTTCATCTTTACATATTTTAATTGGAATTAATTGCTTCATGATCCACTCTTATTGCCTATTTGACTCTTATGTGACTTAACTGAAGTTTTTACCTTTTCTATTGCCATGCTATCCCTCCCTAGTCGCTTCTCCTTAATTAAAAGTATAATTATATCTCCTGTAATTGTTCATCCTTAATTGAGGTTTTGATTATCTTTCCGATGTTTATCCCTAATTGAATTGTTGTAGCTTTTTCGTAATTGCTCAATCTTAAAAGAAGTTTAGATATCATATATATTAGTTGACTTGTCCTTATTTGGAATTATTTGGCTTATGTTATCTCCCTTGCTGTTGAACTGTACATTGTGGGAATTGTTGTTACATATTATTTCTCCTTTGTTGAGCTATTCTTATTATGACTAGTATTCTTTATTGTGCTTATTCCTTGTGAATAAGTTCTACTGTTTCTCTGTGATCGAAAGCTCTTGAGTTGATTTACTTACCATATTCTTGTGTTGTTGTCATTGTTGTTGTTATACTCAGTATTGTGATGCACGAGGTTTCTGTCGTGCGGTTGTTATTGTGTTGCACGGGGTTTCTGCTGTGCTATTGTTACTATTGATATGTGCATATGCGGCGTGATAAGGCAGACTATATATACGTGGGTTGCGCATGTGGCGAAACAAGGTGGGAATATTACTATGCATGTGTGGCGAGACAAGACGATCATTTACTTTATTATTATACACGTGGCAAGATAAGGTGGGCTATGTTAGGGATTGATTTGTGATGACTTATGATGGCCTGGGGGTATTCTTGTTGTTGATATTTATGTAGTGGCGCACTTACCTGTGTGAGTTTTATCTTGTGGAAAATTGTGGGAAAATATTCTATGTGCTGTCCATTTTCTCTATACTTACTAGCTGACATGAACTATGTTAGAACACTTGCACAAGCATACACGTAATCACTCATATCGGTTAAGAGGATGGATCTTGATATTGTTGAGTATTGATGCACATCCTTGTTTACATGCCTTCTATGTGAAAATAATTATATTGGCACGAGCCTCGTCCGTGCAGTACTAGTTGAAATAAGGGCACAAGATGCTAGGTGTTTAGGATTCATAAAGGGGGACCCGTGGCTTGTGGATATTCTGGGGTTGGTACCTCGTGATGATTATTGGATAAAACCTTATGCGAAAGTGGTTACTCTCACCTAGTTGCTACCTGTTCTTCTTGTAATTGTGATCGCCAAATTTAGACTATGTTTAGCTTACTTTACTGTGTTATTACTTGTTGTGTTCCACTGCAGGTTGGTGTTCAATTTCTCGTTTCAAGTACCATATTAGAGTAGTCTTTATGCGTAGTTTTATAGAGATATTGAATTCTGTTAGTACTACATTTATATTTGCTCAGGTTATTTAGTCTAATAGGTGTCTTGACTGTTCCTCGTCACTACTCCACTGAGGTTAGTCTTGATACTTACTTGGTACCACTGTGGTGTTCTCATACTATGTTTTTACACAATTTTTGTGCAGCTCCAGGTATTTCAGAGTCAGTCGATCGTTAGCTAGTTGTACAGATCTTGCTGTGGAGACTCAAGAAAAACCTGCTGCTGTTTTCGCAGGTGTCGGAGTCACCTTCTGATTTTGTATTTATACTGTTTATCCTTATTTCGAAATAGTTATACTTAGAGGTTTTCTAACAAACGTTGTAGAGCTTATGACTTGTACTACCAGTTTTGGGATCATAAATTTGTATAGAGATTTCTATTTCAAAATTGTTAGATGTTAGCTAAATATTGTTGTTATTTCAGTTATTATTAGGTTTACCTAGTTTCTAGACTAGGTGCCATCACGACCTCCCACGGAGGGAGATTTGGGTCATGACAAGTTGGTATTATAGCTCTAGGTTCATAGATGCTACGAGTCATAAGCGAGTTTAGTAGAGTCTTGCGGATCGGTATGGAGACGTATGTACTTATATTCGAGATGCTACGGAACTATTATGATAGTTTCACTCCTTGCATTTCTATCATGCGAGTTTATTGATCTCGGAGTTTGAGTTTTTATCATTCTATTCTCTCACATATGGTGATGACACGAGCTGCAGTTACCATATTTCCTCTTTTCTACCTTTTTTTATTTATCGTTTTTGTATATATTTTGGCCAGAACTAAAAATCTACTCCCTCTGTTCCAGTTTATGTGACCTATTTCCTTTTTGGTCCGTTCCAAAAAGAATGAACCCTTTCTAAATTTGGTAACAATTTAGCTTAAAGTTACAACTTTACTTTTAATGAGAAGCTTTTATAACCACACAAATACTTTTGGCCCCATTTGAACTTATTTAGGACTAAAAATTCCAAAAGTCTTCATTTTTTACTTAAAATCCGTGCCCAGTCAAACAGGTTCACATAAATTGAAACGGAGTGAGTAATAAATTTTGCCCTTGGTCTTCTACTCTGATAATTAGAGAAAAGATAAGCAGATTTACGTAAATCTATACAGTGGGGGCCTAAGAAGCCCAACCCGGGTACGGTTTCTCAGCTATAAAAACATCACTCAGTGCATTTCTCAAACCCTAACGCTTCGCTTCATTTGTTCTGCGCAGCAAGGGTCTTAGCGAAGCTCTCTCGTCTTTTCTTTTCGTCTTCTAAAGGTTAGATCTGTTCGACTTTTTCTGCTTATTATTTATATATATTCATACAAATCAATTGTATTCTAATTTGTGTTTTGTCAGTGATTTGTTGAAAAACACAGTCTAATTACCTTGTGAAGTTTTTTCTTATGTTTGAATTATGAGATATCTGTTTTTGTTTACTAAATTGATATCATAACTTTGTAAGTTGATATTTATAGTGCTTCCATTTCTTAATTTCGTGTATGTGGTATTGTATTTTTATTTTTGTATATTAGATTTGAACTAATGTTATGTGAATTCGATTTGATTTGCTACACATGGATTCGGATCTGTTTAAAAAAAGTTTTTTATGATATATACTCTTGAAAGACAATTGAATAATAAATCAACGTCTATTGGAAACTCTAGACTGTAGTACGTTTGTGAAAGGTTGATATTATCGTTTTATTAAAATTTATAGACGTCCAGATACAATGGCTGATTGTTTCATGAAGCTATGTGGAGTAACAGTAAGAATAGTTGAAAAAGAAAATGAATTCTGTCTAGGGAATACATTCCTGGAACATCCTTTTCTTGGAAAATGTTTTCTGTTAATCAAACAGCAAAAGATAAATTTCTTCATGATCCCTTATACCACCCCCAAAATTTACATATTACATGGTCTAGATTAAGTTTCACATATTTAAATAAAAAAGACTAACCATTAGCCAAGAGTCTAACTGAATGCTTGCTTCTTAGTAGAAATTATTTTGGTCTCTATGGCTATCAAAATTTAATTCTTGGTTTTCTGTTCTTGTGATGATCTTCAGTTTCTAAGGAATCATGGGTAAAGAGAAGTTTCACATCAACATTGTGGTCATTGGCCACGTCGACTCTGGAAAGTCGACCACCACTGGTCACTTGATCTACAAGCTTGGTGGTATTGACAAGCGTGTTATTGAGAGGTTCGAGAAGGAAGCTGCTGAGATGAACAAGAGGTCATTCAAGTATGCCTGGGTGCTTGACAAGCTTAAGGCTGAACGTGAGCGTGGTATCACCATTGATATTGCCTTGTGGAAGTTTGAGACCACCAAGTACTACTGCACTGTGATTGATGCCCCCGGACACAGGGACTTTATCAAGAACATGATCACTGGTACTTCCCAGGCTGATTGTGCTGTTCTTATTATTGACTCCACTACTGGTGGTTTTGAAGCTGGTATTTCCAAGGATGGTCAGACCCGTGAGCATGCATTGCTTGCTTTCACCCTTGGTGTTAAGCAAATGATTTGCTGCTGCAACAAGGTTTGCTTTTATGGGTTGTATGACATTGATTATGATAATGAACATGCCATGTCATGCTAATTCTCTTGTTATTTTTTCTTTGGCAGATGGATGCTACCACCCCAAAGTACTCAAAGGCTAGGTATGATGAAATTGTGAAGGAAGTTTCTTCCTACCTCAAGAAGGTCGGTTACAACCCTGACAAGATCCCCTTTGTCCCCATCTCTGGTTTCGAGGGAGACAATATGATTGAGAGGTCTACCAACCTTGACTGGTACAAGGGCCCTACCCTCCTTGAGGCTCTTGACCAGATTAATGAGCCCAAGAGGCCCTCAGACAAACCCCTCCGTCTTCCACTTCAGGATGTTTACAAGATTGGTGGTATTGGTACCGTTCCTGTCGGTCGTGTGGAGACTGGTGTGCTCAAGCCTGGTATGGTTGTGACCTTTGGCCCTACTGGTCTGACAACTGAAGTCAAGTCTGTTGAGATGCACCATGAAGCTCTCCAGGAGGCACTCCCTGGTGACAATGTTGGGTTTAACGTTAAGAATGTTGCTGTTAAGGATCTCAAGCGTGGTTTTGTTGCCTCAAACTCCAAGGATGACCCAGCCAAGGGAGCATCCAACTTCACCTCCCAGGTCATCATCATGAACCATCCTGGCCAGATCGGAAATGGATATGCACCGGTGCTTGACTGCCACACTTCCCACATTGCTGTCAAGTTTGCTGAGATCTTGACCAAGATTGACAGGCGTTCTGGTAAGGAACTTGAGAAAGAGCCTAAGTTCTTGAAGAATGGTGATGCTGGTATGGTTAAGATGATTCCTACCAAGCCTATGGTTGTTGAGACCTTCTCTGAGTACCCTCCATTGGGTCGTTTTGCTGTGAGGGACATGCGACAAACTGTTGCTGTTGGTGTCATCAAGAACGTTGACAAGAAGGACCCAACTGGTGCCAAGGTCACCAAGGCTGCCCAGAAGAAAAAGTGAACAGTGCAGTGTAGTGCTGGTGTTTCCAATGCTATCTTTTATCGCCAACTGTGTTATGTAGACTATATTTTATTTATTTCTGCTCTTTATGTGTCTTTGATTTTAGGTTCCGGTTCTCTGCCTTGTATGTCAGGTAGCCATTCTCAGAACTGGGTACTTGACAGGCGGTGGCAAGCATGATGAGTCTGTCTTCATTGTGTTGAGGTGTCTTGGTTTTCCATGGCGGCTCAGGATTTTTGCTATATATGTTGCCTAAAAGTACTAAATTTGAGCTTTTAAATTTTTCTACTCTTTCCCTTCTGTGATTAAAGATTAAATGTCTTGTACAATGCGTTAGTTAAAGATATGTTATTTGTTAAAATAGGTGACATCCAATTGGTTGAAGATATGTTATTTGTTAAAATAGGTGAACATCCAATGGTGGGTTCATGTACTAATTAGGTGTTGATTGTCTCACCCTCTTTGATAAGGTATGCTAGAATTGAAGTGTTGATTCATCTAAAGGGTCAGTCTTTTATTACTGTGGTGATGTGCCTTGCTGTACTCTGAAGGAGTAAAACTAGTGTGATCTTTAAGTTGGCTATTATGTTGAAGAAAAAAATGTTGAGGTGCAATGACCACATAGAATAGAAGTAGAAAGTTTAATAATCATTTGCTGCTCCATGCTTGAGGACAGCCATTTTTATCTACCTATTTTCAGGTCTCTTTCTAAGCTTGAATCTCAACTTACATTATTGCCTAATTTCTTGATAAGCATCAATTATATTGCTTCAAACAATTTTGGCCGGCAGTCTTTCCTCTTATTGCGAGATTCTCTTTAAGTTAATTCCTAATTTACTATCATTTGTATTTCTATGGGGACTTCGACGGTGATCACTTCTAGCATGAATTCTAGCCCAATATGAATAATTCGAAGGGAAAAAATCAAAACTAATTATAGGAATCAAAATAATTATCTTGATCTACCCATTAAGAATTCTATCCATTAAATATTTATAATAATTACTATTCCCTCCGTTTCAGTTTATGTGAATTTATTTCCTTTTTGGTCCGTTTCAAAAAGAATGATCCATTTGTAAATTTGGAAACAATTTAGCTTAAACATCCAATTCTACCATTAATGAAAAGATTTTATAATCACACAAAAGCTCTGTATCCCCTTTTGACTTGTTTAGGACCACAAATTCCAAGTCTTTTTTTTTTAAAATTTCGTGCCCAGTCAAACATGTTCACATAAATTGGAACGGATGGAGTACCTTTGTTTCAATTTAAATGTCACACTTTTTTATTAGCCCGTCCCAAAAATAATGACACATTTCTATATTTAGAAACAATTTCATTTTACCTACTTTACCCTTAATGAGAAGTTTTTATAGCCACATAAATATTATGGTCCCACAAAGCTTTTACCCTTAAACTTTTAAGAATATATATTTCAAATATTTTATTTTCTTTCTTAAACTTTTTGCCAAGTCAAATTACCTTTATCTAAATTGAAACGGGAGTACATTTTTAAGCTTTAAAAGGCTGAAAGTTGCACCCTATTTTAATCGGCCTAACAAGGCCCTAAGGCTGCTAACTTGTTAAAGCTGAAACACGCTCAAGAAGCCACCAAAACCACATCACATCAGTTTGAAATGAACTTAAATTTCAACTTCTACTTCTTGCAAGCATTTATAACAAATTTTAATAATACTCGTCCAAATCAAAATCCAAACAACTATATTAAGCTTTCTATTCCCAAATACAAGCTTCAAAGCTTCTTCAATGGTGGACAATTTTTATTTTTCTTTAATTATCAGAAACTATATCTGGATTGTAACCATAATTTTAGCTTTGTACAATAGTGACCGGATGATTCAATAAACATCAGTCGACGTATATTATTGTAGTCAGTAGGGTAGCCAGGAATTTTACGAAGGGTGTTCAACCTTTGGATTAAAAAAAAAAGCTCAGTACACTAAGCTCCCACTATGCGCAGGGTCCGAAAAAGGGCCAGACCACAAAGGTCTATTGTATGCAACCTTACCCTACATTTCTACTTTTGGATAAGTAAATAATTTTTTTTCGATAAATGCGTGCATCAAAATCTTTTGAAATATAATACACAATATTTATCTAAATCATAAAAACACTTTAACATAATTAACCTACGTATAATCAAAATTAATATAAAGGAATCAACAAAAAAATACTACTAGTGAAAGAACAATTCAAATATATTATTACAATTGTCCTCTGATCTGATCTCTTGAAATGTTTTTATAACAAACCATTAAAATTAATACGATTTTTTTTCTCTACCTAAGGCACTATGCAATAGGGCTGTGCATTTGGATCGGATATCCGAAATCCGCTCAATTTCGGATTTCGGATTTCGGATATTTGGATCGGATTCGGATTTGATTTATTAAAATTTTGGATTTTCGGATTGGATTCGGATTTGTATAGTCTGAACCCGATCCGATCCGAAATCCGAATTTATTAGGTCTAAACATCACTGGCTTCTTCTTCTTTCTTGAGTTTCTTCTTGTTGTTTTCTTCTTTCTTTATCTTATGTTTTAAACTATGTGTAGCACAGTCAGTGCCAGCAGCGTACATATTTGGTGACTCCCTTGTAGACGTTGGAAATAACAACCATTTTGGTACATTTATTAAAGCTAATTTCCCTTACAATAGTGTTGATTATCCTAGTGGAAAATCTACTGGAAGATTTTGCAATGGGAAAAAACATTATTGATTTTCTAGGTAATTAAGCAAACACTCATCCTATGTTAATATTTCACTACTGTACAATCAATGGTAGTAATTTGTAGGTAATTATCCTCTTATACAGTTCCATCCGCAGACAACTATATAAAGAATCATCCTACTGATGTGCATAGTCTGCAGGGAAGAGGCGAGACATGTTTTGGGGGATGGTGGGGGGAATAAGAAGTTAGCAAATATTAGGAAGATGTTAAAGAAAATCAAAGCTTATACAGATTAAAAGAGCAAACATATATTAAGACTTAACTGCCACTACAATCCGATCCGAAAATTCGATCACCAAATCGATCCGAACTTTAAAATCCGATCCAATCTGATAGAATTCGGATTGCATTTTGTGGAATCCTAAATTCGAAATTTCAACCCGAAATATACTAAATCCGATTTGATCCGATCCATGCACAACCCTACTATGCAACCGCCTAAAATTTCATCATCCATTCGATTCTGCAGGTCATTCTTGATAAACTTCATTGCGAAAAAAGCTTTTTCAACATTGCGGTGGCAATTGACAGAAGCAAAGCAAGTTTCAATAAGCAGAATACAAGAGGAAAAGTAATATTCTTCTTTGTTTCCACTAGCGTTTTTGAAAATTTACCAAGTCCACCTAAATTGGAGAACCTTTGATCAATATCAGGTACATCAACAATTTATTAGCAAGTTGATTGTCAAGGACACCTAATTTAAATTCATCAAAGTTATCAGAATATAATTTATCTATTCTCACTATCTTCCTAATGTCAAAACTAGAAATGAATCAATTGAATTTGGAAAGCTACTCCATGAAATAAATCACTTGTCACCTTATTGAAACGGTTGTTAAGTTCTTGAAGTCGCCAATCAATAATCTTATAAAACACATCTACACGATAATGATGTAAAGGTGTATGATCAACAAGTTTATGTCATGAACTTCAAGAGTTGGCGTATGGCTCATCAAAATTGAATATCAGAATATCATGCTTGATACAAAATGTAGATACCTTATCTATAAGTGGATCTCATCCACCAATTCTTAACTCTTGAAGCCTTTTTTTTTGCTACTTCAACAAATATTATGGCATTAGCAATATCCTGCTCCTTTTTCTAGAGTAAATTATTAAGATCATATGTGATTCCCAAAATATCTTTCATAAAATGCAACATGAAAGCAACCTCAAATGTCTGGCAACTTCTAAGATATCCTGCTACCTTAGCTCTTCCATCTAAAGTACTTGCATCTGCAACAAGAGTATCAAGTACATCAATAATAGAGTAAAACAAAAGTGTAAAATTTTCAAGCGACTTGTCGTAAGATCCCCAACGAGTATCACCAGCTCTAACAAAACCAAGCTCTTGATTTGAGCCTCTACTTGTTTCTAGCTCACCCATATCTAATGCCTCTTGGAGTTTTTCTTTATGAAATTCTTAAAGTTCATCCATACTTTCAAAAGACGCTCCCAGTATATTCAAAATATTTGAAACCAGTAACACAAGTTCTCCCACCCGAACACACGTTTTTCAAACCGCCACAAAAGTTAATTGAAGTTGGTGACAAAACAATGAATAGAATGAACTGATCCACTTTCTTGTTTAATCAATATTTTAATACCATTGATATCACATTGCATATTGCTTGCCCCATCATAACATTTTTCGCGTATAGAAGATAACTTAATGAATGATGAGCAAGTATGTCAACAATTGCTTTCTTCAGGGATAAAGCACAAGCATTAGGACATGAACAAGTCCAAAGATGATTTCTTCATAAATTGTGATGAACCTATAGGTCATTTTAGAGATTTAGCCTTTATTTCTATGTTCCAAGACTCAAATAGCTCCATGTAGCGTTCCTCAATTTGCATGCACAATCCGTATCTTTTTCCAGAAAATTTTTATGTGAAAACTTTAAAAAAGATATGAATTTTAGCCTTGAAAATAATTTGAGTTGGCTACGGTTAAAAAATTTTTGTATTGTGATTTGGAACTTGGGTGTATGCCCGGAATTGAATCCGGAAGTCCCTAACTTGATTTGTTGAAAACTTGTAATTTGTGTTTAAAGAATTCCTAAGTTCGGCCATAGGTTAATTTTGTTGCTACCGGGTTCGGATTTCAGTTCTAGAACTTGTTATAGGTTCATTTCACTATTTATGACTTGTCTGCAAATTTTGTGCAAAAATGAAGTTTATTTGACATGATTCGGGTGTCCGGTTGTAAATTTAAAAGTTCTTAAGTTTCTTTAAAAATTTCATACATTTGATGTCCGATTCGTAGTTCTAGGTGTTATTTTGGTGTATGATCATGCGAGCGAGTTCGTATGATGTTATTACACTTGTATGCATGTTTGGTTTGGAGCCCGAGGGGCTCGGGTGAGTTTCAAATAGGCTACAGACCATTTCGGACTTGGGAGATTGCTGGTTTTCAATGATTTATGGTGTCTGGTGCATTGTCCTTCACAATCACGAAGCCACTCTTGCGATCGCAAAGGGTAACCTCAAAAGGGGTGGGGTTTCTTATATGCAAATGCGAGGACAAGGTCGCGAACGCGAAGCAGTGGTGGGATCAGCCTTCGTGAACACGACCAAGACCACGCGAACGCGATGGGTAGTGTGCTTGTGAGGGGATCTGTTGGATGTTCTACAAGAACGCGAACCAAGGGTCATGAAAGCTAAGGCCAATTGGGACGTAGTGCTCCAAGATCGCGTCATGTCCTTCGCGAATGCAAAAAATACCTGACGCCAGTGATTTAAAACTTCCAAAGTCGGGATTTCTTCACTTTTCATCTTTTTCAAGTTTGAGCTTGGACTAGAGGCGATTTTGAAGATAAATTTCATCCCAACTTCATAGGTTAGTAGATTTTTACTCGTTTTATTCCATTTCCATCAACACCCATTGATTTCTAACCTTTAATCTATGTTATTTCATGGTAGAAATTAGGGACTTAGGTGGAAATTGAGGGTTTGAAACTAATCACATAATCGGGATCGGGGGTGGCTGGGCAATTAGGTTTTGATCCGAATCTCAGATTTTGACTAAGCGGGCCCGAGATTGACTTTGGTGATTTTTCCCAAAATCATTAAAGATTAAATCTTTTTCACTCGTGGGTAGTTTTTAAATCTTATTTTGAATTATTTGAACTATGTTTGGTTTGATTTGATTGGTTTGGAGGCTAATTCTAGAGGCAAAACCCAATTGCGCTTTGATTTGATTGCGGAGCGAGGTAAGTGTCATGGTTAACCTTGACTTTAGGGATTAGGACTTGTTAGTCCATTTTCTACATGTGTCATATGTGGGAATAACGTATATGTGAGGTGACGAGTACTTATGCGTTGTTATTGGGTTAAAACATGCGGGTTGAACTTGTTTCCTCGTATTTTAGGCCTTTGTTAATGATGATATCCATGTTTAGGTTAGATTATTATTTCTTTGATTATTCGTTTTATAATTATTTCCCTTTTATAATTAGCAAATATTTTTGGAAGTTGAAGTTTGGTATCACGGAATCATACTTGACGTTAAATACATTCTCCGTATTATTTATTACTCAAATTCATATTATCATCATTACATGGTGAGGAAGAGAGTAAAAGTACGAAGGGTGATACTGTGCCATTGTATTTACATCATTATTATTACATGGTGCGAAAGAGAGTAAAAGCATGAAGGGTGATGCCATGTCATTTATCTCATTTATTCATTATTACATGGTAAGGAAGAGAGTAAAAGCACGATGTGTGATGTCGTGCCTTTCATCTCATTTATTCATTGTTACATGGTGAGGATGAGAGTAAAAGTACGAAGTCTAATGCCATGCCATTTCATTTTACTTATATCATCTTTTCATATTAAGGACGAGAGTAAAAGCATGAAGGGTGATGTCGTGCCATTTTTCTATCATTGGTTTATTTGATTTCAATGGTTGATGATTTACTTGGCTACTTCGTAATTTTGTACATGTTGCAGCTATTATATTTGCCTTCTTTTACATGTATCCTCCTAGTTTGTACGTTATCATTCTCTGTTGTTATTGCTACTTTATATACATTTGTATAAGTTTATCTACATAGGTGCCTTGTCATAGCCTCGTCACTACCTTGTCAAGGCTAGGATCGACACTACGGGATATATTGGGTCGGTTGTACTCATACTACACTTCTACACTTCTTGTGTAGATACTGGTATTGATCCCCGCGGTGAGTGAGGTACGTCAGCTTGGATCATTGTATACGAAGTCTCGAGGTAGATCTGTTGCCGTCTGCAAATCTTGATATTCCCTTCCTTTTCCCACTTTTACTATTCATTTCCTTTGAAACAGTTGTATTTATTTCAGACTTTATTTGTAGACTTCTAGTTGTTCTTGTACTCATGAATTCAGATTTCTGAGAGTGGATATTATCACGTGACTTATATTAGTACTGTGTTAGATTGGGTTTCTATTTCTCATTGTATATCATCATGGTGTTTTTAACTATTAAAAATTGGTTGTTTAATTATCTCACATCGACTTGCCTAGCAAGTGGATGTTAGGCTCTATCATGAGTCTAAGATTAGGCTCTTGGATCGTGACGAGTTGGTAGCAAAGCACTATGTTGCCTAGGTCTCACGAGTCACGGGCAGGCTTGGTATAGTCTGGAGGATAGGTACGAAGACATCTGTACTTATCTTCTAGAGGCTATTGAGTTTTGAAAAATTTCACTTCTTTCTTTCTCTATCATGCGATTTCATTCTATCATTGATGATTGAACCATTCTATTATTGTTCTCTCGTAGATGGAAAGAACACGCACAACATCTGCAGCCGGACATGAGCTGGAGCCCCCTATGGCAGCTACTACCAGGGAAGAGGCCGAGGCAGAGGCTGAGCTCAGCCTAGAACTCGAGCAGTATCACCCGCAGTGGAGCCTCAGATTGATCATGAGAAGGAGGTCCCAGCTTAGACTGTACTCGTTGGACTAACTCAGGTGTCCGAGGGATTCATAGACACTCAAGTGCTTCAAGACGCTCTAGTCCGCTTGGTAGGCCTTATGGGGAGTGTGGCCTAGACCGGTGCATTTTTGGTTGCACCAGCCGTCTCTTAGGCTGGAGGAGGAGCATAGACTCCTGCTACTCACACCCCGAACCATGTGGCTCCCTTATATCAGACTTCAGAAGCACAGCCAGTTGGAGTAGTTCAGCCGGTTGTTGCTGCACAGGAGGAGATAGGCCTGCTATGTATTCTGAGGCATTGTTGAGGCTGGATAAGTTTACCAAGCTCTTCCTTGTTCATTTCAGTGGTTCTCCTTTTGAGGACCCATAGGATTACTTGGACTGTTGCTATGAGGTGTTGCGTAATATGGGTATTGTTGAGACCAATGGGGTTGACTTTCAGTATTCCAGATGATTGGTTCTGCCAAGAGATGGTGGATAGATTATGTATTGGCTAGACCAGCTGGTGCACCTTCACTAACCTAGGATCAGTTTTCAAAGCTATTTCTAGAGAAGTTCATTCCTTTCACTCTGAGAGAGGAGTACCGTAGGCAGTTTGAGCGCCTTCAGTAGGGTAACATGATTTTTACCTAGTATGAGACTCGATTTGTGGACCTAACTCGCCATGCAATTATTTTACTTCCTACTGAGAGGGAGAGAGTGAGGAGTTTCATTGATGGACTCACTTTCAGTATCAGGCTGCAGATGGCCAATGAGACTAGAGATGATATTTCTTTTTAGAGGGTCGTAAAGATTGCTAGATGGATCGAGATAGTTCGTGGACAGGAGAGGGGGATGATATCTAATAAGAGGCCTTGTCATGTTGGTGGCTTCAGTGGTGCCTCTTCTGGAGGCAGGGGTACTTTCGGTAGAGGCTATCCTCCCAGGCCGTTTCAGTTAGCACTTCAGGCATCCCACGGTACTTCAGATAGTTGTGGTCCTTATGTATCTCATCCTGAGCAGCTAGCCTACATTGCACCATCAACTTCTATTAATGTACCTCCAATACAGAGTCATCAGAGTTGTTATCCAGGTCGACAAGGCCAATTCTAGGGTCAGCAATCACATCAGCCGAGGTCTTGTTATACTTGTGGAGATTCGAGGCACTTTTCTAGATTTTGCCTCATATCATAGGGCAACATACACCAGTAGGGTTCTCGTGCCATGTTTCCCGCACCGGTTGCTTCATTGCCCGCTCAGCCAACTAGAGGCAGGGGTCAGGCTGCCAAAGGTGGAGGTCAAGCTATTAGAGGTGGAGGTCATGCCGTTAGAGGTGGAGGCCAGCCAGCTAGAGGCTATTCGAGAGACGAAGGTTAGGGTGGTATGGCCTAGCCCTATTTTTATGCACTCCCAGCTAGACCTGAGGCCGAGTCTTCTGACGATGTCATCATAGGTAATGTTCCAATTTTCCTTAGATATGCTTCAATTCTATTTGATACGGGCTCTATTTATTCCTAGGTGTCATCCTATTTTGCTTCATATCTGGTTGTGCCACATGATTATTTAAGTGCTTGTGTGTATATGTTCACGCCTGTGTGAGATTCTATTATTGTAGATCATGTCTATGGCTCGTGTATGTTACTATTGAGAGTCTTGTGACTAGTATAGATTTCCTACTTCTTAATATGGTATACTTTGATGTTATTTTGGGCATGGATTGGTTGTCAGTGTATCATGCTATATTGGACTATCACGCTAAGATAGTGACCTTAGCCATACCGGGGTTGCCTCGATTAAGGTGGATAGGACTCTTGGTCATTCTACTAGCAGGTTTATTTCTTATGCGAAGGCTCGGCATATGGTCGAGAAGGGATGTCCAGTTCATTTATCCTATATTCATGATTCTAGTGCGGAGGTTCCTTCCATAGATTTGGTATCTATTGTGCATGAGTTTTCGGAGGTGTTTCCTGCAAATCTGCCAGGGATGCCACCTGACAAATATATTGACTTTTGTATTGATTTGGCTTCGAACACTCAACCCATTTCTATTCCACCATACCGTATGGCCCTACCTGAGCTGAAGGAACTAAAGGAGCAGTTGCAAGATTTGTTTGATAAGGGATTTATTAGACCTAGTGTCTCGCCTTAGGGTGCACCCGTGTTGTTTGTGAAGAAGATGGATGGTTCGATGAGGATGTGTATAAACTATCGATAGTTGAACAACGTCACTATCAAGAACAAGTACTCTTGCCAAGGATTAATGACTTATTTAATCAACTTCAAGGTGCCAAAGTGTTTTCGAAGATCGATTTGAGGTCTAACTACCATCAGTTGAAGATTAGGGCATCGTACGTCCCTAAGACAACTTTTTGGACTCGGTATGAACATTATGAGTTCCTAGTAATGTTATTTGGGTTGGCAAAGTCCTTAGCGGAATTTATGCATTTGATGAACTGAGTATTTAAGACCTATTTGAATTCTTTTGTGATCATATTCATTGATGATATCTTGATCTACTCTCGCAGTCGTGAGGAGAATAAGCAGCATATTTGGATTGTACTTCAAACTCTAAGAGATAGTTAGTTATATGCTAAGTTTTCAAAGTGTGAGTTTTGGTTGGATTGAGTTGCCTTTTTAGGGCATGTTGTATCGGACGAGGACATTAAAGTGGATCCTAAGAAGATTGAGGTGGTTCAAAACTAGCTTAGACCTACTTCAGCTATAGAGATTTAGAGTTTCCTAGGTTTGTTGGGTTATTCATGGATGGCTTTTCATCCATATAAGCCCCATTGACTAGATTGACCTAGAAGGGTGCTCCATTCAGGTGGTACGATGAGTGTGAGTTGAGCTTTCAGAAGCTCAAGACTACATGATGTATTGTGATGCATCACGTATTGGGCTCAGTGCAATATTAATGTAGGATAGCAGGGTGATCGCATATGTGTCGCGACAGTTGAAGGTTCATGAAAAGAATTACCCCGTTCATGACCTAGAGTTTGTAGCCATTATTCATGCACTAAAGATTTGGAGGCATTACCTCTACGGCGTGTTGTGTGAGGTGTTCACGGATTATCAGATTCTAAGGTATTTTTTCAAGCAAAAGGATCTCAAGTTGAGGCATAGAAGGTGGTTGGAGCTGTTGAAAGACTATGATATCACCATTTTGTATCATCTCGGGAAGGCCAATGTGGTGGCCGATGCCTTGAGTAGAAAGGTTGTGAGTATGGGTAGCCTTGTGTATATTCCGGTTGGTGAGAGATCGCTACCATCAGATGTTCAGGCTTTGGCCAATCAGTTCGCAAGGTTAGATGTTTCAGAGCCCAATCATGTTCTAGCTTGCATGATCTCTCGGTCTTCTTTGTATGAGTGCATCAGAGAGCATCAGCATGATGACCCCCATTTTCTTGTCCTTAAAGACACGATGCGACACGGTGGTGCCAAACAGGTTATTATTGGAGATAATGGGGTGTTGCAGATGTAGGGTTGGATTTGTGTGCCCAATGTGGATGGGCTTCGTGAGTTGATTCTTGAGGAGGCCCACAGTTTGCGATATTCCATTCATCCAGGTGCCTCCAAGATGTTCACGATTTGAGGCAGCATTATTGGTAGAGGAGAATAAAGAAGGATATAGTTGTATATGTGGCTCAGTGTTTGAATTGTCAGCAAATAAAGTTCGAGTATCAGAGACCTGGTGGTTTGCTTCAGAAGCTTGAGATTCCTGAGTGGAACTGAGAACGCATTACCATGGATTTTGTTGTTAGGATCCTATAGACTTCGAAGAAATTCGACGTATTATGAGCCATTATGGACAGGTTGACCAAGTCGGCACATTTCATTCCAATAGTAGTTACCTATTCTTCAGAGTGGTTGGCTGAGATCTATATCTGCAAGATCGTTCATGGTGTGACAGTGTCCATCATTTCTGATCAGGGTATGTAGTTCACATTGCACTTTTGGAGGGCCGTACAATATGAGTTAGGCACATGAGTTGAGTTGAGTACAATATTTCACCCCCAGATGGATGGGCAGTCCGAGCGCAATATTAGATATTGGAGGATATGTTTTGAGCCTACATTATAGATTTTGGGGATTCTTGGGATCAGTTATTGCCACTTTCGGAGTTTGCCTACAACAACAACTACCAATCGAGTATGCAGATGGCTCCCTATGAGGCATTATATGGGACACGGTGCCGTTTGCTAGTTGGTTGGTTTGATATGGGAGAGGCTCGATTATTGGGTAACGATTTGGTTCAGGATGCCTTGGAAAAGGTCAAGATGAATCAGGACCGACTTTGCATAGCTTAGTTTAGGCAGAAAAGTTATGCTAATCGTAGAGTTCGTGGTTTTGCATTCATAGTTGGAGAGAGGATTCTGCTCCGGGTTTCACCCATGAAGGGTGTGATGAGGTTTGGAAAGAAGGGGAAGTTGAGCCCTAGATATATTGGACCCTTTGAGATTCTAGAGAGGGTTGCTGAGGTGGCCTGCAAGCTTGCACTACCACCTGGCTTATCAACAGTTCATCTGGTGTTCCATGTCTCCATGCACCGAAAGTATCATGGTGATTTGTCCCATGTGTTAGATTTCAGCTCAGTCCAATTGGACAAGGATTTGACTTATGAGGATAAGCCAATGGCCATTCTAGCCCGGCAAGTCCAAAAGTTGAGGTCTATGAGTTAACCTTCAGTTAGAGTACAATGGAGAGGTTAGCCAATCGAGGCAACCACGTGGGAGTCCCAGTCCAACATGCAGAGTAGAACCCACACGTTTCACCAGTCTATATACCTTTCTATGTCTGTTCGATGACGAACGTTTGTTTTAGAGGTGGAGAATTTGATTAACTGATAGGTCATTTTGAGTTTTAGCCTTAATTTTTGTGTTGTGAGACCTCGAATAGCTCCATTTAGCGTTCCTAAATTTTCATGCACAGTCGATGTCTTTTTCCGAAAAAATTTTATGTGAAAAATTAAAGAAAATATAAATTTTAGCCTTGAAAATGATTTGAGTTGACTACGTCAACAGTTTTTTGTAAACGAACCCGGACCAGTGTTATGACGGTCCCGATGGGTCCATATCATGATTAGGGACTTGGGCATATGCCTGGAATTGAATTCGGAAGTCTCTGACTTGATTTAGCGTGATTTGTTGAAAACTAGTAATTTGAAGGTTTAAAGAATTCCTAAGTTTGACTGTAGGTTAACTTTGTTGCTATGGGGTTCGGATTTCGATTCTAGAACTTGTTATAGGTTCATTTCACTATTTATGACTTGTCTGCAAAATTTGGTGCAAAACAGAGTTGATTTGACGTGATTCGGACGTCAGGTTGTAAATTTAAAAATTCTTAAGTTTCTTTGAAAGATTCATACATTTTGACGTCTGATTTTTAGTTCTAGGTATTATTTGGTGTTTTGATCACACGAACGAGTTTGTATGATGTTATTACACTTGTGTGCATGTATGGTTTGGAGCCCAGCAGACTCGACTGAGTTTCAGATAGGCTACGGACCATTTTGGACTTGGGAGATTGCAGGATTTTCAGTGATTTCTAGTGTCTGGTGTGTTGTCCTTCATGGCCGCGAAGCCACTCTCGCGATCGCGAAGGGTAACCTGGGCTGGGTGGGATTTCTACTATGCGAACATGAGGACGAGGTCACGAACGCGAAGTAGTGGTAGGATCACCCTTCGGGAATGCGACCAAGACTACGTGAACGTGATAGGTAGTGGGCCTAGGAGGGGATTTGTTGGGTGTTCTATGCGAATGCGAACCAAGGGTCGCGTATGCGAAAGCCAGGGGAAGGGACATCACGAATGCAAAGAACATCTCATGAATGCGAAGGCCAATTGGGCTGCAGTGCTTCGAGATCGCATCAGGTCCTTCGCGAACGCGAAGAAGACCTGACGCTAGTGATTTAAAACTTTCAAAAGTTGGGATTTTCTTCAATTTTCACCATTTTCAAGTTTGAGCTCGGCCTAGAGGCGATTTTCAAGAGAAATTTCATCCCAAATTCATAGGTTAGTAGATTTTTACTCGTTTTGCTCCATTTCCATCAACATCCATTAGTTTATAACCTTTAATCTATGTTATTTCAAGTTATAAATTAGGGATTTAGTTAGAAATTGGGGGTATTGAGAAATTGAGATTTAGACCTCAAATTGAGGTCATATTTTGAAACTAATCACATAATCGGGCTCGGGATGAATGGGTAATTAGGTTTTGGTCTGAATCTCGGGTTTTGACCAAGCAAGATTGGGGTTGACTTTTGTTGACTTTTCCAAAAATCATACAAGATTGAATATTTTGCACTCGTGGGTAGTTTCTAAAGCTTATTTTGAATTGTTTAACTATATTTGGTTAGATATGATTAGTTTGGAGGCTAATTCTAGGGGCAAAGCCCATGTTGAGCTTTGATTTGATTGCAGAGCGAGATAAGTGTCGTGGTTAACTTTGACTTAAGGGATTAGGACTTGTTAGTCTATTTGCTATGTGTGTTATATGTGGTAACAACGTATAAGTGAGGCGACGAGTACTTATGCATTGTTATTGGGTTAAAGCATGCGGGTGTAACGTGTTTCCTTGTATTTTATTGATTTGTTAATTATGTTATCCATGTTTAGGTTAGATTATTATTTCTTTGATTATTCATTTCGTAATTATTGCCCTTTTATAATTAGCAAATATTTCTGGAAGTTGAAGTTCGGTATCATAGCATCATACTTGACGTTAAATACATTCTCCGCATATTTGTTACTCGAATTCATATTATCATCAATACTTGGTGAGGAAGAGAGTAAAAACATGAACGGTGATGTCGTGCCATTGTATTTACATCATTATTATTACATGGTGAGGAAGAGAGTAAAAGCATAAAGGGTGATGCCTTGTCATTTATCTCATTTGTTCATTATTTCATGGTGAGAAAGAGAGTAAAAGCATGATGGGTGATGTCATGCCATTCATCTCATTTATTCATTGTTGCATGGTGAGGATTAGAGTAAAAGCACAAAGGGTGATGCCGTGCCATTCTATTTTACTTATATCATCATTTCATGGTAAGGACAAGAGTAAAAGCACGAAGGGTGATGCCATGCCATTTTTATATCATTGGTTTATTTGATTTCATTGGTTGATGATTTACTTGGCTACTTCGCGATTTCATACCTATCGCATTTGTTATATTTGACCCCTTTACATGTCCCTTCCTAGTTTGTACTTTATCATTCTCTGTTATTATTGCTACTTTATATACACTTGTATAGGTCTATCTATGTAAGTGCCTTGTCATAGCCTCGTCGGGGTTAGGCTCAACACTTACGGAGTATATTGGGTCGGTTATACTCATACTACACTTTTTTACTTATTGTGCAAATACTGGTATTGATCCCCACGGTGTGTGAGGTGCATCAGCTTGGATCATTGCATATGGAGACTCGAGGTAGATCTGATGGCGTCCGCAGACCTTGAAGCCCCCTTTCTTTTCCCACTTTTACTGTTCATTTCCTTCGAACAATTGTATCTATTTCAAACTTTGTTTGTAGACTTCTAGTTGCTTGTGTACTCGTGACTCTAGATTTCTAGGAGTAGATATTATAATGTGACTTATATTAGTACTGTGTTAGATTGGGTTTTTGATTCTCGTTGTATATCATCATGATGTTTATGAGCACGTGATTTTTGCCTCACACAAATTACTCCAAAAGAATTCCCAAAATTAGGTTTTTTCTTTAATTATTTGTTATTTTAAGGAATTATTGCGTGATTTTTCTGATTGTTTGCATATATTTGTGGGCATGTTTAATTTTATTAATGCATTAAAAATACAAAAATATATCCTTGGCATTTAAGATTTGATTTTACATTTTTTGGAATTAATTAATAATTAGGAGTTTTACAAAAAAGAAAATTCAAAAAAAAAATAATAATAACATATTTTTGTAATTTTAGTCAAATTGTGTGATTTTCTTTTAATTTGGCATTTAATTATTTGTGATAATTATTAGTTAGAACTAATTAGTATTTTTAAGTTAATTTGGTGTTTTATAATTAATTAGAATTTTAGTTTTAATTGTTGAAAAGAAAAAGGAAAAGAAAATTGAAAAGGAAAAGAGAATAAGAAGAGAAAAATCTGGTGGGGCCAATTTAGCCAGGCCCAAAACCAAAACTCAGTCAAACTTATTGAGAATAAGAAGAGGAAAATCTGGTTGGGCCAATTTACTAATTGAGAAGCTCCTAATAGTGGTAGGGTAGTATTTGCATTATCAAATTAACTAAAAGCACTAATTGAGTGGATAATTAAGTGGATGATTAAAGAAATGAAAATTTGAATTGGTAGTGGAAACTGCACTAATTGAATGCCCATTTAAGGGAGCTGAAAATCAGATTAGAGAAGAAAAAAAGAGGGGGGCGGAGAGAGCGGTATACACTCGATATACACTCTGGATACACTGGGTATATAGGGGTAGAGAGCTAAGAAAACTTGGAAAAGATTCTGAGAGAGGGAGAACATTCAAAGATGGTAGAGGCTAGGAAATTCGGAGAGGAAAAAAAAGAAGGGGGTGAAGAGAGCGGTATACACTCGATATACACTCTGGATACACTGGATATACATGGGCAGAGAGCTAAGAAAACTTGGAAGGGATTCTAAGAGAGATATGGGAAGAGAGATACACAAAAATAGATACAGAAAAAAAATCAAAAACGATTGCAGAATTTCAGAAAAATACACTGTTTCATTGAATCATTTGGTATTTTCTGAAGTTTTCTTCTAGTATGGAAGCAATTCCTGGTTAGCTGATAATAAAAAGGGTTTAAGTCGAGTCGGGTTTGAGGTCTGCTGATTCACTAAGATTGAAATTAGGGTCTGACTATCGTATCACATCCCTTGGTTTCAAAATTAGTCTGCTGGTTCATTTTCAGGTGTTGAATACTACTGCTGCTGTTGGTTACTGCTGATACCTCATTTTTCTGCTTCCTTCTTTCATTTCCAGGTGCACACTTGAACTCAAATTGATGTAGCTTTGAGATGAACATGAAATGAAAGTACTCAGACATTTGTTTACTGGATGATACATGTTTGGACGACTATACATCTGTAGTTAAGTAGATATTAATGATATGTAACTGTGTAGTGTAGTCTAATTGGATTTATATTCACATAAAATTCGGACTGCGTAATTTGTACCTAATTGGACTGTTTGGGACTGTTAATTTGTGGTTATCCAGTTGTAGCCTTAGTATAGCTTAGAACTTGCTTTAGTTTAATGGTTTTGTTTTAAAAAATAAAATAAAATCAGAAATAGATTGGGTGTTGCAATTGATTTTGAGATCAGCGTATGATATCCACATTAATTTTAATTTCAAGCTGAAGAGACGTCTCAAACAACTTTGTATTGCAGTAGCTAAGATCAGTAGATTAGTTACTCATATCAACATCTGCGTTTCATTAAGTAGTTTAGTTTAGTTGTATGATGATTAGATGTGAATAAAGTGTGAAGTTAGGCTATTAACCTGTTCGTGTTAGTGTAAGTAAAATCTCGTAATTAAGTTGCTTAGCCTGCTCATCTGAGGTTTATACTCATGACTATTTTTGTTAAAATTCAATTCACGTTTCCCAGTTTGTTTTGCCTTTAGTAATATCCAGAAGTTCACTAGTAGGTAAATAGATAAAAAAAATCTGAATTTTAGAATATAAATCCAATCCAGTCGGTTTAGACGTCTAGCTGTTTTGAATTTTATTGAGATGAGCATATGAGTATGTCAAGTGTTGATTTGAATAAATGTGAAATAGCTCCATCATTTGCAAGTTAATAAGCCTGAATGTCAAGGGTGGGCTTGAATGAAGTCTGTCTGAAGCCCAACTTGAGTTTTGACTGTGTCTTATTCTTACTGGGCTGAGTTTGAAGCCCAAGGGAATTACTGAAATTTTGAATAAAAGTCAAGGACGTAAGTATATTAGTTCTTGAACAATACTAATTAATTAGGGCTTTTTCTGTTATTATTAGAGACAAACTAAGTAGAAAATTGTAGTTTGCTTTAGGTTGGCCTTTAAGTAATAAATGAAGCGAGCCCTGCTAAACAAAAATGCATAAATTGCGGGGTCCTCTTAAATGTCTATAATAAAATACTTAAAATTCGAGATGGGCCGTTTAGTGAATTTCACAGCCCTCCCCAAAGATAATAACGCATTAGTCACTTTAGGTGCGCTTTTAATTATTTACCTTCTTAAACTCGGGTGTGCATTTCATGTGACCCAAATCAAATCCCAAAAATGTTGAATAAAATGTGTTCAGGATTGCGGGTGCATTTCATGTGACGCAATCCAAAGACACATTTTAAACGACGTTCAATTTTCTCTAAAAATAATTGAATAAAAGCGGTTGAAAGCTAAAATTGGCACATAGGTTCAACATGTATTAAAATCAGATAAATAAGTTGAATATGACAGTTGAGCGACCGTGCTAGAACCACGGAATCGGGAATGCCTAACACCTTCTCCCGGGTTAACAGAATTCCTTACTCGGATTTCCGGTTCGCTGACTGTTAAACAAAGTCATATTTTTCTCGATTCGGGATTCAATCGGTGACTTGGGACACCATAAATCTCCCAAGTGGCGACTCTGAATTTCTTAAAATAAATCTCGTTTCGATTGTCCTTTAATTAGAAAAACTCCCTTTACATATACCCTTTTCCGGGGTGTAGGTGAAAAAGGAGGTGTGACAGCTCTGGCGACTCTGCTGGGAAAAGAACCCAAAATCTCTGGTTCAGGGTTCAAAAATTCGAGCTTAGAATAATTGTTGTAGTTGGCTTTATCCATTATCTGATTTTGTTACATGATTTGGGCCTAATGTGCTAATTGATTGCTTTTACCGCTTTGATATTCCGTGAACTGTATATAAACTGTTGCGAAATCCCTCTTCTCTCTGAGTCTTCTAAATCATGAAGAAGTGTGCACTTCGTGTGACTTCTTTTCTGTTAGAGTCACATCCCAAATTTAGAACGAGGTTCGGATAAGTTGCAAAGCCGGTGAAGCTTCTGTATTCCCGGTACGCTGCCCCCCTCGGCTAGAGCTGTCTGCTCGGGTAAGCCAGGTCTAGAGTAATAAACTCAGGTTTTGAACCTAGTATAACTCAACTTCATGCCGGATCCCTAATATGAACGCTTATTTGCATCATGTGCATTTGACTTAGGGGACTCAACACAGGGGTTGGGTCCGTCTAGGACAAGCAACCTGAAATGAAAAAGACCATCCTGATGCATCCTACTTGTTTTCTATGCATTTATTTGTTCGGACTTGCATGCTGACCGGCTTCTGAATCTCGGGAATATCAGAAATTTGAGAAAAAGAAAAAGGAGAGAGAGGAAATAAAAGTGTAGAGAGTTAATTACCTATTTTAGAATAAAACCAATGCCCAAATACTGTCGAAACTCTGCCGAAATTTTGAGAAAAAAAAAATATTTTATGTTTTTAAAATTGTTTGTTTTACTCAAAAAGCAAAAATGCGTGAAATGAGTCTTTTATTTTAGTTTGTCTTGTTTTCAAAAACGGAGAAGAAAAATAGTTTGTTTGTTTGTTATAAAAGGAACAAAGAAAAAAGAATCTTGTTTTCAAAAATAGCTAGTTTCTCTGCCCGAACTACGCAGGTTTGATTCTCACCGGATGTGAGATACGTAGGCAACCCTCATCGGGTCCAACTTCTCCTTTTGCAAAAATAGCCAAAAATGTCAAATTTTAATTTTCATCATAAATAAGTCGGGTGATGCTGTTTTTGTCAAAAATAGCTGATTGTCCCCAAAAGGGACGCCGAAAGGCCGATTTTGCATAAATAGCCACCTTTGGTCATTTTTAAGATTTCGATTGGTTAATCCACACAACCTTAAAATTTTCGTCTCCGAAGTGCTGAAAGGCCGTGTTTGAAAAATGGGGTCTTTAATTTTAGTTTGAAAAAAAAATAGTAGTTTTGTTTTGAATCAAATAAATTTACCTTTTTCTTAATCACCTTAATAAATGTGCAGGATGAGCACAAATGCAAATGAATCTTTCACCATACTTAATGAGGTCCCCCTCCAGCTCCACATGTGGTGGAATGATCTGGGAGAAGGCAAGAAAGAAATAGTGGCTAGAATACTGGGAGGTCTTGTCGGTCTACTAAATGTCAAGCCAAAGTCGGATGTCATCGAGGCCTTAATACCATTTTGGGACCCGACCCGCAATGTGTTTCGCTTTGGGGGTTTTGAGCTTACGCCCACGCTGGAGGAAGTCGCTGGTTATGCGGGTCTGAATGTAAATATGATTGGTCAATATTTGTTGTCACCAAGACCGGTATCTCCGCACAAATTTTTGGATTTGCTAAACATCAGCCGGAGTGTTCAGAATGATGATTTGTCGGGAGGATGTTGCACTCTTCAGTTCCTGTATCAGCGTTATGGTAATCCTCGGGGTTTCGAAGAACCAAATCTGGGACTAACCCATGCTGGGAACAGAAGTAAATGGGAAGCAAGATGAACCTTGGCGTTCATAACGACATTCTTGGGAATCGTGATTTGTCCATGAGTAGATAAGAAAATAGAGACAAGTCTCGTGGGGATGGTTGATGTTGCAATTAAAAGGGAAGATAGCACTATAGTTCCCCTGATTTTGTTAGAAATTTACCGAGCATTGACTGTTTGCAGGGAGGGAGGACATTTTTGCCAAGATCGCAATTTATTACTTCAGTTGTGGATGCAAGAACATCTGTGCCACTGGGCGGGGTACATGAACTATGGGCTGACTGGGTTAAGCTGTATCGAAGAATTTGAAAATCGGGTAAGTGGTATTGCATTTCCTGAGGGTACCGAAGCTTGGCTCATACGACTGAGGTCATTGACTGCCGATCAAATTGAATGGGCATTTGGGTGGTTGCCCATTACCGAGGTTCTATATATATCAGCATGAGAGTGTCATATTCTTTTAATGGGTGTTCGGAGTATCCAACCGTATGCTCCCCACCGGGTAATACGCCAACTGGGAAGGTTTCAAGTCATCCCCAAAGATGAAGACTTGAGCAAGCACGTCATTGAGTTAAGGACGAGAGCCACATTCCCGGAAGATAAAATTTGCAAATTGTGGAACGAATGCCGGTTCCTCGAGCCTAAGACTATGGTCCGAGATCTGGCTAAAGGCGAGGTGGACCCGAAGTATAATGCGTGGTTTGGGAAAAGGTTCCAGATTCTCCAAAGGCCCGCCAAAATAGCCCATGTCCAACAATTTACTAATGATTCACAAGAGCAATGGGGTTGGTTAGCAAAAGAAGAGAGTAACAGGGCAGAAATAGGCAAGCTGAAACAACAGATTAGAGACCTGGAATTTGAAAATAGTCTGCAAGTTGATGCCGATCAGGGAGAAAAGAACAAATTGGCCCAAGAAAATGAGGAGCTGAAAGCCCAAATCCGACAAATGAGGATAGATGCTGACAACTAACAAAGGAGTCGGTCGGATGTGCGGTTAATAAAAGGGTTGAAAAAGGAAATCAGTGAGTGCCGGGATGATTTGAAGAAATCTGAGGGTACCATAGCACAACTCCAGGCACATGGGCAAAAAGAATAAAAGATCGCACACAGTACTTACAGCAGGCGAGGAAGGATTATGAAAAGACCATTGCCAGTCTAAAAAGGAAGGTGACCACCCTAGAGAGCGAGGCGGTTAAACAAGCCAAGGCTTTTGAAACGGAAAGTGAACACTGCTATGATCTTATGGCCTTGATGGAAGATGAAATACAGCAGTTACAGAAACAACATCTGCATGATTCTCGGGTTTTGAAGGCTAGAGGGGATCAAATAGAACGCCTACTCCTAGAGAAAGACCGAACCAGGGACAAGATTTTGACTATTGCTCATGCTATTACCAGGAAATGTCGGGTGTGTGAAAACATGACCTGCACTACTTTCTTCTCGGCAGTGATGATATTTGTAAAGAAAATCATGTATGAATTGGAACAGCTGGAAATGGGCCTTACACCTAAGTCCGCGGCAAGGCCGAATGATGCCCTGCGAGCACCCAAATTTAAAACTTTAATGTATTCGTAGTTCGAGTCTGCATTTTCTTTTTCCTTAGAGTCTGTTGTCTGTTAGAGTCTATTTTTCCTTTCGCATCAGAGTATGTCAGAAGTTCTTGAGTTTGTACTTGGTTTGGTTTCGAGTCTGTTATTTTCCTTTCCGAAAGCGTCTAGTTTGTAATAGAATGTTTATTAATGAAAATCGAAAATTTCCAAAAATTGTCTCTTTGCTTTTCGCACTTATTTCGATAGAACTACGTACGGTCTGATTCATGCGGGGACATGATACATAGGCAATCTCTGTAGGATTCGACCACCACTAAAAAGAAAAAGGGGAAATAAAGAAGGACAGAATAAAAGAAGCTTAAAAGAAGGGGCACAATTATGAGAGGCCGGGATGACGCACGCAACCGAAGAAAATGCATGATAGAAAATGGTTAATTGCCTAGGTGCATTGCATCCCAACGTGTAATTACATATGTGTTAAACTCTAAGAACTAACAAGTTTGTTGTTTTCCAGAGAGTTCAAGCAGTTTGTTTATTTAGAGGATACTGGCACATTATCATTACCAAACCAGATCAAAGGGACCAAACCAGAAATCATGTCTATCCCGGAGGTCGACACTAGTGTTGAGATAGAGGAGTTGGACGTCAATAAAATGAAAGAGGAGATGTTCAAGCTTAAGCAATAGATGGCCGAAATGTACCAGGCCTGGTCCCAAGGGCAATCACCACTGTCTTACCCAGCCAACCCGGCTTTTACCCCACCATTAGATCAGTCTCAGGATCATCCCACCACCGATCCAGGTTTTCCCATTTATCAACACTACCATGGCACTACTTCTCATATGCCACAAGCTCCACCACCAAAATCAATTCCATACCCTCCTCCGCCAATCATCCCTGTCTTTGTGGCATCTCCACCAGCTGCACTCCATAAATCCCCGAGTGAACCTGTGTTCCAAGCTCAGGACAACTAGTATTATTCCCCGAAGCCCACTTTCAAAGTTCCCGAAACCTACCCCTATGATCCACGTTCTGATCTCCTGAGAGAAGCTGAAAGACCAGCCAAAAATCCCGAACATGAAGAGATGTTTAGAAAAATGAAAAGCATAGAACAATCCTTCAGGGATATGAGAGGTCTAGGAGGTCAGGTAAGTGTGGCTTACAAAGACCTGTGTTTATTCCCAAATGTACAACTACCGGCAGGGTTGAAAATTCCCAAATTTGACTTGTACAACGGACACGGTGATCCGGTGGCTCATTTGAGAGGTTTTTGCAGTAAGATGAGGGGAGCCGGAGGAAAGGATGAATTGCTAATGGCTTACTTCAGTCAGAGTTTGAGCAGAGCAACATTGGAGTGGTACACCCGCCAAGATCACGGAAGATGGTACACATAGGATGACCTGGAACAAGAATTCACTTGTCACTTTCAGTATAATCTTGAGATCATTCCAGACCGACTATCTTTGACTAAGCTAGAGAAGAAGCACAGTGAAAGCTTTAGAGAATATGGTTTCCAGTGGAGGGAGCAAGCAGCAAGGGTAGATCCCCCAATGAAAGAGAGCGAGATGGTTGATTACTTTTTACAGGCTTTGGAGCCAACTTACTTTGGTAATTTGGTGTCCACAATTGGCAAGTTTTTTAATGAGGTTGTAAAAATGGGAGGCATGGTCGAGGAGGGGCTTAAGTACAACAAAATCATGAGTTATTCAGCAATCAAGGCAACCACTCAGGCCATTCAAAGCGGTACTGGGGGTGTACTAGGGAAGAAGAAGAAAGAAGATGTCACGACTGTTGAATTCGGTGCCTGGTTCGGATCTAGAGGCCCGTCACCCTACTATAGCCAACCACGACCCTACCACCAAAATTACCCCCACACTCCATATAACCCTCCACAACATTACTACCCACCACCAGATCCCTATTTTCCCGTCCTTCATGCACAAACCTATACCCAAACTCCAGCACACGCACAATGGCGTGCGCCGGCTCCACCAAATCCATACCCAGCTCCACAAAATATATATCCACCCCAAGAGCCTATAGAAATCCCCCCGGAATGGGTTTCTGACCAAACCAAGCCTTCAAGAATGAGAGGTTACAGAAGCAAAAGACCTTCACTCCACTGGGGGAATCATATACCGGTCTTTTCCACAGGTTGAGGCAGTTGGGCATGCTGAATCAAATTGAGCCTAAAATGCCAAATCCTCCTCCTAGAAATCTTGACCACTCGGTGAGTTGTGAGTACTGTTCAGGAGCCCCGGGGCATGATACAGAAAAATGTTGGAAACTAAAAACAGCTGTGCAAGAGCTTATTGATACTCATCGGGTCGAGGTTCAAGCCCCAGAAGCACCAAATATCAATCAGAACCCACTGCCAGCTCACCATGAGACCCATATGATTGAGTTGATACACAAAGGAGGGGATCCCAAGAAGCCCTCGTAGACGGTAATGATGGTCCGTTCCAGTAAAACCAGCTCAAAGGAAAAGGTAACTAATGGGAAATCAATGGTCCAGTTGAAAGGGGTAGACAATAAGCCAGTTGTGGTAGCCGAGAAAGGGTCGTCAAGCATTGTTGCAGTGAAACTCGAGAAAGCTAAAGTGGTAGTACCAGGGGTTGCAAGTGAACCTGTTGTGGTCGTGAGGAGGCTCGCACAGAGCCTGTTATTATAAAACCAGTAACTCAGCTTCCAGTGATCAACAACAAAGTTGTTCCTTGGAATTATGAATGGGTGACGGTGATTTACAAAGGAAAGGAAATCAAGGAAGAAGTTTGTGAAGACAAGGTTTGACTCGCTTAGGAAGGTGTTTTACTCCCGAGGAGTTAAGAAGAACTAAGGATGATCCAACGCCGGTGAAGAAAGCTGTAACTAAAGAAGAGGCAGAGGAATTTTTGAGGAAAATGAAAGTGCATGACTATTCTGTTGTAGAGCAGTTGAGGAAAACGCCCGCTCAGATCTCATTGCTCTCATTGCTAATCCATTCAGATGAGCACCGCCGATCATTGATGAAAATCCTGAATGAGGCCCATGCTCCCGACAAGATCTCGGTGAACCATCTAGAAAATATAGCCAGCAAGAATTTTGAAGTAAACAGAGTCACTTTTTCTGATGATGAATTGCCCATAGAGGGTACTGAGCATAACAAAGCCCTTTACCTAAAAGTAAAATGCGAGGATTCCGTGGTTACCCGGGTATTGGTTGACAATGGTTCAAGTGTGAACATCTGTCCACTCTCCAATCTAAGCAAGCTGAAAGTAGAAGATGAGAGGATCCATAAGAACAGTATCTATGTGTGAGGATTTGACGGTGGAGGCAAAGACTCAGTCGGGGACATAATGTTGGAGCTGACTATAGGTCCAGTAGAATTCACAATGGAATTCCAAGTGCTGGATATAGCTGTTTCCTACAATTTGCTATTAGGACGACCATGGATCCACGCCGCTAAAGCAGTACCATCAACACTCCATCAGATGGTCAAGTTCGAATGGGACAGACAGGAAATAGTTGTGCAAGGCGAAGATAATTTGTGCGCTCACAGCAACACTATTGTGCCATTCATTGAGGTGGAAGATGACAAGGGACCATGGGTCTACCAAGTTTCTGACACAATGTCAGTCGAGAAAGTTCCAGAGGGGAATTGTATCCCAAATCCAAAGATAATCGTCACATCAGTCATGATAGCGTATGAAATGCTGAAGAATGGTTTTGTACCAGGAAAGGGTTTGGGGTCAGATCTGCAAGGCATCATACAGCCCGTGTCTCTTCCTGAAAACTTGGGAACATTTAGTCTGGGATTCAAGCCCACAGCTGCAGACATAAAAAGAGCCAGGAAATTGAAACAGAGGACATGGGTCCTTCCAAAGCCGGTCCCACGTCTTTCCAGATCATTTGTCAAGTTTGGTACGAGGAGTCGCCCATCGACAACAATTTCTAGTTCTGTGATTGATCCAGACAAGGAGTTAATGGAAAGATTTGAGAAGTTGTTCGACAGTAGGAACATGGTGGAACATGGAGAAGGTTCTAGCAACGCGAAAGTGCAATTTGTCGGGCCAACAACAAAGCTTAATAATTGGAAGGCTACTCCTCTCCCTACTCGGAAGGAGTTTTGGTAGTTTGCTTTGATTTTCCTTTAAGTTTGTACGGATTATTCCAGGGTTGTAATCCGGATTTCATTTTTTTTAGTTTGTTTGAGTGTGCAAACCTTGTTATCTTTTATCATTCAATAAAATACAATTTCCCTTTCTTCATCATTCCTGATAGTTTTCCTTTTTGTTTTGCTTTCTTTTCTATACAGTTCTTTTTACACTGGTTCTAATGATGTGGTATGCATAAGGAATCCTCAGCCCAGTCTTAAAAATTAATCTAATTCCGAAATGTTAGTTCAAGAAGTAGATTGTGATTACGAATCAGAATACGATGATGAGGATGAAGCCTTCGAAGAAATTAGTAAGGAGTTAATTCACTTCAAAGAAAAACCCAAACCCAACCTGAATGACACAGAAGCCGTCAATTTAGGGGACACAGACAATGTCCGAGAAACTAAAATAAGTGTCCACCTCGAGCCGAAAATCCGGGAGGAGTTAATCAAAACACTCATCGAGTACAAAGATGTTTTTGCGTGGTCATATGACGACATGCCGGGTTTAAGCACTGATTTAGTGGTCCACAAATTACCCACTGATCCAGCATCCCCTCCCGTCAAACAAAAGTTGAGGAAATTCAAAACTGATATGAGTGTGAAGATTAAAGAAGAAGTTACCAAGCAGTTGGATGCAAAGGTTATTCGGGTCACTCGATATCCTGTTTGGTTGGCTAATGTCGTGCCTGTACCGAAGAAGGATGGCAAGATCAGAGTATGTGTCGATTACCGCAATCTCAACAAAGCAAGTCCGAAAGATAACTTCCCACTACCCAATATCCACATTTTGATTGATAATTGTGCCAAGCATGAGATTGGATCTTTTGTGGATTGTTATGCCGGGTATCATCAGACTCTAATGGATGAAGAAGATGCAGAAAAGATGGCATTCATCACACCCTGGGGAACTTATTGCTACCGGGTAATGCCATTTGGTTTGAAGAATGCTGGGGCAACTTATATGAGGGCAATGACTACTTTGTTTCACGATATGATACACAAGGAGATTGAGGTATACGTAGATGATGTGATCATAAAATCAAAGCATCAGGCCGACCACGTCGAGGATTTGAGGAAATTCTTCCAGAGGCTTCGCAGGTACAACCTCAAGCTTAACCCCGCCAAGTGTGCATTTGGTGTTCCATCCGGAAAACTGTTGGGATTCATAGTCAGTCGGCGAGACATCGAGTTGGACCCATCGAAGATCAAAGCCATACAAGAATTGCCCCCTCCGAGGAACAAGACTGAAGTGATGAGTCTGTTAGGAAGGTTGAACTATATCAACAGATTTATTGCTCAGCTCACGACAACTTGTGAGCCTATTTTCAAGTTGCTGAAGAAGGACGCTGCAATCAAGTGGACTGATGAGTGTCAAGAAGCATTCAATAAGATAAAGGGATACTTGTCTAACCCGCCTGTGCTGGTACCGCCAGAACCAGAGAGACCTTTGATTCTTTACTTGACTGTCCTGGAAAATTCATTTGGCTGGGTACTGGGGCAGCATGACGTCACCGTCAGGAAAGAACATGCCATCTACTATCTTAGCAAAAAGTTCACGACTTATGAGGTTAAGTACACTCACCTGGAAAGGACATGTTGCGCCCTAACTTGGGTGGCACAGAAATTGAAACATTATTTGTCATCCTACACTACTTACCTCATTTCGCACTTGGATCCATTGAAGTATATCTTTCAGAAGCCTATGTCGACAGGGAGACTTGCGAAGTGGAAGATATTTCTCACAGAGTTTGACATCATCTATGTGACTCAGACCGCAATGAAAGCCCAATCATTGGCTGATCATTTGGCCAAAAACCCGGTCAATGAAGATTACGAGCCATTGAGAACTTATTTTCCCGATGAAGAAGTGATGCATGTCGATGAACTAGAACAGGCCGAAAAACCAGGTTGGAAACTTTTCTTTGATGGGGCTGCTAACATGAAAGGAGTGGGGATAGGAGTCGTGCTTATTTCTGAAGCAAGGCATCACTATCCTGTTACAGCTCAACTTCGTTTCTATTGTACCAACAATATGGATGAGTACGAAGCATGCATTTTGGGTTTAAGGCTAGCTGCAGACATGGATGTCCAGGAAGTCTTGGTCTTGGGAGACTCGGATCTTCTGGTACACCAAATTCAAGGAGAATGGGAAACATGAGATTTGAAGCTCATACCGTACCAACAATGTTTACATGATCTTTGTCAACGGTTTCGATCAGTGGAGTTCAGGCATATTCCGAGGGTCCATAACGAGGTCGCCGATGCTTTGGCTACCCTGGCGTCAATGTTGCACCATCCGGACAAAGCTTATGTCGATCCTCTACATATTCAAGTAAGAGATCAGCATGCTTACTGCAACATGATTGAAGAAGAACTTGATGGCGAACCGTGGTTTCATGATATCCAGGAGTACATCAGAATGGGGATATATCCAGTGCAAGCCACGGGGGATCAGAAGAGAACAATTCGACGGCTGGAAAGTGGATTCTTCTTAAGTGGAGGAGTTTTGTATAAAAGAACACCAGACCTTGGATTGTTAAGATGCATAGATGCTAGACAAGCTACGGCTGTAATGTCCGAAGTACATTCAGGAGTTTGTGGACCACATATGAGCGGGAATGTGCTGGCAAAGAAAATTCTCTGAGCAGGTTATTACTGGCTCACCATGGAGCGAGATTGTGTCAGTTTTGTGCGCAAATGTCATCAATGCCAGATACACGGAGATTTGATTCATTCTCCACCATCGGAATTGCACACGATGTCGGCACCATGGCCCTTTGTTGCTTGGGGCATTGATATCATTGGACCAATTGAGCCAACAATATCCAACGGGCACAGATTCATTCTAGTAGCCATTGATTATTTCACCAAGTGGGTTGAGGCCAAAACTTTCAAATCAGTGACCAAGAAAGCAGTGGTCGATTTTGTCCACTCAAATATCATCTCTCGATTCGACATCCCAAAGTTGATCATCACGGATAATGGTGCTAATCTTAACAGTAAATTGATGGAAGAGGTATGCCAACAGTTTAAGATTACACATCGCAATTCTACCCCATATCGTCCCAAGGCGAATGGAGCAGTTGAGGCCGCCAACAAAAACATAAAGAAGATACTTCGGAAAATGGTAGAAAGTTCCAGGCAATGGCATGAAAAATTACCGTTTGCGTTGCTAGGCTATCACACTACTGTCCGTACATCAGTAGATGTGACTCCTTATTTGTTGATATATGGAACTGAAGCAGTAATACCTGCGGAAGTTGAAATCCCGTCCCTTCGGATTGTCGCTGAGGCTGAAATCGATGATAATGAGTGGGTCAAGACCCGTTTCGAGCAGTTGAATTTGATTGATGAAAAATGATTAGCAGCAGTGTGTCATGGCCAGTTGTATCAAAAGAGAATGGCAAGAGCATACAACAAAAAGGTATGTCCCAGGAAGTTTGAAGTGGGCCAGCAGGTGTTGAAACATATCCTTCCACACCAGGTTGAAGCGAAAGGCAAGTTCGCCCCAAATTGGCAAGGGCTATTCGTTGTGACAAGAGTATTGTCCAATGGTGCTTTATGTTTAACGGATATCGAAGGAAAATGCATAGACATGGCTATCAATTCTGATGCAGTAAAAAGATATTATGTATGATTTCTTTTGTTATAACTGTTGATTGTTTGTATTTGGCATTATTTCAAAGATTGGAATGACGAAGGCAATTTGTTCTGCTATCTAAACACTTCACCCTTCGTTCCTCCTTTTTTTTTAGCCTTATTTGTTTCTTTCATACCCTTTTTTGGAATCAATAAAAAAAAAGTGAAAAGAGAAAGTATAACAACAAGAAAATTCAGGTGTGAACTACGTTTGACCTGATTCCTGTTAAAGGATACGTAGGCAGCCTCACGACTCAGTCATAGTAAAATAAAATATCCAAAGATCCCCAAGCAAGAAACTGGGGCAGAAGTTGTACTTGTAATAAGAAATGTGATTCCAAGAGTTGTAATTTTAAACCCGTGTCGAAATTGCTTTGAGCCTTTGATACCCTTTCTAACCCCATACAAAAGCCCACATTATGGTCCAAAGAAAGACCTTCCGATCAGTCTCTGAGAGATGCCAAGTCGAGCAATGTACAGAGAATTCATATCAGGGGAAACACTCCAGTTTAAGTAAGAAAAATCAAAAAATGAGAGAGTCTTATTGGTGAAAACCCTCATGGGCACCATGAGGCGATGAAAGCTGAGAGAAAATAAAAATGAGAGAGTCTTATTGGTGAAAACCTTCACGGGCACCATAAGACGACAAGTAATTGAGGAATCAACAAATGAGAGAGGTTTGTCGGTGAAAACCCTTCAGGGCACTGCAAGTCGAACGAGGTCCGTAAGTTGACAGAAAGTAAAATTGGGTTGTGGAAATCTTGGAGAACAAAGTAAAACAATTGGAAAGGAGATTGGTTAAATAGACTGGGCTGATTAATCCAAATGCATACCATGATCATTGGTGCCGGTGATTCCGCTCAGATAAGTCCCTTTTCCTGTCTCCAATAGTCATCCAAATTTGGATTCTTTTCTTTATTCTCAAAATCCTTGCATTTCATTGCTGTTAACTTTACTTCTCTAAAGCTCTACCAAGTTTAGCCTTGTAAGAAGGAATTTCAAAGCTTACTACCAGTTTTGGAATTGCACAAAGCAAAATGCAGCTAGAACATGCCAAAGATGATATGATGAAAAATGGGACCTATGGCGTAAGCAAAAGTTAAAACTGTGGAATGGTTCAGTAATGTCATGGGAGATGTACGGTTTTAGACAGAAAGGTCAGGAGGGGAAAATAGCAGTTGGGGATCTTGCAGTTAAGGATCAGCCAGAAGGTCAAAACAATCTTTTTCGATCAGTTCAAGGCAGTTGGACGAAGCAAAGAATGGCAAAGAGAAAACCACCTCCAGCAAGAATGCCACGATGAACCACCACGTTTTAAACTGACGAAATTTTCTTTGATTTGAAACAGGGGCAAAAATGGCATTTGTTTTGGGAAATCATCCGTAGGAGGAGTAAGTACCAGGCAGAATTGATCGCGAAAATTCTCAGGACCCTTCTGGAAAATAGGACTTAGTTTAAAATTCAAAATAATCATGAGTAGCGGAATTTGGCATGAGTGCACCCTAGAAGATTATAAGTGGAACTTTGAAGTTTGTATGTTTGAGATACACTTTGGATATTACCCCATGAGAACAAAGATTCTGACTTCTCTTCTTTCCCAGATTAATGATTATGATTTTCTGTTTCCTCAACATTTTCCCCAAGCAGAAATGCCATCTTTTTCCGCCTTTTCCAAATTTAGTCGGAAATTTTCAGGACCCTCCTGTAAAATGGGACCTAGTTAAAAAAAGAATCAAAACAATCATAAGTAGCATGAATATACCCCAGGGAATATAAGTTGGTTTCAAAGTTTGCATGTCTAAGATAGGATGTAATTAGGAGTTTTCAGGACCCTCCTGGATAATGGGATAGCTTTAAGACCCTCTTAGATAACAAGATTTAGCGGAAGTCACACCTTTAGAAGATATAACTTAGATTTAAAATTGTCGTTTAGGTAAGAATTGTCAGGACCCCCTGGATAATGGGACCTAGCTTTCGAATTCTTAGTAATATTTGGTAATATGATTCAGTTTAACACTCACATATGTGCCCAATATCCAAACGAGGGCAGAAAGTTTTCTTTATTTTATCTGTTTCATTGAAGTCAGGAGCCCGTCTGGAGAGCAGCGAATACTTTCAAGCGCAGCAGTCAGGAGCCCACCTAGAGAGCAGGTAATACATTCAAGTTCAGCAGTCAGGAGCCCGCCTGAAGAGCAGGGAATACATTTCAAGTTAGCAGTCAGGAGCCCGCCTGGAGAGCAAAGAATACATTCAAGTTCAGCAGTTAGGAGCCCGCCTGGAGAACAAGGGAGTACAATTCAAGTTTTAGTTTTCAAGTTCTTATTGATATTTGGTAATGTGATTCGTTTTACACTTACATATGTTCCCAGATACCCAAACTTGGGCAGAAAAATTTCCTTTGTTTTCGTCTATTTTGGTTGAATTCAGGAGCCCGCCTGAAGAGCAGGGAATAACAGTCAGAAGCCCGCCTGGAGAGCAAGGATTACATTTCAAGTCTAGCAATCAGGTACCCGCTTGGAGAACAGGGAGAAGCAGTTCAAGTTTAGTAGTCAGGAGTCCGCCTGGAGAGCAGGGAATACATTTCAGTCTTTACATTTTTCAAGTTTTGAAGTTGGGAGCCCACCCATATAACAGAGGAATACATTGAAGTTTGAAGTCAGTAAAGTGGAGGGTTACAACAAAAATCCCCAGCAGAAATCAGAAGGAAGACCACAAGTCGAGCCAGCAGTAAAGAAACAGCGGAGGAAGCACAAATCAACAAGGCAACATTAGTCACAAGATCAAGTTTGGAAATAAACCTTTGTAAAGCATAGATTATAGCTTAGTCTAGCTTCTTCATTTTTGTCATGGTGTGAAAAGGAGGTCAGTAGGCAGTATCAGCAGCAGCAACAGCAGTAACAGTAAAACCGCAGCTTCATGGTAGTCCCAGCTACCAAACTTCCCGAACTACATTGACCTGATTCCTTTATAGCCAAGGATATGTAGGAAGCCTTTGAAGCAGAGGTTCGGTCAAATCTTTCAAAAAATGCTTCCCACGGAGTGTTCAAACAGGCAAAAATCGCTCGTGTCCGCTCACTTTATCTTTGCACGAAAACTCTTCGTGTTTCCGGACAAAGAGGGGTAGCTGTGAGCACGTGATTTTTGCCTCACAAAAATTACTCCAAAAGAATTCCCAAAATTAGGTCTTTTCTTTAATTATTTGTTATTTTAAGGAATTATTGCGTGATTTTTCTGATTGTTTGCATATATTTGTGGGCGTGTTTAATTTTATTAATGCATTAAAAATACAAAAATATAGCATTGGCATTTAAGATTTGATTTTATATTTTTTGGAATTAATTAATAATTAGGAGTTTTACAAAAATGAAAATTCAAAAAAAAAATAATAATAACATATTTTTGTAATTTTAGTCAAATTGTGTGATTTTCTTTTAATTTGGCATTTAATTATTTGTGATAATTATTAGTTAGAATTAATTAGTATTTTTAAGTTAATTAGGTGTTTTATAATTAATTAGGATTTTAGTTTTAATTGTTGAAAAGAAAAAGAAAAAGAAAATTGAAAAGGAAAACAGAATAAGAAGAGGAAAATCTGGTTGGGCCAATTTAGCGAGGCCCAAAACCAAAACTCAGCCAAACCCATTGAGAATAAGAAGAGGAAAATCTGGTTGGGCCAATTAGCCAGGCCCAAAACCAAAACTCAGTCAAACCCATTGAGAATAAGAAGAGGAAAATCTGGTTAGGTCAATTTACTAATTGAGAAGCTCCTAATAATGGTAGGGTAATATTTGCATTATCAAATTAACTAAAAGCACTAATTGAGTGGATGATTAAAGAAATGAAAAGTTAAATTGGTAGTGGAAAATGCACTAATTGAATGCCCATTTAAGGGAGCTGAAAATCATATTAGAGAAGAAAAAAAAGAGGGGGGAGGAGAGAGCGGTATACACCCGATATACACTATGGATATACTGGATATACAGGGGCAGAGAGCTAAGAAAACATGAAAGAGATTCTGAGAGAGGGAAAACATTCAAAGAGGGTAGAAGGCTAGGAAATTCGGAGAGGAAAAAAAAGAAGGGGGCGGAGAGAGCGGTATACACTCGATATACACTCTGGATACACTGGATATACAGGAGCAGAGAGCTAAGAAAACATGGAAGGGATTCTAAGAGAGATATAGGAATAGAGATACACAGAAATAGATACAGAAAAAAAAATCAAAAACGATTGGAAAATTTTAGAAAAATACACTATTTCATTGAGTCATTTGGTATTTTCTGAAGTTTTCTTCTAGTATGGAAGCAATTCCTGGTTAGCTGATAATAAAAAGGGTTTAAGTCGAGTCGGGTTTGAGGTCTGCTGATTCACTAAGATTGAAATTAGGGTCTGACTATCGTATCACATCCCTTAGTTTCAAAATTAGTCTGCTGGTTCATTTTCAGGTGTTGAATACTACTGCTGCTGTTGGTTACTGCTGATACCTCATTTTTCTGCTTCCTTCTTTCATTTCCAGGTGCACACTTGAACTCAAGTTGATGTAGCTTTGAGATGAACATGAAATGAAAGTACTTAGACATTTGTTTACTGGATGATGCATGTTTGGACGACTATACATCTGTAGTTAAGTAGATATTAATGATATGTAACTGTGTAGTGTAGTCTAATTGGATTTATATTCACATGAAATTCGGACTACGTAATTTGTACCTAATTGAACTGTTTGGGACTGTTAATTTGTGGTTATCCAGTTGTAGCCTTAGTATAGCTTAGAACTTGCTTTAGTTTAACGGTTTTGTTTTAAAAAATAAAAAAATATCAGAAATAGTTTGGGTGTTGCAATTGATTTTGAATCAGCGTATGATATCCACGTTAATTTTAATTTCAAACTGAAGAGACGTCTCAAACAACTTTGTACTGCAGTAGCTAAGATCAGTAGATTAGTTACACATATCAACATCTTCGTTTCATTAAGTAGTTTAGTTTAGTTGTATGATGATTAGATGTGAATAAAGTGTGAAGTTAGGCTATTAACCTGTTCGTGTTAGTGTAAGTAAAATCTCGTAATTAAGTTGCTTAGCCTGCTCATCTGAGGTTTATACTCATGACTATTTTTGTTAAAATTCAATTCACGTTTCCCAGTTTGTTTTGCCTTTAGTAATATCCAGAAGTTCACTAGTAGGTAAATAGATAAGAAAAATCTGAATTTTAGAATATAAATCCAATCCAGTCGGTTTAGACGTCTAGCTGTTTTGACTTTTATTGAGATGAGCATATGAGTATGTCAAGTGTTGATTTGAATAAATGTGAAATAGCTCCATCATTTGCAAGTTAATAAGCCTGAATGTCAAGGGTGGGCCTGAATGAAGTCTGTCCGAAGCCCAACTTGAGTTTTGACTGTGTCTTATTCTTACTGGGCTGAGCTTGAAGCCCAAGGGAATTACTGAAATTTTGAATAAAAGTCAAGGACGTAAGTATATTAGTTCTTGAACAATACTAATTAATTAGGGCTTTTTCTGTTATTATTAGAGACAAACTAAGTAGAAAATTGTAGTTTGCTTTAGGTTGGCCTTTAAATAATAAATGAGGCGAGCCCTGCTAAACAAAAATGCATAAATTGCGGGGTCCTCTTAAATGTCTATAATAAAATACTTAGAATTCGAGATGGTCCGTTTAGCGAATTTCACAGCCCTCCCCAAAGATAATAACGCATTAGTCACCTTAGGTGCGCTTTTAATAATTTACCTTCTTAAACTCGGGTGTGCATTTCATGTAACCCAAATCAAATCCCAAAAATGTTGAATAAAATGTGTTCAGGATTGCGGGTGCATTTCATGTGACGCAATCCAAAGACACGTTTTAAACAACGTTCAATTTTCTCTAAAAATAATTGAATAAAAGCGGTTGAAAGCTAAAATTGGCACATAGGTTCAACATGTATTAAAATTAGATAAATAAGCTGAATATGACAATTGAGCGACTGTGCTAGAACCACGGAATCCGGGATTACCTAACACCTTTTCCCGGGTTAACAGAATTCCTTACTCGGATTTCTGGTTCGCGGACTGTTAAACAGAGTCATATTTTCCTCGATTCGGGATTCAATCGGTGACTTGAGACACTATAAATCTCCCAAGTGGCGACTTTGAATTTCTTAAAATAAATCCCGTTTCGATTGTCCTTTAATTAGAAAAACTCCCTTTACATATACCATTTTCTGGGGTGTAGGTGAAAAAGGAGGTGTGGCAATATTTTTAACTATTAAAAATTGGCTATTTAATTATCTCACATCGGCTTTCCTAGCAAGTGGATGTTATACACTATCACGATCCCAAGGTTGTGATTTTAGATCGTGACACAAATGCTTTTCTATCAACACATCTTAAAACAATAGCCATTTTATATTTTCGTGACACATCAAAAGATTCATCAACTAATAGAGAATAGTAATCACAATTTAGACCCTCTATTATAACCTTAACTGTTTCTATCTTACATACGGTCATAATTTGTTTTTGAATGTTTGGAGAAGTCATTTTATTATTTTTGGAGCATTTTGCAACCATAAAGTCTTAATCTTTTTACATTCTATCTCGGTACCATGAAAGAGCTTCAAGAACGTTACCCCTTGTCAATGACAATTCACTTTCATTGTGACCACAGAGTGCCAATCCTTGATGTTTTACCACATAAATTGAGGCATTTAAGTGAAGCCAATATTCGTGTTTCATTTGATCAGATTGCTTTCAAATGCATCATGAATGAAAAGCTGTCTTTGATCTTATGCCAATTTTGAAACCCTATACTTGAAAATACATCACCTCCACCTTGATGAATATTATCATCTTTAAATAAATAATAAAGTAAACAATATGCTGCATCTCTACTCATAGTATACTCCAACTACTCACCATAATCATCAAACCATTTAGAAACAAAATGATTGCTTTGATCCGGAAAAGTTATATTAAGGGAAGTTATGATTTCGAGGTTGGCAAGGACCAATTCGAAGGTATTCCCTACTTATTTCATCACGATGATTTGGATGATAATTCAAAATTGGATTTCTTTCAGACGGATCATTATTTAGAGCATTTAAATCAAGTTTTTGTCTCTTAGCAAAATGCAACGGTATTTTTGATTAGTCTACAGTTTCTTCTCATGTCATGACCCCAGTTACCTACCTTAGGGTGTCGTGATGGCACCTTGTCACTAAAACTAGGTAAGCCTAACATGTATTAATAACTTAACAAAAATAATCAAACAGAAATACTAAAGAAATACTGATACAACTCTCCTAAAACCGGTAGATCTGAGTCATAAGCTCTACAAAATAATCTAGAGTGTCTACTACAACACTATCTGAATGAGAAATACAACATAATGAAAAGATAAGGGAAGGTGACTCTGAGGCCTGCTGTCATGACCTAAAACCTATAATTGGTCACGATGGCATCTAACGCCGCCGTTAGGCAAGCCCACAAGTGAAACTATCATTTAGTTATCCATTTTAACATTTAAAATAAAAGTTTTCCTTTTTTAAAAGAATAAAAATAAGTGAGACCTGATGCAACCATACTCTTTTCTTGACAAAACACAAATGTGATAAATACATCTACTGCAATGATAGTAATGATAAGTACAACAGTACATAAATGCTAAAAGCCCTCAAAACTTGGTACCACAAGTGCATGAGCAATCTAGAGAATATACAAAACTAGTACACCTATTGTCTGAAAGGTATAAGACAGAAATAATAAACAATATAGAGGGAGACTCCATTGCTGCAGATCGTAGCAAGGCAAGCAACTCACCACTAAGTCTCTGTAGAATATCGGCTACACCCCGCATAACCACTAGTAGTACCTGTCTCATTACATGCACATTTAGTGCAGAGGTGTAGCATAAGTACGACAAACAATGTGTAACCAGTAAGTATCTAGTCTAACCTCGAAGAAGTAGTGATGAGGGGCCGACTTGACACTTACTAGAGGTCAAATAATAATAGAAATACATGAAGTAGACATGGTGAGTGTACAACATGTAATAACGAAACAAATAAAAGTAACTATAGTAATTCCACACATGAGTCTATATCAAATCACTAAACATGTCATAACCGGCCTTGAAGGAGCTAACTCAATTGTTACCGAACCAAATTGAGTTCCAATTATTAAGCACGAAGATGCCGAGATGACATAGGAATAGTGGTACTCAGTACTGCCGAGGCGAACGACCCGATCCCATAAGAATAGTGTTACTAATCTGCTGAGGCGAATGACCCAATCCCATAAGAGTAGTGTTACCATCCTGCCGAGGTGAATGACCCGATCCCATAAGAGTAATTCATTTCACTAGCAAGGCGAACGTCCCGATCCTATAAGAGTGGAAAAATTTACCTCGCTCGTGAAAACACATGCAAGACGAGGAGACAAGGATCTATATTTTATCAAATATTTTCCAATTTTTCTAAAGAGACTAAGTCAACGCCTTTAATTAAAATCCTCAATATCAGTCCTAATCAAGATAATTAATACACTGGATAGGCATAAATAGTACAATTAAAGGCATGATGTGAATCTAAGTCTACCCAGACATATCATAACGCAACTACATACAGACTCTCTTTACCTCGTGCATATGTAGATCCCCATAACAAGTAGCACACAATGATTAATACACTAAGGGGGATAGTTCTCTCTTACAAGGTTAGGCAAGAGACTTATCTTGGTTCCAAGTCCTCGATCCGGCTCTTCAACCTCACTAGAACTCCTCAAACAACGCCAGAGACTCTGAAACTAACCAAAAGTCATATAAACTAATAAATACATTCTCAAAAGTTCACAATTTAGCCATTAGAATAATTACCCAACCCAATTTGGAAGATCCCTAAAATTCACCCCTGGACCCACGTGCCTAAATTTCGAATTTTTTTAATATAATTACTACCCATGACCTCACGAACTCAAATGTATAATTTATTCCTAATTACATAATCAATTTCGTGGTCAAATCTTAGTTTCAACAAATCCTAGGTTCCAACAAAATCCCACAATTTTTCCTTTAATTTCACGTTAAATCTACCCACAATCCGTGTATTTAACTCAAGAATTGATAAGGATCACTTACCTCTTGATGTTGATGAAAATCCTCTATAAAATGCTCTCAAAATCGCCCAAGACCAAATGGGAAATTAGAAAAAAGAGACTAAGTCCCGTATTAAAAATGTATTCTGCCCAGTGATCTCTTCTTCGCGATCGCGGAAAGTGCCTCGTGATCGCGAAGGCCAAAATACACAGCCCCCAAAAACCTTCTTCGCGTTCGCCGCACAGAGGTCATTTTTGCATAGCATCACTGCCATGCCTTCCACGTTCACGATCCCCAAGTCACGTTCATGTAGGCCAAAGGCCTCCTGCCCAGTTCCTCCATTTCCTCTTTGCGATCACGGTTAGGCCTTTGCATTCGCAAAGCACTACAAGGCTAACCTTCGAAATCGCGGGTCCTTCTTCACATTCACATAGGGCAATCAATTGTACCTCCAAATTTCCTTTTTCGCAATCACGGGACCATCTTAGTGATTGTTAAGCACACCAACACTTTCTAGCCAAGTTCAAACATGCACTGGGTGGTCCTAAATACATCCGAACCACCTGGGATCCCATCCAAATGCACCGTTAAGTCCATAAACACATTGTGCAGCTACTCGTGGCCTCAGAACACATAAAACAACACCAGAAATCAAGAATCTCACCTCAAAACCTCATTGGTCAACTTCTAACCTTGAAACTTATTTCAACCAACTCTGAACGCATCAAAACATACTTAGAAAACTCGGAATGACACCAAATTTTTACGTACAAGTAACAAATCACCTATGATTATCGACCATAGAAATAGAAATGAAGTGTTAATCCTTACCAACTACGAACCTATTCCCATGCTCGAAATTCCAAACGGACATCGATAACACCAAAGTCCACTCCAAACCAAATTTAAAGAACTAGAAAACCTTCAATGAACCAACTTTCCACATTAAGCGTCCAAACGCTCCCGGATCATCTGAAACCCGATCCGAACACACGTCCAAGTCCAAAATTATCATACGAACCTATTGGAACCTTAAAATACCGGTTCCGATGTCATTTACTCAAAATACTAATTCAAGTCAAACTTGGCCACCTTAGGCCACTATTAAGGAACTAAGTGTTCCGATTTCAATCGGAACCCTTCTAAACCTAAACCAACCATCTTTTCAAGTCTTAAAACAGTATAAGAACATACATGGAGTCTTAATTAGGGGAATAGGGTTCTAGAAAGCAAAATGACCGGTCGGTCGTTACATTCTCCACTTATTAAACAAACGTTCATTCTCGAACGAGTCTAGAATCATACCTGGAATGCTGAATAAATGCGGATATTTGTTCTTCATGTCTTCCTCGGCCTCCCAAGTCACTTCTTCGACTGGTTGACCCTTCCACTGTACCTTTACCATAGAAAAGTTCTTGGACCTCAACTGGTGAACCCGTCTGTCAGCAATGGCAGCTGGCTCTTCCTCATAACCCAGAGACTCATCTTGCTGAACCATGCTATAATCTAACATATGCGACATGTAGGCATGGTGTAACGACCCAGACAGTTGTTGTAAGAATTTATGCCCCGATCCCTACTAACTGCTTTCTCCGTGTTTGTTTCTACTATTATGATTTGCTGGGATGATTTGTTTTGAGTTTTGGAGTGTTTTGGGACACTTAGTCCCTAAAGGAGAGCTTAAGCTTTAGAAATTGGACCGTAGTCGGAGCAGTATGAAGACAGCCTCGGAATGGAATTCCTTCGATTCCGTTAGCTCCATTGGGTGGTTCTGGACTTGGGGGCATGTTCGAATTGTGTTTTGGAGGTTCGTATCTTACTTAGGCTTGAAATGCCGAAAGTTGAATTTTTGAAGTTTTCGGTTCGATAGTGAGATTTTGATACCGGGGTCAAAATGGAATTCCGGAAGTTGGAGTAGCTCCATAGTGTTGAATGTGACGTACTTTCAAAATTTTAGATCATTTAGACGAGGTTTGATAGACTTTTTGATCGAAAGCATAATTTGAGAGTTTTTGGAGTTCTTAGGCTTGAATCCGATGTTAAATTGGTGTTTTGATGTTGTTTTGAGCATTCCAAAGGTTGGAACAAATTTGAATGATGATGTTTTAGTATTGGTTGACATGTTTGGTTGAGGTCCCGGGGGCCTCGGGTGTGTTTCGGATGCTCAACGGGCCATTTTTGGACTTGGAGAAGGATAAGATTTTTGCTAGTTTTTCTGTTGCAGACTTTTCTTCATCGCGATCGCGTGAGGAGGCTCGCGATCGTGAAGTCTTAGATAAGGTAGAGGGGATTTTGTTCTACGCGATTGCGGGAAGAGGAGTGTGAACACGTAGTATTGGGAGAAGTTGAATTGCGAACGTGTGGTCTACACCGCATTCGCGAAGAGGAAGAAGTGAGGCAGCTGGGGAGTGGAAGTTACTCTTCACGATCGCATGAGGCCAACCGCGATTGCGTAGATCTGAGTAATGGAAGCATCATATTCGCGCAAGGAGTACCACATTCACGTATAGTAAATCTGGGAGCCAGCGAAGTTGCTCTTCGCGATCGCGTGGGAGTTTCCGCGATCGTGATTAAGGTCACGTTTGGGCAGAACATAAAGTTCAAAATTGAGCGTTTTGAGTTCATATCACAAAATTGAATTGGGAGCTCGGTAAAAGATGAATTTTGGAGAGATTTTTGGAGGGAGTTTGCGGGTAATGATTCTTAATTCCTTTTTGCTTCTAATCCATTAATCTAAACATGAATTCATCATCTAATTTCTGATTTGGGGTGAGAAATTGGGGAAAATTTTGGAAAAGTTCTTAGACCTAATTTTCGAGTTTTGAATGGGGATTTGACATCGGATTTGGATAATTTTGGTATGGTTAAACTCGTGAGTGAATGAGGGTTCATAATCCGTAACTTTTACCCGATTCCGAGACATGAGCCCGGGGGACTTTTTGGGCAATATTCTTGATTTCACATGTTAGCTTCAAATTAATTAGTGGAATTAGTTACTTGAAGTTATATTTATATTATGCAATTGATTTGAATAGATTTGGGTCATTTGGAGTCGAGTACTCATGGAAAGAGCGTGGTTTCGGGTTGATTTTTGAGCCGGTTCGAGGTAAGTGGCTTGCCTAACCTTGTGGGGGGGGAACTCCCCTTAGGATTTGGTGTTGTTGATACATGAAATGCCTTGTACGTGAGGTGACGAGTGTGTACATGTGCTAATTATTGAAAATTTGGTTTTCATTAAGTAACTATAATTGTGTTTTCTTCCCTATTTATACTACTTGCAATTTAAGCCTACTGTTAGCTTAGGGAAGCATGTCTAATTGACTTAATTGATTTACTTGCTCAAACTGCTTAATTTGAATTTTGTACAGCATGCTAGGTTAGAAATATCTGTTTTACCTTGGTATAAAATTTGGATTGAACTGAATATTCTCCGTGTTGCTGCTGTGTGTTTACTTTGGGACTACGGGACGGTATCCCTGGAGATCCCCCTCCATGTTTATTTTGGGACTACGGATTTGTATTCCGGTAGATCCCCTATACATTTATATTGGAACTACGGAACTGCACCCGATAGATTCCCTGAGTACTGGGTATTTACATTTGGGACTACGGATCGGGATTTCGGTAGATCCCCGCGCAATATGAGTTGGACTACAGGACGACACCCGGGAAATCCACTGGATATTTACATTTGGGGACTACAAGACGGTATCCTGGGAGATCCCCGATTGTTATCTCTGTGTTGAGCTGTATTCCTTCTGTGATTATTTTTTCTCTGTTATAGTTGTTTCTACTCTTATTACCTTGTGTTTCTTTAATACTGCTTCTTTTCCTTATATATTATTGTATATGACCGGTAGGGCCCTGACCTTTCTCGTCACTACTCAACCGAGGTTAGGCTTGACACTTGGTACCGATGTGGTGTACTCATGCCTTTTCCTGCACATGTTTTTCCCATGTGCAAATCCAAGTTCTTCGACTCAGCCCTACTACCCTTGAGGCGAGGCGATTCTCTAGAGACTTCGAGGTATATCTGCCGTGTCTGTAGACTGAGGAGTCCCTTTCCATTCTCTTTGATAGTGATCGCCCTTCTGTATTTACTTTTGTTTAGACATTCTGGAGTTAGACACTTGTAGCTATTCAACAGCTTGTGATTTCATGAGATTCCTGGTTTTGGGAAGTTGTTCAGTTGAGAGTTATGTTTATGTATGCCGAGCAGCATTTTAAACCTTCATTATGTTTATTCCACAGTTTTTATTAGTTTTATCTGTTGTTTTCCCTTTTTCCGCAATTTTTAGGCTTACCTAGTCATAGAGACTAGGTGGCATCATGATAGTTCACGGAGGGCGAACTGGGGTCGTGACACATAGTACCTCAGGAGCATATACACATGGGAGACCGGATGAACTCCCGATGGACTGAGAGAAAAAGCAAGCTCAAAAGCAACCTCCCCAACTCGCCTCATCACCTCAAATGGGCCAATAGACCTTGGGCTCAGCTTGCCCGTCTTCCTGAACCTCCTGATGTCATTCATCGGTGAGACTTTCAAGATAACCTTGTCACCCACCTCAAATGATAAATTACGCGCCCTCTGATCCTCGTAACTCTTCTGTCTAGACTGTGCTATGAGAAGCTGCTCCTGAATCGAGTTTACCTGCTCCAAGGCATCCTTCACTAAATCAGTGCCGTATAACTTAGCCTCGCTGGGTTCAAACCATCCGATGGGCGAATGACATTATCGACCATATAAAGCCTCAAATGGAGCCATCTCGATACTAGACTGATAACTATTGTTGTAAGAAAACTCGGCAAGGTGCAAGAATCTATGCCACTGCCCTCCGAATATATATTCTAAGCATATCCTCCAGAATCTGAATTGTCCGCTCTGACTGCCCGTCGGTCTGCGGATGAAAGGCTGTGCTGAGATCTACTTGGGTACCCAACTCGCTCTGTACTACTCTCTAGATATGCAAAGTGAATTGAGGGCCTCTATCTGATATAATGGAAATAGGCACACCATGCAACGGGATGATCTCCTGAATGTAAATCTGGGCCAACCTCTCTGATGAGTAAGTAGTCACCACCGATGCTGACTTGGTCAGCCTGTTGGCAATGACCCAAACAATATCAAACTTCCTCAATGTCCGCGGTAACCCAACTACAAAGACCATAGCGATGCGCTCCCACTTCCATTTCGGTATAATCATCTGCTAGATTAGGCCACCTGGCCTCTCGTTCTCATACTTTACCTACAGGTAATTTAGATGTCACAATCCGCATTTTTCGTACGTTAAAGTTTCATCTTCAGCTAATTGACATAAACTTGGGGATGAGATTATCTTGAGGTTAGCATATTTACGCTATTTATACCAAGCAATAAGGAAGTGCCATGAAGGAAAGGGTACACGAATTAAAGAAAATGAGTTACGTTAAAGGTTGTCGAATTAGGATAAAATATGGTCCGAGCTGTAATACCCAACACTTATGGACTAGTATCATCCAAGGTACCATATGACCACGGTAGTATGATGTATAAAGTATATTAAAAATAAGTAGAATTTTAAGTAATTTGAGATAATTTTTAATTATACGGGTAATTGATTAATTACCGAGTAATGGGACATTACCTAATTAACTAATAAGTGGATAAAGATTAATAATTCTCACCCCCAAAATATGGCAGCTAGCCACATTATAAAGAAAGGACTAAGGGTCATTCCTTGATTAGGTGTTATAAGGTTACATACTCTTTCCAATTTCAAGAATTTCCAATAACTCTTCAACTTTATGATTTCATTTCTTGATAACATGAGCCATTCTAATAACACTTCAACTTTCCATTCTAAAAAAACACTGCAAATCAGATTTCATACATTAAGTAACGTGGTTATGGCCTGTAGCAACATAAATCTTCAACAGTTCAACATAAAATTTTGCGATTCTAAAAGAGTACAGTGCAATATTTTTCAAGAACATCATATGGATTTTTTCCTACTCCAGGTATGTTAAGGCTAAACTCTTCCTTCATTTTGGCATGATGTCGTAATTACACGAGTTTGATAACGAGTCATAAAGAAAAATTCATATCCCGAAATTTACGTATATTTTGCTAGTCTCGCAAGTTAAGTATATTTTCCTAGTTTTGTAAGTTTTTTTTATTTCTTTATATTTATGTCCATGTGATGTAGCTCAGTTCTCCTTGACAAAAGAATATGATGCTACATTTATCTCAATAATAACTTTAGGTTGTTGAAGGGATTTTATTGAGGCTTCTTTAAATTAATGGTCAAACCTTGTACTTGTGAGACCACAATTGGTTTATTGGAGATTAACTTAGTACTGATCCTTATTCTTTAGTATCTGAACAAACTGGTGCACATTCTAAGCAAGCATAACCATAATAATAGAGTATTGAACTCTTCTAAGGTCTTTTTCCTTACCCTTTATACATATATTCTATCGGGACTTCATATTCATTAGAGTATTTCCTTCTTCTAGTCAAGAGAGCAAAGAGTCTATATATACAGTATTACAGTATTTTCATTACCATCGAGCTATAATCGATGGGTAGGCCCCTATTGGGCAACCTCAGGTCAGATGGTAAGTTACATACCGAGCCTATTGTGGCCGAACACCTATAAGCACGACTACTACAACATATCAGTGACAGCTATTTTACTTATTACATTGAGAGAATAAAGTCAGTATCAGTAGGTGAGCATATTTTCAGATTATTTTTGACCCCAAGTTGTTTTTAATTAATATATTATCAGTTCAGTTTCAGCATATTGCCTTACATACTCGGTACATTATTTTGTACTGACGTCCCTTTCTAGGGTCATTGCATTTCATGCGTGCAGGTTCAGACAAATAGATGAGTAGACCTCCTTATTAGGTGCCCAAGTTCATCTTTATCGGTAAGCTCCCCGTCTTTCGGAGTTGCCGGGTCTAGCAGTTTGGTGTACATCTTGTGCATATATGTAGATAGGTTATGGGTAGGTCGGGGCCCTATTCCGATCACAGTACATCTATCAGTAGAGGCTTGTAGACATATCCTGTCTGTTAGTATAGTATGTTGGGCTTCTAGGCCCTGTACATATATTTTGTTGGCTTGTCAGTTGTAGTAATAATGACAGCCTTGACAACCTAACTTTATGTTGACATTTAATCAGCATTAGTCTCTATCCAGTTTTATATTTTGCATTGCACATTATCTTGTAATGTGGCCCATGGCCAAAGTATGATATTATTTGTTCAGAGTCTCTTAGTCGCAAGTGGTATGCAAAGATAGGTGAGGCACTGGGTGCCGGTCTCGCCTCCAGGCTCGGGGCGTGACAAAAGTGGTATCAGAGCAGTTCTGTCGTAGAGAGTCTACAAGGTGTGTCTCATAAAGTCTTGTTTATGGGTGTGTTGTGCACCACACTTATAAATAGGAGGCTACCAGATATTTAGGATGGTTACTTTTCTTTCTAATCCAGATTATGCGATAGAACTGAGTCATAAGTATCCACTCCTAATATTTACCTTATTTATGTTTTTAGTGATGCTTATTACTACTAGACAATAGGCGCAAGCTGCTAGCACTAGTCAGAAGGCTACGAAAGTATTAGAAAGAGATATAAGTTACACTATGGAGTTAGACCTGCCACGCCCCAAAATCGTCAATGCGACCGGCACTCAACCGAGTAAACCTGACTGAGCAAGCCTGTTAGATTTCATTCTACACAAGCTAGTTCATGAACAAAGAGGGAATGTTATCATATCTTATCAAAATACTAAGCAATCTTCCATTAGCAACTTTCATTTCATTTCCGTTAATGACTTCATTCATAGTTTACAAAATATTACAAGTTTAATGAAAAACATGCTTATCAAGCACCAACTTTTCTAGTCTGGACTCCCAACATCAACCACCACCCACAAACAGTCTACGGAGCCTCTAAATACAATAGAAAAGTAATAGGGAAATGCCAGCAATAAGGCTCCGGCTATACCTCAAAACGTGATGAGAAAATGAACAAAAGATACATGACATGACCCCGGAATGGAGTGGGGCTCACCAAGACTACTGGGAAGAGAGTACCGCTATCACTAGCCGATGTCGCCCACTGCGGAACCACCTGTATCATTAAATGATACAACATCCCCGGCAAAAGAGGTGTTAGCGCCGTCGAATAACACTAGTATGCAAGGCTAAAAGTCCTCTTTCAGAATAGAATAACCATATAAGTAAAGAAATCACAAAACAGTAAGTCAAAATCAACAATATACTAGCATCAAATTTGAAACATGTAAGTCTTCTAGTTTACGAAAATAATATATATATAATTTTTGGTTGGGAGATCATTAGCACCGATATGAGTTATACCACCGTCTTTGTTAGCACGGAGTCTGATCACGACCCAATCAGCTAGGTAGTCCCTTTGGAGACATGTACCACAATCATAATTTCCAGTTTTTTGAATTTTCAGTTTTTGATTCCCAGCACAATACCACCATGTGTGCGGCATGGCGTCCGATCACGGCCCGATCGGCTAGGCTACCTTCCCACATATGTCGTGTGGGTTGGCGTTACAAATTTACAAATGTTATCAAGTTCATCCCAATTAAGGGGAATAACCACGATCCACCCCTACACCGGCACGTGTAGTTTCAGGTGTGAGCCTTATGACCCACCCTTCCTCAATTTTTCTAATGATACTCCCAAAAACATTTTTGATTTGATTTGATATTGCACATAATTGTAGCATAAATAAAAGTATGCAAATATATTATAAACACAACCATGCTTACCTCAATACCTCTCACATTTTATAGTTTTTATTAATATCCTCAATCTCTCTCGATAACAGAATTTCTTTGGCCCTTTCACAAGATTCATCTTTTTCATGGCACGAAGGCTGCATTTGGTTTTCCACATTTTCCATCTCTTTTATATCCAAGGATCACCAACCAATATCAATGTACCGAATATTTTGGGAATCATATATTGTCGAGTCAATAGTAATAAAATCATCAAACACAAAGGATTCTTCCCAAAGGGGAACATGCCAACCAACAATTGAAATACACATTGAAGTTATAAGCAAGAAATCACCTCAATTATCCTTGAATTATCCCTTTTTCCATCATGACAAATGCACAATTTCAATATCGGAAAGTGTAAGGGCTAGCATTACATTAAATGTATTTATAAGGCAAAGCATTATCTAAAACAACTACTTATGGGCATAGTTCAGGTACAAGGCCTTTAGGCCATTCTATTTTTGAAGTTAGTTCATAAGAGTTGAGTCGAGGCTTATTTCATATTTGCTTCACATTTTCTCATTTGATTCATTTCCAAACATCTTTACAGTTTATCCACAAATAGGCACATTCAATCAAGGCATTTAGTACACATAAGAGCAACTAGGAGCATTAAACGGATCGAATTCTTCTCACCCGATTAGTATACTAACCTTCATTTAAAATGTGACTCAAGGCTATACCATTTTGGTAGACAAACCACACTTAAACTTACAAAACAATATGGAATTCACTTCCGAGAGAGAAAGTTTAGCCTACATACCTCGATTGAGCTTTCCTTAAGTCCTACTATACTCCGAGACTCTTAGCAACGTCAATCTCTTAGGAACATGACAAATCGAAACACAAATTAGAGAGGTGATCATAGTTCTAGCTTATTTGAGCATATTTTCAAACACTAAGTGGGCGTTATGCTTTTAAAACTATTTGTGAAATATCCTACCATCCCTCATCCCATCCTTAGCTCAAAACCTCACCAAATACTTTAGGAACTCATGCATGCAAGATATCTACTCCTACACTCATGGATTACCCTTCTAATAGTCTATCCTAGTTATATCTAGTAATTAAGAGCTTGGGTTATAGAACCTTACCTTTTAGGAAGAAGACCTAGGTGCCTTTCTTGACAAATCTTCAAGGTTTAAGCAAGATCTTAGGAGAAATGTTGATAAGGAACCCCTTCTCCCTCTAGGACCCTCTCTCTCTCTATAAAAGCATCAGAAAATAGGCCTAAAATGAAGGGTAGTGTATAATATATCGACATGGGGTCGGGTAATAAAATTAGAAATTTAGAGCCCCGGAACAGATCTGCGATCGCATATGCGATCGCATAATTGACATGCGGCCCGCAAAGGGGACCGCGAAATGGCTCCTACAACATAAACAAACTGCCCGGGTATACGACAAGAATGCGGTTTGCATACCTGTTCTGCGGTCGCATAATGAACCGCAGAACTACCACTCGCAAAATTCCAAGGAGATTATGCGATGACTATGCGGCCCGCATATTGATTATGCAATTGCATAATTGGCCGCATAGTTGACCTCAAAATTAACCATCAAAGTACCTCACTCTGTAGTGACTATGCGGTCCGCATAGCTATTATGCGACCGCAGAAATGCGCTCTTCTGAAAAACATTATTCCTTAACTTTTTAATGCACAGATCAATCCAAAGGTTCCGAACCGTACGAATTTCTAACACATATTCCTAACTTGGCACTACGAGATCTCGGGTTTTGAGCAAAAAATTTCACAGGGCCTTACAAGACCCATTAGAGATCATGGGTTCTATTGAGGAGGATCCATCCGAGGATCCATATGAGTCATCCGTTCGAGCTGTTTCGACCACTCCAGCAGCAGATCAGGTGAGAGAAGTTCCGACCTCACCAAGGCCTTTAGTTTCATTACCACCACCCATTAATCAGGGTATGAGGGGAGTGGTGCACAGGTTGGTACAATCGTGTTCCCTTCCGGCTCAAAACTATGTCAGGGTATTTGCGGACACCAGCTCTTCTGAGGTTCCAGATAGTCCACAGTCTTGGGAGTCCGTCAATTAAGGTTCATTTGTGTATGTAATGAGATATGCAGAGGAAGAGGATAGTAGTCGGGCCAAAAGGAGGAAGCTAACTGATAAGGATATGAATATGCCGCTTCGAAGTGTGTCTAATCGAGGCTCTTGTCTAGGACGAGGCAAGGACCCTCCACTGTAGACTTCATCCAGATGTCAGCTTTTGGTTGGTAAGTTCCACCTCTTCTTGGAGTAATACCAATTCATGGTTCTGAAGATGTTAGGTTGTTTTATGAGGACGTAGGGAGCCCTGTCTCGACTTGTATATATTATGGTTATGTTCTCATAGAGGTTTTGTAGACAGTATCCTGTATATAGTTTTGGGTATGACATGTCTACAACTTTGTCGTCTCTTATGTATCCATATAAAAAAAATTCTTGAAGGAGTTCTGTGAGTTAAGTCCTAATATTGTTACGTATATATATAGATGTGACCGTAATGGCCCGTGATAAGTTTGATAATAAATAAGGATAAGGCACGTGGTGCTTGGTTGGGTAGAATCTGATGTTATAATGGTATGGATTGGTTGGCTTCTTGTTATGCTAACGTTGATTGAAGATCAAAGGTGATTCGATTCTAATTTCCAGGAGAGCCCATTTTTGGAGTAGAAAGGTAATACGACATCGTTGAGAGGTAGATTTATTTCCTATCTTAACGCAAGGAAGATGATCAGAAAAATGTTATGATTATCACTTAGTTCAGGTAAAGACTGTGAAAGTAGAGTCACCAAACATTCAATCTATCCCTATGGTTAATGAGTTTCCCGATGTTTTTTTCCGATAAGCTTCCAGGTGTTCCGCCAGAGCGAGAAATTAAGTTTGTTATTGACTTACTACCAGCTACTCAACCAATATCTCTTTCTCCCTATAGAATGGAACCTGCAGAGCTAAAAGTGTTGAAGGAATAACTAAGGGACTTTCTTGAAAAAGGCTTTATCAGACCTAAGAAAGATGGTTCCTTGCGAATGCATATTGATTATAGACAATTGAATAAGGTGATAATCAAGAATAACTACCCCCTCCTGAGGATTGATGATTTAATTGGTTAGTTGCAAGGTGCCAAGTATTTCTCGAAGGTAGACATGAGGTCCGAGAACCCTTAGGTAAGGGTTAAGGAGAAAGATATCCTGAAGATAACATTCAGGACCAGATATGGGCACTTCGAGTTTCGTGTTATGTCATTCATTTTGACTAGTGCCCCAGCAGTATTCATGGACTTGATGAACCGAGTGTTCAGACCCTTACTATATCTATTCATGATTTCATTATTTGATGATATATTGGTGTAGTATCATTTAGAGACTGAGCATGCATATCATTTGCATATTATGCTCAGAGTTTTACAAAAAAAAGAAGTTGTATGCAAAATTCTCTAAATGTGAATTCTGGTTGAATCTGTAGCTTTCCTTGGGCATATTATTTCAGGGAAGGTATTCAAGTTAATACACAAAAGATGGAGGTAGTAAAGACTTGACCTAGACCCACAACATCGATGGAGGTTCGTAGCTTTCTCTGTTTGGCAGGTTATTACAGGGAACTTGTAAAGGAATTTTCTTCTCTTTTAGAACCTTTGTCAAAAGTGCTTGAGTGGTATGTGATGTCTCGCTTGATGTTCCAGAATAACATAAGAAAATCTATGGTGCAATCAAGTTGAAGGAAGGTTGCGAATAAGTATAAATAGATATGTGTAGGTCGCAAGCTAAAGTATGGTAGAGCGACAAGATTTTAGGAACACATGAGGAAGGATAAGAAACGATGAGTAAAAAGGTGACGAGAATGGATAAGTCCTTGGGGTTAAGCTCTTAAGAGAGTTGATGGTTCCTCCAAATTATAGAAGGCTCAGTATAGCCTGAATAAACTCAAAGCAGTCTAAGACTAGTAGCATTTAGAAAAGATGGAATGTTGCCTAGGTAGTGGAATAAAGGCGTAATCGTGATAGATGAAGGATGAAGTTTGGGCCGTCAAAAAGGGGAAATTCATGAATTGTAAAAAATGAGAATACCATGTAAATTAACTCAGAAGAGATCTAAGTTTCAGTGGACTGATGCTTGCAAGTAGAGTTTCCAGGAGCTTAAGAACATATTGACTTCAGCACCAGTTCTAGCACTTCCAGAGGGTGCAGATAGTTATTCCATGTAATGTGATGCCTCAGGTGTCGGGTTAGGATGTGTCATGATGCAACATGGGAAAGTAATTGCGTATGCTTCAAGGTAGTTATGGAAGCATAAGCGGAATTATCTGACCCACGGCCTCGAATTAGCTGTTGTTGTCCATGCACTTAAGATATGTCGGCATTATTTATATAGTGTTCATGTTGATATATTCACAAATCATAAAAGTCTACAATATATATTCAAGCAAAAAGAGTTGAACTTACGACAAAGGCGATGGCTTGAGTTATTAAAAGATTACGATGTTAACATTCTCCACCTTCCAGGGAAAGCTAATGTTGTAGCAGATGCCTTAAGTCGCCGATCTATGGGTAGCTTAGCACATGTAGAGGCTGAAAAAAGACAATTAATGAGAGAGATTCATCAATTGTCTTGTTTTGGGGTTTGGTTAGTAGACTCTGGAAATGGAGGAGTTGTACTCCAAAATAATGCAAAATCATAATCACGACCCAACCCGATGGGCCGCGACGGGTGCCTGAGTCCTACCTGTCAAACACCCCAAAGCATGTGTCTAAGATATGAATCTGAATAATATCTGCTGAATTATGAAAATAACATATATGAAGGAAACTTTGCAACAAGGCATATGTACATATACATGCAAAATATAGTGGGCGAGCTGGCAAGGCTGCTATAGACAACTATACATCCAAAACTGAAAGCGGACAAGGCCACATATAGCCCAACTAGACATACTGTTTACAGACCTCTAATAGAAATATAACTGTACAAAGATGGGACTAAGCCACATCATACCCATATATATATATATATATATATATATATATATATATATATATATATATATATATATATATATATATATATATATATATGCAAACGTATCGTACCAAAATCAAAAGCAGCTCTGAATCAAGTGGAGCATGCCAACTCTCACTGATTAGGGATCCTAAGAAGGGGGACCGTCAGCTTGCCTACCTGCACCTGCAGGCATGAAATGCAGGCCCCGTAAAATAGGGCGTCAGTATGAAAAATGTTCTGAGTATGTAAGGCATGAAAATAAGTACGTAAAAGCATAGATGAAACATGGAATAAAGAAATGCATCTTTAAATCTGAATAACTTTGTAAATTCTGAAACGCTTATAATGTCATGCACGTGTGTATGAATGTCGTGGCATGCATAGGTATGGGTGTACATTATATCATTAAGCCACTGAGGGCATCCGATCATATTTCAGCAACTGTAGGCAACATCATCATCATATACCAGCTGATTAGGTGGTGGTGCGTATATAACGCCGTAACCTTTTCCCATATCCCATATACATATATTTACATATATACGCGTATATAACGCCATCTGGTCATGGGTCAATGCACATGTATAAATGAGTGAAATGCATGAAAAATACATAATAATCTCAATATTCCTTCCGGATAAACTTTTTCAACTGTTTATTATTCTGAGTCCCATGAACAGAAGATAATAATAATTATCATGGGGAATCAAGAATATAGACACCTCTACTATTTCTATGAATAGAGTAATTTATGGAAACTGTGTATTTGCTCGTTTCTTCAGTATAATTTGGACCATGCCAAAAGAAAGAAGGGATGGCCTTAATATACCTGTTCCTTGAATTATTTGAACTAAATGAAGCTTCTGCTTCTGTTAAATATGAACGAAATTTACACTTGGATTCTTTGAAATTTGAAATGAAATTGTTTTCTACTTCTAACGTTTCCTTATGAACATTAGCTTATGTTCTTAAACCTTTCAAACTAATAAAGTAAGTCTTTTAACGTTATTTTGTTCTATTTTTTATCCATATTGAATTATAACAAGACTTATGTCTTGTTTTGGATAATCAGGTTAAGCCTAGGTTGCCACCTAATACTTAGAGTGACTAAGAGTCACCTTATGCTTCCACGTCACTTGGTGTGTAAATTATTAAGTTTTTTATCCATTTATTAGTTAATTGGATAATGTCTTGTTACCCGGTAATTAACCAATTACCCACATAATTTAAAAATTGCCCCAAATTACTTAAAATTCCACTTATCATTTTTTTATATACTTTATATATTATATTACCGTGGTTATATGGTACCTTGCATGGCACTAGTTCATAATTATCGGGTATTATCGTTCGACCCGTATTTTATCCCAAACTGGCCACTTTCAACGAAACTCGTTTTCTCTAATTCGTGTTTCATTTATCCTTCATTACACTTATTTATCGCTTGTTACAAATAGCGTAAATACGTTAACGTCAAGATGATCTCGTCCCCAAGTCTACGTCAATTAACTGAAGACAAAACTTTTAACGTACAAAAACGCGAAATGTAACGTCCTTCCCCCTTAGAAACATTCGTCCTCGAATGTTCAACTCCCCGTGATCTATGTAACTTTGGCAGGTTCGCCTCTATAACAACACCACTACCAACTCTTTCTGTAGAAGCTTAATAACCCAACACCACACAGGACCATAATGATGAATAACGACAATGGCCTCACATGACCAACGACAATAACCAACATAAGAATTTATACACGTACCTTATGATTATGACGTCATAGTCGGACCCTTCTTTGGAGGAGGAAATAAGTAGGGATATCTAGACTTCATATTTTCCTCGGCCTCCCAAGTCATTTCTTCCACATTGTTGTTCCTCTAAAGTACTTTCATGGAGGCTACCTTCTTATTCTGCAGCTTGCGGATTTGTCAGTCTAGGATGGCAACCAGAACTTCCTCGTATGATAAGTCTTCTATAATCTGTACATCATTCGTGTGCACCACTCGGGTAGGATCGCCAATGCACTTTCATAACATAGATACTTGAAAAAACGGATAGACAGACTCCAATTCCGAGGGCAATTCTAACTCATAAGCTACTTGGCCCACTCTCCGAATGATCCTATAAGGCCCAATATACTGTGGGCTAAGTTTGCCTTTCTTGACAAACCTCATCACACCCTTCATAGGTGACACCTTTAAGAATACCCAGTCATCAACCCCAAACTCTAAATCTCGACACCGTATGTCAGAATACGACTTCTGACGACTCTGAGATGTCAATAGTCGATCCCGAATCAACTTTACTTTTTCTATGGCTTGCTAAACCAGGTTTGGCCCATGTAATCCAAATTATCCAACATCGAACCACCCTATAGGCGACCTACATTTCAATCCATAAAGAGCTTCGTATGGAGCCATCCGAATACTGGAACGGTAACTATTATGATATGCGAACTCAATAAGCGGTAGATGATCATCCCAGCTACCTTTGAAGTTTATTACACAAGCTCGTAACTGTCACGCCCCCTTTTCCCTCCCTTTTTCGACGGGGGAAGAAGGTCTGGGTTTTGATATTCACGGTAATGACTCATTTCCTTATGGGAATTGGGTATTTGAAGAGTCGCCACCTAACAGATTATGATGTGTTAGGGCATCTAGAGTGATTAACTCTTGGGTTTGTTTGCATTACTAGAGATTAGGGTAAGGGCTCGAAGTAACCTCGAGGAGAAGGTGTTAGTCACCCCTCTTGGTCCACAACTGTGGGTCCCGACCGAACTTATATTCACAAATTAGTCCAAATAAATATTGAATCAAATAAGTTGCAAGTAAAGCACGTTGGATAACTCAAGTAGTAAGATAAAAGTTTAAACAAGTTGTAAAACAAAGGTTTAAATAAATAAAGGATTTGGTAAAGAGGGGTCCTAGGTTGTTTATCCTATAGGATCACCCCATGCAATGTCCGGTAAACACTTCTCAATGAGGGGCTATATGTGACATTAACGCGTAGTCATCATATCCCATGTCTACCCTTCCCATCCCCTTATTGGTCATGCAAAGCGAGTGTTTGGTCAATGATTCCTATTGAGTTCTGCTACCCGTCCCTTCTTAATGGTCCTAGAGGGAGTGAGGACCTCTACCTATACGTAGTTCTAGACGTACTCCTAAGGTTTTAGAAAGGCAAAAATTCTAAAGCGACAGTCAAAACATTTAGGACTTTCACATAATGGGAGCAATTAAGAGGCTTAGAGTTTCCTCCTCAAACACACAAGCAACACGACTCAAACACAATTAAGGTCTTTTATTAGTCAATATCCTAAAGCAGGATATCTAAGTGGATATGCAGAATCAGACAAAACCTTTTAGACTAGAAGTTATACCCTAGTAGTTGCCTAGGGACTCTTTTTTAAAAAGCCTGTTAGGATCAGAAACGTTAAGCGATAAAGGCAGTTTCAGAGAAATGTAATTTTTGAAAACGCCCTAAAGGCTTGCCTATATGCAGAATGATGGTGTCCATATTAATGCAGAAACAAACAGATTTTGAAATAGACTCCTTTAATACCTATAGGCTTGATATCTAATGAGATTGAGGCAGTTTGAAAGAACTTGTTTCAGAAAATGCTTAATACTTAATAAGACTAATTCAGAAATGAACTAGGTGTGATGAAGTCGATTTATTAGACTAAATTAAACTATCAGACAGAATTACGAGTAGAGCTCCCCATAGGCATGATATCTAGGTGTATTACAGATTTTAATCTATTTGCAGGTATAGCAACATACAGAAATACTCATTATAACTGAATCGGAATTCACTCTTATAGGCATGGTATCTATTATTGAACTGATTTAAGACATGATTGTTTGGAACCTATAAACATGGTTTCTAACATGTCAGAATGAAAAACCTTATAGACATGGTTTCTACTCGATGAGCAAACAAACTTAAAAGTGAAATCCTATTGCCATGATTTCTATAGGGTAAAGCAATCAGATTCAAAAGAGTAAAGTCCTATGAACATGTTTTCTATTTAATAGAGCAAGTAGACTTTAAAAGTAGAGTCCTAGGAGTAGGATTTCTACCTGTATTACCCCATAAAGTATGCATCTACCCACCCTTTTACTAAATACCCCAAATATCTGTGTACAAATTATTACAAGAATATGAATGAATTACATAAGTAAAATAGAAATCAAGAAGCTATTCTATAGGGAGCCTTCAATTAGGCCCAGGATTCCCAAAGCCTCCAATGGTCTCATATGCCTTAGTTCCATAGACAAATCAGGGTCTAGGTGCATCAAAGTTCCCTAAGGATCTCAAGGATCCCGGGCAGTGCTTACACCTAGACTTAGCAACCAAGAGTTGAACAAGTGCAGTGTGGAAAGGCCAGCCTCAGTATGCCAGAGTTCAGAGGGTTCTCAAAAGGATCCCAAGGCAGTACACATACTAGAGGGGCAAACTTATGGACTAAGAGTAAAGTGATGGACACAAGTTGAAAAAGTTTTAGTAAGAAACTGTATTTAACCAAAACCTTTTGAAAGTAATTCAGTAAAGCAACAAAGATTATTTGAAAAAGAGGTTGAAGTAGTTAACAAAGTTCAAACACCTTAGGATAGGATCATACACAGCTAGTTCACAGGACCAAGTGAATTCAGTTGGGACACATAGAACATTTGGCTGCAAACACATAACACAACAAAGGTTTTAGGACTGGTTCAGACATGTTCAAAAACAGCTGACACTGGCATAGTCACAGAACCAATCATGAAGAACACAAACACATAGAGGGGTGATAGCGATTTCGGGATCCATGGGATATAGGATGGTAAGTATACAATAAGTAAGAGACAATTGGTAAGGCATGCTCAGAAAACACACGTAAGGGGAATGTAATAATCTAAAGGAAGGGGAAGACATAATAACATGCTGATAATGTAACTCTTAACTACAAACTTCACAACAGAACCACAAATAGAAGCAAACCAGAAACAAGAGAAACTGAAATAATAGGAGAAGCATGTTGTTGTTGGAACTTTAAATTGAAACTAAGACATACCAGTGAAGAGGAAAGTAAGTAGAATGAAAGAACAAAAGAGCACAAATGTTTAGCCTTGGCTTGCTGCCGGCTAATAGTAGCAAATAGTACAAAAGAGAGCAGAGATTTTAAAGTAAAAGAGATAGTTTTTGAAACCTAGTGTTCGTGTCTATGTTAATGAAAGGCTGTAGTATTTATTGTTTGAAAACAGGTAGTAAAATAAGGTAAGAATCATAGTAGCATGGTAATTAAGGAACTCAGAATCAATCAGCCAGAAATCATGGCAAGTACTCCCTTAAGTTAAGGGAGTTAATTCAAACACTACGAACTAGTATATAAGGCAAGAAAGATCAGTACATGATTAATAAGAAAAGAATCAAAGTTCAGTAAGCATAGAGTAGTCAATTAGGACTAGGTTCAGAAAATCCCAATTAAGGAATGATTCAGTCAGAATAAAATACCACAGCAAATAAGGTAGGGAATCAGTCAATTTAAATAGACGAGGTAGAATTTTAGGGTTTTAAAAGAAAATCTTTCAATCAAACCATCAAAAAAGGAAATCAGGATCAATCTAGAGGGAGTTATGATTCTTTACTTCAACATATAAATAGAGAAGAACAAACAGACGTAGCAAACAGGCAAGGTCAGCCATATCGACAGAAAGAAGCAAGAGATGAACAATCAACATGAATACAATCATACAGAGGTAATATAAGCAGGCTAAGGACTCAGCAAAACCCATTCGAAGCATGGTAACCACAAAACTTAACGGGAATCGAGTAGTCATGCTAACACATAGAACCAAAACAAATAAGATCTAAAAATGAGGGCTTTTAACATAGGCGAGTTACAAAGTAGTAAGAATCATGGAATTAGTCAAGATATGCAAGGAAAGAGGTTTAAACATAAAGAAAAATTAGTTTAAATAAGTGTAGAAGAAACTCTGAGAAATCCTAACTTTAAAGAAAGTAAAAACGACTTAAAGTTGATGGTTTTTCAAAAGAAGTTTGAGAATAGTGTAAAACATAGAAAGAAACAGACTTAAATCGTTAAAAAGAGCATAGATTTGAGATATACAAACGAAAGTTAGGGTTTCAAAGGAAACCCAAATAGAAACGGAAGAACCTGCTATAAACTTCAAAGATCGTAACAAATGTAGCTTGATTTTGCTCAAAAACACACCGGAGAAGCCATGAACATCCAAAACATAAACCCTAGATACAAATTGGCATGGAACAGGGCCCTTGAAGGACTCAAAGATGATGAGAGAGGCGATGGAGGAACCATTGAAGGCTTGGGGTTGAAAGGTGGTCATCGGAGATGACCGAAGAAGGAGGCGGCGATTGAAGGGGATTAGGGTTAGGTTGAGAGAAGAGAGGAGATGAGAGAGTTTGAGGGCGGTGGAATCTCAGAAATGAGATAGGGTTAGTGGTCTTTAGGATTAAAAAAGGAAAGGGCTCATTTGGACCGTTGATCTAGGAGATCAGCGGTCAGGATTTGACCGGGTAGATGGGTTCCGAGTTTGGGTAGGATTTTATAGGTTCTGGGTCTGGTTAATTGGGTAGAAAATTGGGCTGGTAGTGGATTCAAATTAGGCTAGAATTGAATGCCAAATCTGGCTATAATTTAAATAGCCAATTTCCCTATTTTAATTTATAATACATAATAAGTAATTTTTGGAAAATAATTTAATGTGCCAAAATGATTTAAAATATATAATTATCATTTTAAAAATGCATGGACCAATTTTACGCACATAGAATGTAATTATACATTAAAATGGGCTAACATTGCAATTATATGCAATTTAGCTTAAAAATACTAAATGTAATTATAAAAATGCATGAAAAATATACTAGCCATATTTTGGCATAAGTATAGAAATTAAATGAATAAATTATCATAACAATAATTTAGGAAATAATTATTGGGGATTTTATGAATAAAATGGGAGAAAATAAATCAATTTAAACCCTTAAAATTATGGAAATAATTATAAAAACCTTGTGCATGCTTATATATGCATATATATACTATTTTGAAGGTATTTATGCATATTTAAAATATATAGGAAAAATTGGATATCAATAGCTGCCCATCTTTACCCGGGAAGGATGAAAGAGTTTTCGGGTAAAGAAATGATGGCCAATTTTGACCGGATGGGATGTTTCAAAAGACGAAGGCCAAACTACGGTTTTATAGTTGCCTACATATCCCTATTTTTATAGAAATTAGGTCATGTGTAGTTCTGAATTCATCTGCGGAGTATGCCGATGAAATTATTGCAAGAACAAACACGAAATGTGGAGGCGGCTACGATGAGAGGTTGAGGCTCGGGACGGTTGGAGGGAACTGGAGCGAGATCGCTCTTGCTAGGATAGTGGTTGCTTGTTGGTTACCTGCAGATAAAAGATGCTACAAACGTATTTGCAAAAATTTAAACATGATGCAAATTCCCTTTGGACCATGAGGGTTGTCTTCGGACGGTTAAATATGACGTCCTTGGACCATGACGTCCTGAGCCATGAATTGTTTAGTGAGGGATTCCCAGTCCATGAGATGGTATTCTCGGGCCATAAAAATGGTGCCTCCGAACTATGACGCCTTTGAATAATGATATGCAAGTTCGGGAGATCCTCAGGCCATGGCATGGTGTCTTCAGGCTATGAGGATGATGCCTTTAGACTATGACGCCTTTGGATAGATTGGCGATATTTCAGCGTATGAGATACAATAATATGATGTAACAAGACAAGGTTTAGTCTTGCGAAGTGGAGGGCAGAGCTTAGCCCGATTGAAAAACAAGTAGATAGTAGTAGAAAATAGAGCAATATTGGTGCAAAGAGGGACAATGCTTAGTCTCATGCAAATAGGGAGGTAAAGATTAGCCTTATTCAAATAGGGAGGCAAGGATTAGCCTCACGCAAATATGGAGTCAGGTCTTAGACTCATGCAGGTATGGAAGCCAGGATCAGCCTCATGCAAATATGGAGTCAGGGCTTAGACTCATGTAGGAGGGAGGTAGGAGTTAGCTTTATACGAATATGGAGGCAGAGCTTAACCTCATTCAAGATTCGGGACAGGGCTTAGTCCCATGCAAATAGAAGGCGATGCTTAGCCTTATGCAGATATGGAGTCAGGGATTAGACTCATGCAAGATTGGAGACAAGGCTTAGTCTCATGCAGAGAGAAGGCAGTGCTTAGCCTTATACAAATATGGAGGTAGAGCTTAACCTCATGCAAAGAGAAGGTAGTGCTTATCCTTATGCAAATATGGAGTCCGGGATCAGACTCATGCAAGATTGGAGACAGAGCTTAGTCTCATGCAAATAGAAGACAATGCTTAGCCTTATGTAGATATGGAGTCAGGGATTAGACTCATGCAATATGGGAGACAGAGCTTAGTCTCATGCAAAATATGGAGTCAAAGATTAAACTCATGCAAATGTGGAGTCAGAGATTAGACTCATGCAAATATGGAGTCAGAGATTAGACTCATGCAAATATGAGGATAGCATATAAGGGTAGAGTATGTCATAGCTAGGATATATTCAATGTCTGATGGCCGGATGGATGGTGAATTTGCTTTGTGTATACATGTTTACCGTTACGTCAAATGTGCCTGCGTTCAGAGAAAAATCGTAAGTTTTATGAGGGGAGGTTGGTTCTTGCTTCGTCTGCCGGCCTTGCCCTGCTCCGCTCTGGAATCCCCCTTCGAGTTCCCCTAGGTAGCACCTGACCGTTATGAAAAATAGAATTTTCGAAAAATATACATTCATTGATAAAATAAAATCGTTTTGGAAGCGTATTGATATATCAAGTAATTTTTGATTAACTAGAGACTGTGACACATTTTAAAGGCATTGTAGCTCTCTTATATTGGAATTTTGAGGGTCCTCCTCAAAATTCTGCCTCAGTTTGGTAGATGATTTTTAAATGTTCGCGGATGGCAGACCCTGCTGAATATTCTTCAAAATTTTGAGAATCCTTCTCAAATTTCTGGCCCAGTTCTTGACTGACTTCCTTGCATGTGATGGCATTGGCTGGACTTGCTCCGGAATTTTGAGGACCCTCCTCAAAATTCTGCCCAATTTTTTTTTTTGGGGGGGGTGAAAATTTTATTATGATATGACCCAACCCATAAGGCTGCCTACGTATCCCCTCTTAAACGGGAATCAGGTCAATCATAGTTCAATTACATCAGAAACGAAATGTGAATTAATCTAAGCATAGTATCTCTTGACTGCGTCCGAATTTATTGGTTTTGGCTAGATCTCTCCATCCATCTCTGCAAGTATGAGTGATCCTCCTGTTAGTACTCTATGAACCATATACGGACCTTGCCAGTTAGGAGAGAATTTCCCTTTGACTTCATCTTGGTATGGGAAGATCTTCTTCAATACCAGCTACCCTGGTGCGAACTATCTCGATTTGACCCTTTTGCTGAAAGCTCTGGACATTCTGTTTTGATAAAGTTGGCCGTGACATACTGCGTTCATTCTCTTTCCATCGATAAGGGCCAATTGTTCATAGCGGCTCCTTATCCATTCAGCACCTGAGTTCAGCTTCCTGTATGACTCTTAAAGAAGGAATCTCTACCTCGACTGGGATGACAACCTCAGTACCATAAACAAACATGTAGGGGTTGCCCCGGTTGACGTGCGAACTATGGTGCGGTACCCTAACAGAGCAAATGGTAACTTCTCATGCCATTGCTTGTGGTTTCTTCCATTTTCCTAAGTATCTTCTTAATGTTTTTGTTGGCGTCTTCTACGACTCCATTCATCTGAGGTCTGTAGGTGGTGGAATTCTTGTGCTTGATTTTGAAAGTTTCACATATAGCTTTCATCAGATCACTATTGAGGTTGGCGGTATTGTCAGTAATAATGGACTCAGGAACTCCGAATCAGCACACAATATGATCCTTAACAAAATCTGCGATGACTTTCTTGGTTACAGCTTTGTAAGATGCAGCCTCTACCCATTTTATGAAGTAATCAATGGCTACCAGAATAAACCGGTGTCATTTTGAAGCAGTGGGCTCAATCGGACCGATAACATCCATTCCCCAGGCGACGAATGGCCAAGGTGAGCTTGTTGTATTGAGCTCGTTTGGCAACACTTTTAACATGTCGGCATGCACTTGACACTGAAAGCATTTGCGGACATACTGAATACAATCTGTCCCTATGGTCATCCAAAAGTAACCTGCCCTGAGTATCTTCTTGGACAAAACAAAACCATTCATGTGCGGACCACATGTCCCAGCATGCACATCCTCGAGTAGCTTAGAAGCTTCCTTTGCATCGACATACCTTAGTAAACCCGAATCTGGAGTTCTTCGGTACAAGTTCCCTCCACTGTGGAAGAAGTGATTTGTCAATCTCCGGAGCGTGCATTTCTGAGCATGATTTGCATGCTCCGGGTATTCTCCTTTTGATAAGTACTCCCTGATGTCATGGAACCAAGGCTTTCCATCCACTTCTTCCTCGACATGAGTACAATATGCTGGATGATTATGGATACTCACCGGAAAGGGATCAATATAGTTCTTATCTGGATGTTGTATCATGGATGACAAAGTGGCTAACGCGTCGGCAAACTCATTCTGAATTCTGGACACATGCTGGAACTCTATCTTTGTGAACCTCTTTCTCAATTCCTGCACATGGTGTAAATGTGGGAATATCTTGGAATTCTTATGGCCCACTCTCTTTGTACCTGGTGCACAAGCAAATCCGAGTCACCTATCACTAGCAACTCCTGAATGTTCATGTCGACTGCCATGTTGAGCCCTAATATGCAGGCTTCATACTTTGCCATGTTGTTGGTGTAGGGAAATCTGAGTTTAGCATATACGGGATAATGTTGACCTGTTTCTGACACTAAAACTGCTCCAATGCCTACTCCTTTGAAATTTGCGGCTCCGTCAAAGAACATCCTCCAACTGCCATATGCTTCAGTAATGTCTTCTCCTACGAATGACACTTTTTTATTAGGAAAATACGTTTTCAAGGGTTCGTATTCTCCTCCCACCAGATTTTCAGTGAGGTGATCTGCCAATGCTTGTCCCTTGATTGCCTTTTGAGTTACATAGACGATGTCGAACTCACTCAGTAGTATCTGCCATTTAGCCAACTTCATGATAGGCATGGGCTTCTGAAATATGTACTTCAGAGGATCCATCCTGGATATGAGGTATGTAGTGTAGGCACATAAATAATGCCTCAATTTCTGGGTTGTCCAGGTCAAAGCATAGCAAGTGCGTTCGAGCAGAGAATACCATGCTTCATAAGGTGTGAATTTCTTATTCAAGTAATATATGGCTTGCTCCTTTATTTCGGTCTCATCATGTTGTCCCAAAACACATTCGAAGGCTCCATCTAACATGGATAGATAAAGTAGCAGAGGTTGTCCTGGTTCTGATGGGACCAGAACTGGCAGTATGGACAGGTACTCCTTGATCTTATCAAAAGCTTTTTGACAATCCTCGGTCCAACTTGTCTCTGCATCCTTTCTTAACATCTTGAAGATGGGTTCACATATTATTATGGACTATGCTACGAATCGATTGATGTAGTTGAGTCATCCCAGGAAGCTCATCACGCCCTTTTTGCTTTTAGGTGGTGGTAACTCCTGAATAGCTTTGACTTTAGTCGGATCTAGCTCGATCCCTCGGCGACTGACAATGAATCCTAATAACTTTCCTGTGGGAACCCCGAATGCACACTTTGCGGGGTTCAACTTCAAATTGTACCTCTTGAGCATGTCGAAGAATTTCCTCAAGTCTGCTATGTGATCTGCGACCCTTTTGGATTTGATAATGACGTCGTCCACATACATTTCTATTTCTTTGTGTATCATATCAGGAAAAATGGTTGCCATGACTCTCATGTAAGTAGCCCCAACATTCTTTAGACCGAATGGCATCATCTTGTAATAGTACACACCCCAAGGCATAATAAAAGTTGTCTTCTCGGCATCTTCTTCATCCATCTAGAACTGGTGATAACCTGCGAAGCAATCTACAAAGGATTGGAGTTCATGCTTGGTGTAGTTATCGCTCAGGATATGTATATTTGGCAATGGAAAATCATCCTTGGGACTTGCTCTGTTTAAATCTCGATAATCAACACATACCCTGAACTTCCCGTCTTTCTTCGAAAATGGCACAATGTTAGCTAACCATGTTGGGTACTCAACCACCCTGAGAACCTTGGCTTTGATCTTCTTGTTAACTTCCTCCTTGATTTTCAAACTCATGACTGGTTTGAATTTTCTGAGTTTCTTCTTGACTGGTGGGCACATAGGATTGGTAGGCAACTTGTGAGCTACTATAGATGTGCATAAACCAGTCATATCATCATACGACCATGCAAAGATATCCTTATATTCCTTTAGAAAACAAATATATTCTTCCTTCTCTGTTGGCGACAAATGAATGCTGATGCAGGTTTCTTTGACGGCCTCGGCATCTCCCAAATTTACTGCTTCTGTTTCGTCCAAGTTGGATTTAGGCTTGTTCTCAAAATTCTCAACTTCTCTGACAATTTCCTCGGGTATCTCATCTTCTCCCTCTGAGTCACTATTCTTATGTTGCGTTGCCTCATTACATGTCACAGTCATTGGTTCATTAGGAAAAGTAATAATAACACTGTAGAAGGGAAAAGTATAAAAATAGTAATGAATAATGATAAAGGATAAATGCATTTGATTAAAACTGAGAAAATTGTTCAAACAAAGCTTGGCTCGGTGGATCGAGCATTTATTTTGAAACAAAGAAATCTTAAAACAAAATTGTTGGAAATTTAAAATGCCTAGAACGGCTATAGATTCTACCAAGCTACCCAGGGACTCGGTGGGCTTGGGATGGTGTGGTAGTCCAGTTTCTGAGAACAGCTCCCTTTGTCATAATCTGAATGGTGAGGCCTTTTTCCTCCTCCTCCTCCTCCTCAATTATGGCACTGCAGTCCATATCCTTATTTTCAAAAAACAAATCCTTTAGCCCAGCTAGTGTTTCTTCTTCTACAGTTCCCTATATCGTGTCAGCCTTATGGAAAGCTTGTTCTAAACGGGGTACTGGTTGCTCAAGAGGGTAGTATAGTCCACACTATGGAGGTGACCACTCCCGGTACTCTTGCCATGTATACTAGTATCTGAGCCTAAAGGTGGTACCATGATTTTTCCGCCGTATTAGCTTGGTGATTCCCTGGAGGTTCCTTCCCAACCTTTTGTCGGGTTCATATCCGGAACATGCTAGTATGCTTTCTATTTTGTTGCTCCACCACTTATCCTTCTCGACGGCATTGACCCGTTCAATATGATGATAGGTTTTCCCTCCTAGCATCCTTCTATGTCCAATGGACGGAATGGTTTGACTAGTGTAGATGTGGTTACTCCTATCTCCATGAATGATTACCTCCTGACGGTTCCATTCAAATTTTATGACTTGATGTAGTGTGGAGGGCACAGCTCCAGCAGCATGGATCCACGAGCGGCCCAACAAAAGATTATATGAGGATGGTATGTCAAGCACTTGGAATTCAACGTCGAACCAAGTTGGCCCCATCTGCTAGCAAAGGTTGATTTCCCCAATCATGGCCCTCTAGGACCCATCAAAAGCCTTCACATTCATGCTTCCTATCTGTATATCATGGAATCCTTTGTCCAACCTTTTTAGGGTATCCAGTGGATAAATATTTAGACTCGAACCTCCATCAAACAGGACCCTAGCAATAAATTTATCTTCAAATTTTACTATGATATGCAATGCTCAATTGTGATTTAAACCTTCGGGCGGTAGCTCATCTTCGTGGAAGATAATCTTGCGGCTCTCCAGCACCTGACCGACCATGTTGGCCATTTCTCCACTAGTGATATTATTGGGTACATAAGCCTCGCTCAGTACTTTTATCAAGGCATTCTTGTGTGCCTCTGAATTTTGTAATTGTGACAGGATAGATATCTGAGCAGGGACTTTGTTCAGGTGATCAAAAACAGAATACTCTTTTGCATGTACTTTCCTCCACAGGTCATCCGGCCTGGTCACAATGACAGGCTGCCTAGCAGTAGCATCCTTACTTGAACCTCCCAGGTGTTCAGGTGTGTAGACTCTTCCAGTTCTAGTCATTCCTTGCGCGGCTTAAAATTCCTCTATCTTAGTCTTCCCTTTTCACCGAGCCTCGGCGACATAATCCCAGGATATCGCTTTTGAGTTAAATGGGGGTGTGGTTGATACCATCATAGTAAAAGGTGTGACCACTTCTACTTTAAATGGAGCGGAGATGGCTACGGGCGGAGATACTTCCACCTCGAATGGAACTGATGCAGTTACCTCAACGTCAATAGGCGCCTGAGTCTGAAACACGATAGGAGTGAGTGTAACTGCAACCTTAAAGTCATCGCCTTCTCGGATAAGCCCGATTGACCCCTCAAGGTCCCATTCCTGATTTGTTTTTATAACATGTACACCGTCACCTCTATGATCAGGGAGGGGATTGTTGCGAACATTAGCTGCGGCTTCCTTCTCTTGTATGACCTTGTTGTTAATGAGTGTCTGGATCTTATCCTTCAATTTTCAGCACTCAGTAGTGGTGTCCCTTTTGTATCGGAGTGGTATGCACAGGTTTTGTTCGGATTGACCCATTAGGATGGATTTTCTAGTGCCACAGCAGGAATAGGATTGACGTAACCTGCGGCCTTTAACCTTTCATACAATCATTTGATGGGCTCAGCAATAGTGGTGTATTGTCTGGGTGGCTTGCGGTCAAAGTTGGGTCTTGGTCTTGGATAATTTTGGCGAGTTGGTGGTGATTGGAAGTAGGATGGTTGGGAATTGTAGGTATGATGGACAGCGGTTGGTTGGAATATCTAGGAGATGAAGGTTGATATGTAGGTGGTGATGCTTGGTAAGTGGGTGGAGGTGTTTGATATGTGGGTAGAGGTGTTTGATATGTGGGTGGAGGTGTTTGATAGGTGGGTGGAGGTTTTGGGCCCTGGGCCACCATTACTGCCCCGACATCTCTCTTCTTCGATATGTTGCCTGATTGGAGTGCCTTATTCATGGCTTGCAGTGCCTCTAAATTTGTTACCATCCCTCTCTTGATTCCTTCCTCGATCCTTTCCCAAGCTTGATGGTATCGGAGAATTTGTGATTTTCAATGACCATTAGCCTCTCATAATGTTGTGGATCCTGTGCTCTAACGAAGAATTTATTCATCTATTCTTCGTCCAAAGCAGGTCTAACCTTGGAGGTTTTCGACCTCTAATGAGTAGCATATTCGCGAAAAGTCTCAGTAGATTTCTTCTTGAGATTCTGAATGTAGAAGACATCAGGTGCATTTTCTATGTTGAACCTGAACCGGTCCATGAAATCTGATTCCATGCTTACCCAATTGGACCATTTCTTGGGATTCTGGTTGATATACCAAGACAAAGCGTCCCCAATAAGGCTCCTCATAAAGAGCTTCATTCGAATATTTCCATCTTTTCCAACCCCGACAAGCTTGTCACAGTAGGTCCTTAGGTGAACCCTGGGATCACCTGTACCATCGAACATTTCGAACTTGGGAGGTTTGTATCCTTCTGGCAATTCCACATCGGGTTGTATGCACAGATCTTCATTGTTCAAACCTTTTATTCCCCTATTGCCTTCAACACCTTGAACTCGGCTTGTTAACTTCTTGAGTTCTTCGGCCATGTTCTTAATGAGCATGTCCTTTTCGGAGGGTTCTGATGCACAGGATATGGGTTGGGTAGAATGTGGTATAGTTTCCACGTATATGGGGTTGCTCTGATAGGTGCCAAGGACTTGGGTATAGTGATGGTCATTGGTGGAGATTTGTGGATCGGGAATGAGTGGTGGTGTATTTTGGGGAATGTGGTAAGTGGTGGTTGGTGGGTACGAGATTAGTTGATGATGATGTTATGGTGGATTTGGTATTAGCAATGGATTGATATTTTGTGGTGGAGTTGCGTATTGATTTGGTACGGTAGGGTTTTGTGGCTGTTGGTTTGGTGTGTTCTGAGGAGGTGTTGGGTTCTTTGTGTTCTGTTGGTGGATATCAGGGACATTGAGGGTGAGTGACAAGTTTGCCAAATTGCGGACCTGCTCAAGTTCTCCTTGCAGTTCTAGTATCTTTTGTTCCAGTCTTAAAACCAGGTCATTCGGAGCTAGAGTACTGTGGCCGTCGGAAGTCTCTGTGTTCTCACTGTTTTCCTTTCGTATTCCACTTAAGTCGTCTTCTTTCCCTCTGCTTTTTGTGTTGCTTGGATAAAGAGGAGGTGGAAGGCCTCTAGATCTGGTATGATATGTTGATGAGGCCAGTATGGATGAACCAACCTAAGGGGATGGAAATAATAATAAAAATAAACAAAAAACAAAAAGGTAACAAGTTAGTGAGGATTCTGAAATGTTTGCAGTATTTAAACACATATTGCGAAATATAAATTCGTAGGCTAACTTGGGAGCCTCGTTGTGCCCGAGGTAGGCCTAGCGACAAATAAATTTGGAGAACTTCAAATTCCAATAAATGTTTCATTTCATAATATAAAAGTAGACAAATCCAAAACGACACTAACATAATAATAAAACAAGTTGCTACTGGCACATAGCCTTATTACATTTTAAGAATAGCAAGTAAATCTAATTTATTTGGTCCCGGAAGGACCTTCCTCAGGTTGAATGTTCTCATTGATCAAATTCTCCAGTTCGCGTAGGTTCATCAGTAGGAACGCCTTTGCTAAATGTCCTCCTTCATTTCCCTCGGCGTTCTGGTAGTCGGTGACTCTCTTCCTCACTTTTCCTTCCAGTTCCAACAGAATGTATTCCAGATATTCCAATTTTTCGCTAGATTTGACGGCCCTCTCTTTCCATTCATTGATTTGGTCATTTGGAAGATTCCTCCACCAATTTAGCAAGAGTGAGAGTGTGCTAATCATATCGAAGCTGGGGACCGTGTGCCTCATTTTTTGCAAAACAAAAGGGTTAGACCTTACCCCCACTGGACTCGACTATTTATACATTTATGACCAACATATCGGCATTTAGTTCTCCAAATTAATGCACAAAATGTGGTTGCGTCTGTTGGGATTATGGAAAATCCGATGGACTTTGGATAAGGCTTATCTTAAAGGATCATTATATGGACAACATAACTGATCCGACTAGGTTTGACCATGATGCATGCACAATTTAAACAGAGTAAGGTTTCTATGGGGTTTTAGACTGGTACCCTCAAGTAGACAACTTGAGAGGGAAGGCATTGAACCTTCGACCGCACCGCTGATCGACTGGTTTTATCGCAAATAAACCTTTCCGAATTTAAAGGTAGTAAATAGGAAGAGCGCAACCACTCATTAAAGCGTTGATATAAGATTTGAGACGCACGAGTGGGATATGATACAAAGCATGATTTATGCAGCAATTAATAACATGTAGTCAGGTATTTTCACGTAGAAAAAATAAATACAGTATTTAAATAATTGAAAAGACAGTTACAGAAAAAGGAAAACAAAAAGACAAGTCAATTTCATGAATAAAAGAAAAATGCTTAAAAAGGTAGTTAAATTCAAATAAAGGAGCAGGGTACGGGATAAGCATGCTTGGACTAATTTGTAAAAGACAAGTTTGTTATGGTAAGAGCCTAAAAACATCCCCAACAAAGTTGTCATGCTGTCGCGCCCCTTTTTTCCCTCCCCTTTTTGACGGGGAAGAAGGTTCGGGTTTCGACATTCACGAGGTGTAATGACTCATTTCCTTTTGGGAATTGGGTATTTGAAGAGTCTCCACCTAACGGATTATGGTACGTTAGGGCCCCTAGAGCGATTAACTCTTGGGTTGGTTTGCATTACCAGATATTAGGGTAAGGACTCGAAGTAACCTCGAGGGGAAGGTATTAGGCACCCCTCTTGGTCCACAACTATGGGTTCTGGCTGAACTTATATTAATGAATTAGTCCATATAAATAGTTGAATCAAATAAGTTGCAAGTAAAGCACGTTGGATAACTCAAGTAATAAGATAAAGGTTTGAACAAGTTGTAAAACAAAGGTTTAAATAAAGAAAGGATTTGGTAAAGAGGGGTCCTAGGTTGTTTATCCTATAGGATCACCCCACGCAATGTCCGGTAAACACTCCTCAATGAGGGGCTACACGTGACATTAACGCGTAGTCATCACATCCCATGTCTACCCTTCTCATCCCCTTATTGGTCATGCAAAGCGAGTGTTTGATCAATGATTCCTATTGTGTGCTTCTACCTGTCCCTTCTTAAAGGTCCTGGAGGGAGTTAGGACCTCTACCTATAGGTAGTTCTAGACGTACCCCTAAGGTTTTAAAAAGGTGAAAATTCTTATGCGATAGTCAAAACATTTAGGACTTTCACATAATGGGAGCAATTAAGAGGCTCAGAGTTTCCTCCGCAAACATACAAGCAGCACGACTCAAACACAATTAAGGTCTTTTATTAGTCAATGTCCTAAAGCAGGATATCTAAGTGGATATGCAGAAACAGACAAAACATTTTAGACTCAGAAGCTATACCCTAGTAGTTGGCTAGGGACTCTTTTTTTAAAAGCCTGTTAGGATCAGAAACGTTAAGCGACAGAGGCAGTTTCAAAGAAATGTAATTTTTGAAAACGCCCTAAAGGCTTGCCTATATGCAGAATGCTGGTGTCCATATTAATGCAGAAATAAACAGATTTTGAAATAGAATCATTTAATACCTATAGGAATGATATCTAATGAGATTGAGGCAGTTTGATAGAACTTGTTTCAGAAAACGCTTAAAACTTAATAAGATAATTCAGAAATGAACTAGGCGTGATGAAGTAGATTTATTAGACTAAATTAAACTATCAGACAGAATTGCGACTAGAGCTCCCTATATGCATGATATCTAGGTGCATTACTGATTTTAATCTATTTTCAGGTATAGCAACATACAGAAATACTCGTTATAACTGAATCGGAATTAACTCCTATAGGCATGATATCTATTATTGAACTGATTTAAGACATGATTGTTTGGAACCTATAAACATGGTTTCTAACATGTCAAAATGCAAAACCTTATAGACATGGTTTCTACTCAATGAGCAAACAAACTTAAAAGTGAAATCCTATTGGCATGATTTCTATTAGGCAAAGCAATCAGATTCAAAAGAGTAAAGTCCTATGAACATGTTTTCTATTTAGTAAAGAAAGAAGACTTTAAAAGTAGAGTCCTACGAGCAGGATTTCTACCCGTATACCCCATAAAGTATGCATCTACCCACCCTTTTACTAAATACCCCAAATATCTGTTTACAAATTATTACAGGCCAATGAATGAATTACATAAGTAAAATAGAAAATCAAGAAGCTATTCTATAGGGAGCCTTCAATTAGGCCCAGGTTTCCCAAAGCCTCCAATGGTCTCATATGCCTTAATTCCATAGACAAATCAGAGTCTAGGTGCATCAAAGTTCCCTAAGGATCTCAAGGATCTCGGGCAGTGCTTACACCTAGACTTAGCAACCAAGAGTTGAACAAGTGCAGTGTGGAAAGGCTAGCCTCAGTATGCTAGAGTTCAGAGGGTTCTCAAAAGGATCCCAAGGCAGTGCTCATACTAGAGGGGCAGAACTTATGGACTAGGAGTAAAGTGAAAAGTGATGGACACAAGTTGAAAACGTTTTAGTAAGAAACTGTATTTAACCAAAACCTTTTGAAAGTAATTCAGTAAAGCAATAGAGATTATTTGAAAAAGAGGTTGGAGTAGTTAACAAAGTTCAAACACCTTAGGATAGGATCATACACAGCTAATTCACAGGACCAAGTGAATTCAGTAGTCACACACAGGGGTCAAGGGGTTTGGGACACATAGAATATTTGGCTGCAAACACATAACCTAGCAAAGGTCTTAGGACTGGTTTAGACATGCTCAGAAACAGCTGACACTAGCATAGTCACAGAACCAGTCATGAAGAACACAAACACATAGAGGGGTGATAGGGATTTGGGGATCCATGGGATATAGGATGGTAAGTATACAATAAGTAAGAGACAACTGGTAAGGCATGCTCAGAAACCACATAAGGGGAATATACTAATATAAGGAAGGGGAAGACATAATAACATGCTGATAGTATAATCTTAATTACAAACTTCACAACAGAACCACAAATAGAAGCAAACCAGAAACAAGAGAAACTGAAACAATAGGAGAAGCATGTTGTTGTTGGAACTTTAAATTGAAACTTGGACATTCTAGTGAAGAGGAGAGTAAACAGAATAAAAGAACAAAAGAGCACAAATAGTTAGCCTTGGCTTGCAGCCGGCTAACAGTAGCGAATAGTGCAAGAGAGAGCAGAGATTTTAAAGTAAGAGAGATAGTTTTTGAAACCAAGTGCCCGTGCATGTGTTAATGAAAGGCTGGAGTATTTATAGTTTGAAAACAAGTAGTAAAATAAGGTAAGAATCATAATAGCATGGTAATTAAAGAACTCAGAATCAGTCAGCCAGAAATCAAGGCAAGTACTCCTCTAAGTTAAGGGAGTTAATTCAAACGGTAAGAACCAGTATATAAGGCCAGAAAGATCAGTAAATGATTAATAAGGAAAGAATCAAAGTTCAGTAAGCATAGAGTAGTCAATTAGGACTAGGTTCAGAAAACCCCAATTAAGGAATGATTCAGTCAGAATAAAATACCACAACGAATAAGGTAGGGAATCAGTCAATTTAAACAGACGAGGTAGAATTTTAGGGTTTTAAAAGAAAATCTTTCAATCAAACCATCAAATAAGGAAATTAGGATCAATCAAGAGGGAGTTACAATTCTTTACTTCAACATATAAATAGAGAAAAACAAACAGATGTAGCAAATAGGAAAGGTTAGCCATATCGACAGAAAGAAGCAAGAGATGAACAATCAAGATGAATACAATCATACAGAGGTGATACAAGCAGGCTAAAGACTCGACAAAACCCATTCAAAATATGGTAACCACAAAACTTAACGGGAATCGAGTAGTCATGCTAACACACAAAACCAAAACAAAGAAGATCTAAAAATTAAGGCTTTTAACATAGGCGATTTAAAAAAGCAGTAAGAATCATAAAATCAATCAAGATATGAAAGGAAAGAGGTTTAAACATAAAGAAAAATTAGTTTAAACAAGTGTAAAAAAAACTCTGAGAAACCCTAACTTTAAAGAAAGTAAAAACGGCTTAAAGTTGATAATTTTTCAAAAGAAGTTTGAGAATAGTGTAAAACATACAAAGAAACAGACTTAAATCGTTAAAAAGAGCATAGATCTTAGAGATACAAACGAAAGTTAGGGTTTCAAAGGAAACTCAAATAGAAACTAAAGAACCTGCTATAAACTTCAAAGATCGTAACAAATGTAGCGTGATTTTGCTCAAAATCACACCGGAGAAGCTATGAACAACCAAAACAGAAACCCTAGATACAAATCGGCATGGCCCAGGGCCCTTGAAGGCCTCAGAGATGATGAGCGAGGTAATGGAAGAACCATTGGAGGCTTGGGGTTAAAAGGTGGTCGCCGGAGATGACCGGAGAAGGAGGCGGCGATTAAAGGGGATTAGGGTTAGGTTGCGAGAAGAGAGGAGATGAGAGAGTTTGAGGGCGGCGGAATCTCAGAAATGAGATAGGGTTAGTGGTCTTTAGGATTAAAAAAGGAAAGGGCTCGTTTGGACCGTTGATCTGGGAGATCAACGGTCAGGATTTGACCGGTAGATGGGTTCTGGGTTTGGGTAGGGGTTTATAGGGTCTGGGTCGGGTTAATTCTGTAGGAAATTGGGTTGGGAGTGGGTTCAAATTAGGCTAGAATTGAAATCCAAATCTGGCTATAATTTAAATAGCGAATTTCCCTATTTTAATTTATAATAAATAATAAGTAATTTTTGGAAAATAATTTAATGTGCCAAAATGATTTAAAATATGTAATTATCATTTTAAAAATATATGGACTAATTTTACGCACATAAAATGTAATTTTACATTAAAATGGGCTAACATTGCAATTATATGCAATTTAGCTTAAAATTAGTAAATGTAATTATAAAAATGCATGAAAAATATACTAGCCATGTTTTGGCATAAGTATAGAAATTAAATGAATAAATCATCATAACAATAATTTGGAAAATAATTATTGGAAATTTTATGAATAAAAGGGGAGAAAATAAATCAATTTAACCCCTTAAAATTATGGGAAATTTATAAGAACTTTGTGCAAGCTTGTATATGAATATATATACTATTTTGTAGGTATTTATGCATATTTAAAATATATAGGGAACAATTGGGTATCAACAGTAACATATCCTCCAGTGTTTGAATAGTACGCTCAGCCTGTCCGTCTATTTGGGGATGAAATGTTGTACTAAGACTTACTTGAGTCCCCAATCCTTTTTTTGAAGGACCTTCAGAAGTTAGCTGTAAATTCAGCTCCTCTATCCGAGATAATAGATACAGGGACACCATGCAGTCATACTATCTCCTCAATATAAAGTCTCGCATAATCCACTGAGAAATATATAGTCCTAACGGACAGAAAATGGGCTGACTTTGTAAGCCTATCAACAATCACCCATATCGAATCGAACTTACACTAGGTACGAGGTAAGCCTGCGATGAAGCCCATATTGATTACTTCCCATTTCCAAGTCGAAATCCCATAGCTTGCAATAACCCACCAGGTTTCTGATGCTCAATTTTAACCTGCTGACAGTTAGGACACTAAGCAACAAACTCTGCTATATACTTTTTCATTCCGTCCCACCAATACACTTCCTTGATATCATGATACATCTTTGTTGCTCCTGGATGGATAGAATAACGAGAATAGTAAGTTTCTCCCATAACCTGCCGACGCAGCCTTGCAACATTAGGCACACATAATCGTCATCGATATCTGAAGACCCCTTCTTCTATAATTTCAAATGGCGTCTTCTCATTCTGAAGGGTGGTATCCATATAATGAACTAACACAGGATCCTTGTACTGGCGTTCCTTTACTTTAGTTACTAAAGAGGATGTTACCGTATCCTGAAGAGTAATTCCAACGTCACCTGAGTCCAGTAACCGAACTCCAAGACTAGCTAGCTGATGAACCTCATGGGCTATTCCCCTCTTTTCTGGCTGTAAATACAACAGGCTACCCATAGATCTACGGCTAAGGGCGTAGGCTACTACGTTCACCTTCCCTGGATGGTATAAAATATCAATGCCATAGTCTTTAAGTAGCTCCAACCATCTCCTTTGATGTAGATTCAATTCCTTTTACTTGAAGATGTACTGGAGGCTCTTATGATCCGTATAGATATCAACATGAATGTCATACAAGTAGTGCATCCACATTTTTAGTGCATGAATCACCGCAGCTAACTCTAAATCGTGGGTCGGGTAGTTCTTCTCGTGATTTCTTAGTTGTCTAGAAGCATAAGCCACAACCTTACCACGTTGCATCAGCACACAACCCAACCTAACGCCTGAAGTGTCATAATAGATAACGTAACCATCGGTCCCTTCTAGAAGCATTAGAACTGGTGCTGACGTTAATCTGTCCTTTAATGCCTGGAAAATCCGTTCGCAAGCATTAGTCCATTGAAACTTTGCTCCCTTCTGAGTCAACTTTGTCAAAGGTGCTGAAAGGGAAGAAAATCCCTCTTCAAATCTCCTATAATAACCTTCCAAACCGAGGAAGCTACAGACCTCTATCGGTGTTGTGGGTCTAGGCCAAGTCTTTACTGCCTCAATATTTTGTGTATCCACCTGGATGCCTTCACCCGAAATGATATGCCCAAGGAAAGTTACAGAGTTCAACCAGAATTCACATTTAGAAAATTTTGCATACAACTTCCATTCTTTGTAGAACTCTGAGCACAGTACGCAAATGATCGGCATGCTCATCGTCTGAATGAGAATATACCAATATATCGTCGATAAATACAATTACCAACAGATCTAAAAAAGGCCTGAACACACGGTTCATCAAATCCATGAATACTACTGGGGCATTGGTCAGACCGTAACTCAAAGTGCCCATATCTAGTCCTAAATGATGTCTTCAGAATATCTTCATCCTTAACCCTTACCTGATGGTACCCGAACCTCAAGTCTATCTTTGGAAAACACTTGGCACCTTGCAACTGATCAAATAAATCATCAATTCTTGGGAGAGGGTGCTTATTCTTGATCATCACCTTATTCAACTTCCTATAATCAATACGCAATCGTAAGGAACCACCTTTCTTTCTTACAAACAAAACAGGTGCTCCCCACGGTGACGTACTAGATCTGATAAAGCCTTTTTCAAGTAAGTCCTTTAATTGTTCTTTCAACTCTTTCAGCTCTACGGGGGCCATTCTATAGGGAGGAATAGATATTGGGTGAGTATCTTGTAGTAAGTCAATAGAAAACTCAATTTCTCGCTCTGGCGGGAGACCTGGAAGCTCATCGGGAAATGCATTCACCACAGGGATGGACTGAATGGTTGGTGACTCTACTTCTACATCCTGAACCCGAACTAAGTGATAAATACAGCCTTTTCTGATCATCGTCCTTTCCTTGAGATAGAAATGAATCTTCCTCTCGCGATGCCATATTACCTTTCCACTCCATAACAGGCTCCCCTGGAAATTGAAATCGGACTATCTTTGATCTACAGTCAATGTTTGCATGACAAGAAGCCAACCAATCCATACCCAGTATAACATCAAATTCTACCATATCTAACTCGATTAAGTTTGCTATGGTAGGTCGACCATGAACTACTATTATACAATCCCTATATACCTGCTTAGCTATCACCGAGTCCCCAACAGGTGTAGATACCTTAAAAGGTTTAACCAATTTAGGTTTTATTTCAAACTTACTAGCAACCAACGGAGTAACGTATGATAAGGTAGAACCTGGATCAATCAGTGCATATACATCATAGGAGGAGACTGATAATATACCTGTAACAACATCAGGCAATGGCTCTTGGTCCTGTCGTCCTGCCAATGCATAAATGCGGTTTTGAGGGCTGTTCGAGTTAGATGCTCCGCCTCTGCCTCTACCACGACTCATTGATGTTTGGGGACCTTGCCCAAGGGGGCGTACTGATGATGACAAACCAACTACAGATCCCGCTGGCTGAGCTATGCTTGCATCACCTCTCATTGGACAATCCCTCATAACGTGGCCCAAATAATCACAAGTATAACAAATACCTAATTCCATACGGCACTGCCCGGTATGCTGCTTACCACATTGAGCACATCGTGGCAAGGGCGGGCTCATCTGATTTGAGTCACCCCTATACTGAGAACTTGAGGCCCTGAAATTCTGACCAGACCCTAAATATGTGGAATAATCGAATCTCTTACCGCCAAACTAAGGGGGTGTGCTAGTCGATGGCTGGGCTGGATACCTCGGGTACTGTTGCCTCTAACTACCTCAAAACTCACCAGAAGGACCCGAAGACCTTGCTCTCTTATTCTGGGCCCTATCATTCTCACGATCGGCCCTCTGTTTCTATTTACGCTCCTCTACACCCTGAGCGTATGCCTAAATGCGAGAAATATCCATGTCTGGCTGAAGTGAGACCGACATACAATCGTTAAGCAAATGAGGCTCTAATGCCATCACGAACCGATGAACCCGATCCTCCATCTTAGATACAATAGTGGGAGCATACCTAGCCAACGAATCAGACTGAAGGTTGTACTCCCGAACACTCATGTTACCCTGCCGAAGGGTCAAGAACCTATCAACTCTGGCCTGTCTAAGCTCTGGTGGCAGATAATGACGTGGACAATTCCCAAGACTTGTACCAATTAACTGCAACATCCTGGAGTCTATAGGAAGCTAGCTCAACTGACTCAGTCGTAGTGGCCTTCATTACCCGTAATGTCCTTTGCACTATATCAATAAATACCTGATGGTCCTCATTTGGATCTACTCCAGTGAATACCAGAGGGTCTAAATTAATAAAGTCACAAACCCTCGCACTCACGGACCTATGTTCATGACCAATACCTACTTCCTGACGTCGAGATTGTGCGGCTACTAATCGGGCCAATAATTGAATAGCATTTCTCATTTCCTGACCCGGTGCATTTGGCTAAGGAGCTGGACGTACAGGGGCGGGCGCTGAAGCTGGTGCTCCTCAGAGCTCTTCTGGAAAGGGCGGGGTATGTGAAGTCTGAGATGGAACCTCACCATGAGACTCTCCCCGAGCCCTGGTAACTCGTGGAGCTCGACTAGTAGTCTCACCAGCCACAGACTTTCCCTTCTGGGTGGCCGTACTCTTTGGAGGCATCGCTGAAATTATAACATATCGTTAGGAACATGAATTCTTGTATCGCACGATCTAAGATAGAAAGAGAGGATAACATCCTATATGTCCTATAGCCTCCTGTCTATTAGTGTGGTGCACAACACAACCATAAACAAGACTCTACTAGACACGGTCTGTAAACAACCCTAGGACATAACTGCTCTGATACCACTTTTGTCACGACCCAACCCGGTAGGCAGCGACGAGTGCCTGAGTCCTACTTGTCAAAAACCCCTAAGCATGTGTCTAAAATATGAACCTGAATAACATCTGCTGCATTACAAAATTAACATACGTGAAAGAAGCTTGCCATCAAGGCATATGTACGTATACAGGCAGAATACAGTGGGCGAGCCGGCAAGGCTGCTATAGACAACTATACATCAAAAACTGAAAGCCGACAAGGCCACATACAACCCAACTAGACATACTATCTACAGACCTCTAATAGAAACATAGCTGTACAAAGACGGGACTGAGCCACGTCATACTCATATACATACAAAGACGGGACTGAACCACATCATACCCATATATCTACAAACATATCGTACTAAAATCAAAAGCACCTCCGGATCAAGTAGAGCATGCCAATTCTCGCTGATCAAGGATCCTAAGAAGGGGGATCGTTAGCTTGCCTACCTGCACCTGCGGGCATGAAACGCAGGTCTCGAAAAAAAGGGCGTTAGTATGAAAAATGTACTGAGTATGTAAGGCATGAAAATTAGTACGTAAAAGACATAGATGAAACATGGAATAAAGAAACACATCTTTAAATCTGAATAACTTTGTAAATTCTGAAACATTTATAATGGCATGCACGTGCATATAAATGTCGTGCCATGCATAGGTATGGGTGTACATAATATCATTAAGCCACTAAGGGCATCCCATCATATCGTCTCGGCCACTGTGGGCAGCATCATCAATATATACCAGCTGATTAGGTGGTGGTGCGTATATAACGCTGTAACCTTTTTTCATATCCCATATACATATATTTACATATATACGCGTATATAATGACATCTGGTCATGGGTCAATGCACATGTATAAATGGGTGAAATGCATGAAAAATTCGTAATAATCTCAATATTCCTTCCGGATAAACTTTTTCAACTGTGTATTATTCTGAGACCTATGAACAGAATATAATAATAATTCCTATGGGGATCAAGAATATAGACACCCTACTATTTCTATGAATAGAGTAATTTATGGAAATTGTGTGTTTACTCGTTTCTTTAGTATAATTTGGACCATACCAAAAGAAAGAAGGGATGGCTTTAACATACCTTTTCCTTGAATTATTTGAATGAAATGGCTTCTGCTTCTGTGAAATATGAACGAAATTTACACTTGGATTCTTTGAAATTTGAAACGAAATTGTTTTCTGCTTCTAATGTTTCCTTATGAACATTAGCTTATGTTCTTCAACCTTTCAAACTAAGAAAGGAAGTCTTCTAACGTTATTCTATTCTATTTTTGATCCATATTGAATTATAACAAGACTTATGTCTTGTTTTGGATAATCAGGTTAAGCCTAGGTTGCCACCTAATACTTAGAGTGACTAAGAGTCACCTTATGCTGCCACGTCACTTGGGGTGTAAATTATTACATTTTTTATCCATTTATTAGTTAATTGGATAATGTCACGTTACCCGGTAATTAAGCAATTACCCATATAATTTAAAAATTGCCCCAAATTACTTAAAATTCCACTTATTATTTTTTTATATACTTTATATATTATACTACCATGGTCATATGGTACCTTGCATGGTACTAGTACAAAATTATCGGGTACTATCGCTCGACCCATATTTTATCCCAAACTGGCCACTTTCAATGAAACTCATTTTCTTTAATTTGTGTACCATTTATCCTTCATGACACTTATTTATCGCTTGTTACAAATAGCGTAAATACGTTAATGTCAAGATTATCTCGTCCCCAAGTTTATGTCAATAAACTGAAGACAAAACTTTTAACGTATGAAATGCGAGATGTAACAATCATCTCTCATAGCTGAAGTAAAGGAGAGGCAGTACGAGGACCTAGAGTTGGTCAAGTTGAGAGAGAGAGTTCCGAAGCAGAAGAAGCCATTTTTAGAACTCTAGGGAGATGGGGTTCTCAGATACAAGGGTCATTTACGTGTTCCAGATGTAGTAGGGCTACGCGACAGGATTATGTCAGAGGCACATTATTGGTCGAAGGTGATGTATCATTACATTAAGGAGGTGTATTGGTGGAATGATATGAAGAAGAACATTTATGAGTATGTCGCTCAGTGTCCTAGTTTCCAGCAGGTGAAGATAGAACACCAGAAGCCCGGAGGGCTAATGCAGACTATAGAGATCCCAACATGGAAATGGGAGGCAATAAACATGGACTTTATCACAGGTTTACCTCGTTCTCATCATAAGTTCGATTCCATATGGGTGATATTCGATAGGCTCATGAAATCAGATCATTTCATACTGGTCAGATCTACATATATAACAGAAGATTATGCAAAGTTATATATTAAAGAGATAGCACGACTACACAGAGTGCTAATATCTATTATATCTGACACGTGGGGCCAGTTTATAGCACATTTTTGGAGGTCATCTCATAAAGGTCTAGGGACTCAGGTGAATCTCAGCACAACTTTTCATCCACAAACTGATGGACAAGCCGAACGCATAATTCAGACGCTCGAGGATATGTTACGACCATGTGTGTTGGATTTTAAAAGAAGTTGGGATGAACATCTACCTCTTATCGAGTTTGCATATAATAATAGTTATCACTCTAGTATCCAGATGGATCCGTACGAGGCTTTGTATGGGCGCAGGTACAGATCTCCGATATGGTGTTTTGATGTTGGAGAATCTGGGTTACATGGGCCAGACTTGGTTCAGCAGGCCATAGAAAAAGTAAAGCTTATCCGGGAGCGACTGTTGATAGCTCAGAGTCGTTAGAAGTCATATTCTGACATGTGGCGACGAGATTTAGAGTTCGGAGTTAATGACTGGGTATTCTTAAAGGTGTTACCTATGAAGGTTGTGATGAGGTTTGGCAAGAAAGGAAAACTTAGCCCACGGTATGTTGGGCCTTATAGGATCATTTTGAGAGTGGGTCAAGTAGCTTATGAGTTAGAAATACCCTCGGAATTAGAGTCTGTCCATCCGATTTTTCATGTATCTATGTTACGAAAATGCATTGGCGATCCTACTCGAGTGGTGCCCACAGATGATGTACGGATTATAGAGGACTTGTCATATGAGGAAATTCTAGTTGCCATCTTAGACCAACAAATACGCAAGCTACTGAATAAGGAGGTTGCTTCCGTGAAGGTTTTATGGAGAAGCAAGAATGTGGAAGAGATGACGTGGGAAGAAGAGGAAGAAATAAAGCCTAAATACCCCCCCCCCCACACACACACACACACATACACCTATTTTACACTGGAGATATGGCTCGATATTTATGGGATACCTCAGCACAGCCCTATTTAGGCCAGTAGGTCCTCATGTAAGCTCTTATTTTTTAGAATTTATAATGGACAGTTGTGTGAAGCCAAGTGTTGCTATTTATACACAGTGGCCATGTGTGGCATGTATAGTATGTTTCTGGCTGCGTACATGTTGGTTTTAGTCTAATGTATGGAAAAGACTCCGGCAAAAAGTTTCCCAAAGTATCTAAGAGTAGACATTCGAGGACGAATGTTTCTAAGGGGGTCGCGTTTTTCGTACATTAAAGTTTCGTCTTCAGCTAATTGGCATAAACTCGGGGATGAGATTATCTTGAGGTTAGCATATTTACGCTATTTATACCAAGCAATAATTAATTGCCATGAAGGAAAGGGTACACGAATTAAAGAAAATGAGTTTCGTTAAAGGTTGTCGAATTTGGATAAAATACGGTTCGAGCTATAATACCCAACACTTATGGACTAGTACCATGCAAGGTACCATATGACCACGGTAGCATGATGTATAAAGTATATTAAAAATAAGTTGAATTTTAAGTAATTTGAGATAATTTTTAATTATGCGGGTAATTAGTTAATTACCGGGTAACGGGACATTACCTTATTAACTAATAAGTGGATAAAGATTAATAATTTTCCCCCCCCCCCCAAATATGGAAGCTAGCCACATTATAAAGAAATGACTAAGAGTCATTCCTTGATTAGGTGTCATATGGTTACATATTCTTTCCAATTCCAAGAATTTCCAATAACTCTTCAACTTTATGATTTCATTTCTTGAGAACATGAGACATTCTAATAACACTTCAACTTTCCATTCTAAAAAAACACTCCAAATCAGATTTTATACATTAAGTAATGTGGTTAAGGCTTGTAGCAACGTAAATCTTCAACAGTTCAACGTAAACTTTTGCAATTCTAAAGGAGTACGATGCAACCTTTTCCAAGAACATCATACGGATTTTTCCCTACTCCAGGTATGTAAGCTCTTCCTTCATTTTGGCATGATGTCAAAATTACACGAGTTTGATAACGAGGCATAAAGAAAAATTCATATTCTGAAATTCACGTATATTTTGCTAGTCTCGCAAGTTACGTATATTTTCCTAGTTTTGTAAGTTTTTTTAATTTCTTTATATATATGTCCATGTGATGTAGCTCAGTTCTCCTTGACAAAAGAATATGGTGCTACATTTATCTCATTAATAACTTTAGATTGTTGAAGGGATTTTATTGAGGCTTTCTTTAAATTAATGACCAGACCTTGTACTTGTGAGACCACAATTGGTTTATTGGAGATTAACTTAGTGCTGATCCTTATTCTTTAGTATCTGAACAAACTAGTGCGCATTCTAAGCAGGCATAACCATAATAATAGAGTATTGAACTGTTCTTAGGTCTTTTTCCTTACACATATACTCTATCGGGACTTCATATTCATTTGAGTATTTCCTTTTTCCAGTCAAGAGAGCAGAGAATCTATATATACAGTATTACAGTATTTTCACTACCATCGAGCTATAATCAATGGGCAGGCCCCTATTAGGCAACCTCTAATCAGATGGTAAGTTACATACCGAGCCTGATGTGGTTGAGCGCCTATGAGCGATCCTAGTTGGTCGAGATACAGATCCTAGTATAGCTGAGCGCCTATGAGCTAGCCTACTACGCCAGAGCAGTTATGTATATTTACCGAGCCTTAAAAGGCCGGACAACTATTTTACTTATTACATTGAGAGAATAAAGTCAGTATCAGCAGGTGAGCATATCTTTATATTATCTTTGACCCCCAGTTGTTTTTAGTTATTATATTATCAGTTCAGTTTCAGCTTTCAGTATATTGCCTTACATACTCGATGACGTCCCTTTCTGGGGGTGTTGCATTTCATGCGTGCAGGTTCAGACAGACGGACAGGTAGACCTCCTCAGTAGGTATTTCCCGAGTTCAGCTTTATCGGGAAGTTCCCCGTATTTCGGAGTTGCCGGGTCTAGCAGTTTGGTGTACATCTTGTGCATATATGTAGATAGGTTATGGGTAGTTCAGGTCCCTGTTCCGATCACAGTACATCTATCAATAGATTCTTGTAGACATATCATGTCAGTTAGTGTAGTATGTTGGGCTTGTAGGCCATGTACGTATATTTTGTTAGCTTGTCACTTGTAGTAATTATGACTTCCTTGCCAAGCCAGCTTTATGTTGATATTTAATCAGCATTAGTCTCTATCCAGTTTTATATTTTGCATGGCACATTATCTTGTAATGTGGCCCATGACCAAAGTATGACATTACATGTTTAGAGTCTCTTAGTCGCAGGTGGTACGCAAGGATAGGTGAGGCACTAGGTGCCGGTCTCGCCCCCAGGCTTGGGGCCTAACTTTAGACATCTTGTTGCATACTTAACTATGTCCTTCTTCATCCTCCGCCACCAATAATGTTGCCTCAAATAACGATACATCTTTGTAGCACCTGGATAAATAAAATACCTAGAACTGTGTGCCTCTTCTTGAATTTTCTCCCTCAAGCCATCAACATTAGGAACACATAGGTAACCCTGGAGTCGCAGAACACCATCTTAAAGATAGTAACCTCCTTGGCACCACCCATTAGTACCGTATTTGTAAGGACCAACAAGTGTGGATCATCGTACTAACGACCCTTGATCTGCTCAAGTAATGAAGATTGAGCCACAACACATGCAAGAACTTGATTGGGCTCTGAAATATCCAACCACACGAGTTTGTATCTAAGGACTAAATGTCCAAAGCCAATGGCCTCTCCTATGCCGAAAATGAATGCCAAACTACCAATACTCTCAGCCTTTCTGCTCAAGGCGTCTGCAACCACATTCGCCTTGCCCAGATGGTAAAGGGTGGTAACATCATAGTCCTTCAGTAACTCAAGACACCTGCGCTGCCTAAATTAAACTCCCTCTGCTTAAAGAAATATTTCAAGCTACAATGATCAGTGTAAACCTCACAGAACACCCCACAGAGATAATGACTCCAGAATTTGAGAGCATGAACTATTGTGGCCAACTCTAAATCATGTACAGAGTAATTCTTCTCGTGGGGCGTCAGCTGACGTGAATCATATGCAATAATTAGCCCTTTCTGCATCAATACACAACCCAAGCCAATGCATGACATGTCGCAATACATGATATATATCCCAGAACTAGAAGGCAACACTAACACTAGTGATGTAGTCAAAGCGATCTTAAGCTTCTAAAAGCTCGCCTCGCAATCATCAGACCATCCGAACGGAGCAAACTTCTAGGCCAATATAGTAAAAGGCGTTGCAATAGACGAGAACCCTCCATTTGAACCTACAATAATAACCTGCTAACCCTAATAAACTCCTGATCTTGGTCGTTGTGGTAGGATAAGGCCAACCCTGGACCGCCTCAATCTTCCTGGGATCCATCTTATACCCTCGACTAATACAACATGCCCCAAGAATGCCACGGAATCCAAACAGAACACGCACTTGGAGAACTTAGCGTAAAGTTTATGTTCCTGCAAGGTCTGAAGCATTAACCTAAAATGTTGCTCGTGCTCCTCCATACTAGGCGAGTAGATCAATATGTCATCAATGAAGACAATGAAAAATGAGCCAAGATATGGCTTGAATACCCAATTCATCAAATCCATAACACCGATGGGGTGTTAGTCAAGTCGAAGGACATTACTAAAAACTCATAGTGGCCATATCTAGTCTGAAAAGCCGTCTTTGGAATATCCAAAGCAAGAATCATCAACTGATGATACCCAAATCTCAGGCCGATCTTAAAGAACACCCTGGCACCATGCAACTGGTCAAACAAATTATCAATGCGTGATAACATGTACTTATTCTTGATGGTGACTTTGTTCAACTAGAGGTAATCAATGCACATCAGCATACTCCCATCCTTCTTCTTCACAAACAATATAGGTGTGCCCCAAGGCGACACACTAGGTTTAATAAACCCCTTCTCAAGCAACTCCTAAAGCTGCTCCTTTAACTCTCTCTGTCACGACCCAAAAAACCACTATAGACCGTGATGGAGCACAACGTTGCCATTAGGAAATCCAAAGGGAACCATCTAAATAGTTATCCATTATTAATTTTCAAAAATTAGGAATTTTGTTAAATAAATAGAATAAAATGTGGCACTCATAGAAACATGTGTTTCTCTTTACCAATTTCCGAATGTAAATAAATCGCAAGGTGGAATGACAAAAATAATGTGAGCTACAATAATGATCATCCACTAGGAACCCCCAAAACTCGGTGTCATAAGTGCATGTGCATCTACTAGGAATATAATAAAATGCAAAATCTTTCTAGAATACAAGTTAGACAGGAGAATACAAATAACTCTGATGGAGAATCTATATGCCGTGGATCGTAACATGGAATGCAGCTCACCATAAAGTCCTTGTAACAGCAGCACCTTTGCACCCATATATATATATATATATATATATATATATATACATACATACACACACACTATAATAAGTGCAGAAAATGTAGTATAAGTACATAAATAATGTGTACCCAGTAAGTATCTAGCCTAACCCCGGAGAAGTAGTAACGAGGGGTCGGCACCGACACTTACTAGAGGTCAAATTAAAAAGTATGCTAAATCCTAAACAGATTCGAAGCACAACAATAATAGTGGGATGAAACTGTAACCAACATAATCTTTCAAAATTTCTGTTAATGATATATACTTCTCAGTCTCGTATCCTATCTCAACAGCTCGGAAAATATCAAGTGCTAATATCAAATGAATAAGAAATACCATATAAAATGCAGGGCATCAGTGGAAGGATAATCCCGTGAATATTCGGACTGCTAGCGATATAACGCACGATTATGCCGAGATCATATGGCTCGACCTCATAAGAAATATGATTCTGCCGAGGTAAATGGCCCGATCCCATAATAATGTGTACACCACCAAGGGTCGAGTGTCACGAACAATAGATGCATCTAATATAATGCTGCGGTGAACGACCCGCTCCCATAAGTATGTGGTACATAATCCTACCGAGGTAAATGGCCCGATCCCATTAGAATAAGAAGCTTTGATGGCTCTTTGACCCCACTCACGAATAAACATATGAGTTATGAGCTTTAAGGAAATCTTTGTGATGAAACACACAATGCGGGAGAAAATCATAAAGGAAGCATAAATTATTCCGCGGATTATCAAGTAGCACGTCACATCTCTATAATAGTGATTCTATCACCCTATGCTAGTCTAGTCTCAAGTCGCAACGCGAAATAAAGGAATTAAACAAGCAAAGATAATTCAAATTACACAATTATAGCATGGCATGAACCTAAGTCTACCCAGGTATAATCAGGAATTCTAGCATACGCACGGACACTCGTCACCTCATATGTGCGTATCTCCCACAAAAATGTAGCACATAAGAATATAGAACCTACGAGGTAAATTCTCCCTCACAGGTTTATATAGGAGACTTACCTCGCTCTGAAGTTCCTTAACCAACTCCAATGCCTCTCTAACTCTTCAATTCAAAGCCAAACGATCCTAAACTAGTCAAACAATGTGCAAATCAATCAAAATATATTCCAATGCTTATAATTAATAAATTTATAACAATTCTCAGCTCCGCTCGAAAAGTCAATAAAGTCAACCCTCAGGCTCACGTGCCTGGATTTTGAAAATTTTCGAAGATAAACTTTATTCATAACTCCACGAACTCAGCTATATAGTTTATCCTAAATTACAGGTCCCATTTTGTGGTAAAAATCCAAAAATATCAAATCATAGGTTTTCTACCAATAATTTTCCATGTTTAACCCCTTGTAGAATCCATGTAGTTAGATAACAATATGTGAGGATTACTTACCTTGCAATAGATGATGAATGTCTCCCATTGAAGCCCTCCAAGATCGCCCAAATCAAGAGAGATCATGAGTGAAATGAGCAAAATCCTGACTTAAAACAATTTGCACAGGCCCTGTCCTTCATCGCATTAGCGAGCCCAAGGCCATGTTCGCGAAGGCCTGACAAAACAGAGCATCACGTTTGCATTCAAGCTCACGCGTTCGCGATGGCCAATTGACCCCAAGCCTGGAACCCCTCCTTTGCGTTTGTGCTTGTCCTTCTGCGTTCGCAAAGGGAACACTGCCAACCCAACTCACCGCATTCGCGACTGCCTTGTTGCGTTCACATAGGGTAGGACCCTCCCTGCCCTCCGCACTTCTTCGCATTCGCATGGCTTAGTTCGCGTTTGCGTATCACAAAAGGAAGCCATCAAATTTTCCTTCTTCATGAATGCATGAATCCTTTCCCATTCGCGAAGAACAAAACCAGATCTAGCAACAACAGTAGCAAAACAAGGAGAAATGGTGAGAAACACACCCGAGGCCCTCGGACCCCGTCCAATCACACCAGCCAGTCCCAAAACATGACACGAACCTGTCTGAGGCCTCAAATCACACCAAACAACATCATAACTATGAATCGACAAACAAAACCTTTTTTAAACTTTCAAACATTCAAACTTCAACGAACGCGTCTGAATCATAACAAAACACTCTAAATGATGCCAAACTTTGCGTACAGGTCATAAATCACAATACGAACTTATTACAAGGCTTGGAACATCAAATGAACATCGATAACATCAAAATCCACTTCAAACCAAACTTACAAAATTCTAAAACCTTCAAAATGCCATCTTTCCATAATAAGCACCGAAATGCTCCCAGACCACCCGATACTCAACCCGAACATACATCCCAGTCCAAAATCATCATAAGAGTCTATTGGAACCTTCAAATCCTGATTTCGAGATTGTTTACTCAAAAGTCAAACCTTAGTCTATTTTTCTGTTTACCTTGAAATTAGCAATTACAACTAGATTTGATTTTGTGGTTCTAAAATGTGTGATTTGTTTTTATGCTAAGTGTTAAGTAGTAGATGCTAAATGTGAGACTAAAAATGAGATAAGAACTTGAAAGTAGTATGTTTAAGCAAACCGAGTGGTTGAGAATCGAGGGCCTCGAGCCAGATTTTACGGGGCCTCAAGGCCGAGCTAGATACTAAGTTGTGGACAGATGATGTAGGACTAATAGTTTTGAGAGCTTTGATAAAGGCTATTTAAGATCAATAATGAGCAATAAATGAAGAACAATTAATGAAACACAATAAATGTAAGCAATAAATGTAAGTAGTAGAATCAAAAGAGAATATATTTGTGTTAGAGAGTAGAGAGAATGTTCTTGTATTGAATGTTGTGTATCAGACACCCTTACAAAATGACAAGGGTCCCCTTTATGTATGAGGGGGAATCCCAATATAGTACAAATGCATTTATTACAAAGATATGGGGCTGGTACAGCTATTTAATGCCATGATACGGGTTTGAACTAGCGTAATAGACTTTGTCAGCTCTAGTCACATGCCTTGGGAACCTCACATCGATCCCCCGTAGCCGCTAATTTACATTGCCTCGAGACCTATCATTGTTTACACTGCCTCGAGATCGATCACAAAGAACCCACGGAGTCGAAACCTCGAGCTAAGCTTCGAGCCTTCTAGGGGCGGTATTTACGAGGTGCCTTAATGATCATAAAATTGGACCACTGATTTTTACCGTATACAGATAGTCCTCGCATTTCTTAGAGTGAAATGATAAGAAACGACTTTGATTATCTATCTCCTCGAGCTTCCCGCGATGACATCATGCTTATGACGTGAGCCTTCATAATAACTGAAGCGTCCCATCGATTCATCTTTCTAAAATCATTCAATGTACCGCCGGTTTATATTCTTCAAAGCGATAATATCGCCGCCGATCTGTCTCCTAAAATGCATTGATTGCACCTGTCAGTACGTTTTTCAAAGACATTGATTGCACTGTTAGTTACGCTGCCACCCTTAATGTAAATGGAAGTTTTCTTGAACCAAAACTTCATTCAAACATTCTCCAACAACCTTTTACTCCTCTCTTCTCTTCGTCCTCACCCATGTTGTTTCCCATGTTTGAAGCCTGTGGCTATAAGGTCACAAGGCAGTGTTCTCATCAACTATGCCATGGCGCTTTCCTATGATGAGTGGGATTGAAATGGTTTGTTGTCGTTGTTGTTGTTGTTGGCCCGAAATAATGAGAGAGAAATCTCAAATTATCTTTGCATTAAAGGATATGCGGACTATGAACTTCTACTCATCTCTCTTAACTACCCAGTGCGGTGTTTTACTCCTTTTAATTTCCGTTGAGTGAGGGTGGTGCCATCTACTAATCGTTGCGTCCTACACCGGTGCAACATCTCAAGAAGTGGCTTCACAATAGTAGTACTGGAGAGACCCATACTCGCCAGATTTTTCACCCAGCCACTTCTTTATCTTTTTCTGGTTCTTCATTTTTTTTGCTTCTTCTTCATCTTTTTCTTCTTCTTCATCATCATTTTCTACTTCTTCTTCAATCTTGAAGAAACCGTTCAGAAGATCGAGATGAGGCCCCCCAGGAAATGGTTTTCGAAGATACTGCCCCCGAGGATGTACCCCCGAGAGCAGATTAGGCTTGTAAATGTTATATATTTTTTTTGGCTTCTTTGTAGAAGAGTAAGGACCCTTCGTGGGCTTTTGTAATCATATGTAAGGACCCTTCATGGGATTTTGTAATCATCATTTACTAATAAAAAATTGTTTCTTCAATTTTGTACCTAATTTATGCCGGATTTCCTTTTATTTGCGTTTGTGTAGAATTTGAGTGCATGACTCTACCGATCGGTCCAAATACTGGGTTCGGGTGTAGATATTTCCCCAGTTCCTGATTGTTTAATATGATATCCGGTGGAGCCCTTTGTCATTCCTCGGACTAAGCCCGGATTGAACTGATACAAGTTTAGGTCGTCGGGACCCCCAACTTCGAGTTGAGTGAGAGTAGGGCTTCGAATTTTTAGAACGAAACTTAGCCGTTCAGACCCCGTTGATAGTCCTAGAGGGGGAACTTGCTCGGACGCCTGAGAATAAAAATAGCCCTTAGGCTTTCGAAGGCAATCCCCAAGTGGGAGTTCGCTCAAGCTCGGGCGACCTGAAAACTTGTTTTGAACTTAGAGCAAAGATAGCCTTAAGGCGTTATTGATAGATCCCGAATGAGGGTACGCCTGGACTCGGATAGCCCATAGATTAAAGTAACCTAGAGGATGTTTAACTTGATCCAAAGGCAAGAAATAGCCCTAACGATTTATTAGTAGTTTTCGAGTGAAAATTGGCTTGGGCTCAGGTAGCTCGAAGGCTAGAGAATCGGGTAAATGACCCGCATTTGCAATAGCAGAAATCCTCGAGGTAGGGTACCATCTCGAGGTCAGGCCCGTATGAGTATATTTTTAGAGCTTATCTTCTTTTTGATAGAGATCCTCGAGATCGGGTACCATCTCGAGCCTTGTAATGATATCAATGGCTCCTTAGAGCCTATCTTCTTCTTGATAGAGGTCCTTGAGATCGGGTACCATCTTGAGGCTTGTAATGATATCAATGGCTCCTTAGAGCCTATCTTCTTCTTGATAGAGGTCCTCGAGATCGGGTACCATCTCGAGGCTTGTAATGATATCAATGGCTCCTTAGAGCCTATCTTCTTTTTGATAGAGGTCCTCGAGATCGGGCACCATCTCGAGGCTTGTAATGATATCAATGGTTCCTTAAAGCCTATCTTCTTTTTGACAAAGGTCCTCGAGATCGGGTACCATCTCGAGGCTTGTTGATGCGGGGGTCTTTGATCCCCAATATGTCGCACGACAGCGTTAATTGTATGACACGATTATGAAACGACCGAGGCAATCCTGCTGGTATATCTTCCCAAAGCTATAATGGCTTAGTCAGTATTTTTAATTGGCCTTTGAGGCAGGCGGACAATCACCACTTTCTCTATATATAGGTTTGTCTTCCCTCCTTTGAGGATTCCGTTATTCCGAGTGGCTATCCTTCTTCATAGAGTTCTTCCTTCCTGCGTTAGATCCTTCACCATTTCAACTTTGAATCCCTTGCTCAAATTCCCGCTCCAATTCCCTAGTTCTACTATGGTTATGGCTACTACACCAGGGTCTGCTCGGCAAGGAGGAGGAAGTTTTGCCTCCGGTACCCGCCTGGTTGGTGGTAAGCCGCTGGTGCCAGGCGAGCCATCCTCGGAACATTTTTTTTCGAGGGGGGACTTTCCGTCAGAAAAACCTCCTAATGTTTAGTGTCATTAGGAGCATGCCTCGATGTTTATTTCTTAAATAGGAGAGGGTCACCTTGAGTCAGTGAGGAAAGATTGTGGATGGGGGGAAAAGGTAGTACTGCGGGTACCTTTCCCGGAAGAGAGAATCATGGATCATGTAGAGGGGTTTTTGAACATATATATGTATCCCTTTACGTTGGGCCCCCTTGATAGGGTCGTGCTCGACTTCTGTCAAAAGTATCAGGTTACCTTGGCACAGGTTCATCCGTCATTTTGAAGGATAGTATTGATGATGAGGCTCTTCACGGAGGAAGCAGGGCTTGAGTTCACCCTTAGTCATTTCATCAGACTGTACCGGCCTTTTCACCACTGAGGCCAATTAACCCTACGATGTTAATCTACTACGCCTTTAATTGTTGATGATGAAGAATATGGGGATTGGAGATAGATGAGCTGATTCGTTCGATTACGAACTATTGATATTGTCCCCGCGGAGTTTCTGCCATTTCTTGAGGAATGGAATTTTACACGTAAGTGGTACACTTGTGCCTTCGTTATTTTGCTTATGGGGGAGGCAGGCTTCATAAACATGCCTTTCTTTCCCTATCTGCAGCAATTCCATGGATTTCATACGAGATCCCCGACCTGACGGATTGGGCTTGGAAGTTCGCGACCCACTCGACTTACGATGGATGTAAGTGGCGAGCCTTGTCTAAGGGTAGATGGGAGGTAAAACACCATGGTACGTTCTTTTTATGCGTACTAACCCTGTCATCGTAGGCATCGGGGAGTTCTTTAAGGCGAGATCGTGCCCTCTCGGAGAGGGAGAAGGATCGTCAGCTTTGGGGCCAAGGAACAATAATAATAAGAAGAAAGGGCCTTCGTAGGGCGACGGTGATTATAGCAAGACGAGTCCAGCCCGGAGGTTCAGAAAGGATGTATCAGCTGAGCCCGCATCGCCCAAGATCTCTGGTTTTAGAGAAACGGTCCCTCCTCTACTACCGTCTTCTTTTCTCATCGAAGGTACCTCGAGGAAAGAGGGTTCTCTGCCGCCAACTTCTTCTCCCGTTGAAGGCACTTCGAGGGATGTTCGAGGTCAGGGGCCGTATATATCGAGCGACCCTATCCCAACTAGGAGCGGTTCTACTAGGTTTGATGGAGCCAGACTAGTATACGTGCGCTCAACTTTTGAGGAAGCTCAGCGGATCTACTCTGTGGTGAGTTTTGGCCGATCGTATTGGTTTTATAGTTTTTACAATTTTTACTCTCTTATCGAGTTTCTCCTTCATAGGCTATTAACAAGCTCAAGTTTGAGCTGCTTCATCGTGAAACCAGGCTGCGAAAAGCCGTGGATGGGGAGAAATCCCTTAGGCTTCTTTGCGATGAAAGGGAAGACGAGTTGGCACACTTGCGGTATGAGGCAAGTCGAAGTTTGAACTACGAAAGCTACCACGAGGAGTAGGTAATTTTTGTTTCAAAGGAGTGTGTGTTTCTTCTCTATCTTATGAGGCTAATGTTTCATTTACTTCAGTTGCAGAAAAAAATAGAGGGCCTGGAACGCCTTTGGAGCAGAGTTGGTCAAGCCAAGTGTGAGCGTGATGAGCTAAAGGCTCGGGTGGACACCCAGGTTGCAGCTAAGAAGGATGTTTTGTCTAAGGCATCCGCCCTTGAAGTACAACTTTGCAATGCTCATGAGAACAGCACGGTCCAAACAGACATGATTACAAGGCTCGAGTATGAGCTTTTGAAGATGAAGGCTGAAGTTGTGGACGCCTGGGCTGATGCCGAAGCGATCCAAACTAAGGCTGATAAAAAAGTGGTCGTCTATTTAAAGGACATTGTTGACGCTCGTGCTGAGTTGAGGGGGGATCTCGACCAGGAGAGTAGGAGCAAAGCATATGTTAGGTGTAAATCTCGGAGGGAAACCCTCGAAGAGATCCATGCCATGGGCTTCGATCTCTCGGAAGAGATAAAGCAGGTGAAGGCGGACGAATATGACGCTAAGTTCCTTCTGTCCGATGCTGAAAATAGCGAGAAATAGGCTGACGGGCCATAATCCCTGAGGGGGTGTAGATTAGGCCTTTCTTTTCTGACTTTGTGTTTAGTGCTTTTAAAGAGCATGGAGCTTTGTATTTTTTTTCACATATACATATATAAAAGGAAGCCTTGCGGTTTCATTTTTTATGCACTTCCCTTTGCTTTGATGTTTGTTAGTCATTAGCTAGATGAACTGGTCTTCGAGTAAAAATAACCCTTAGGTTTTGATATTAGGTACGTCCCATAGGCTCTTATGCGTTTGGTCGGTATAACCTTTTAGTATAAGTCGACGTTTAAGCTCTTATGCTTTTGATATTAGGCATATTCAGTTAACTGCTTCGGGTTCAGTCTCCGAATCGGGTTTTGACTCGAGCTCATTGACCCTTGAGTTTTTGAATTTTAAAGCTGGCCCTTAGGCTCTTATGCATTGGGTCGGTACGACTTAATGTAAGCTTGCATCTTAGGCTCTTACGCATTGGGTAACCTTTTATATGGGCTGGCGATAGTGGCTCTTGCGCATTGGGTCAGTACAACCCTTTATATGGGCTGGCAACAGTGGCTCTTACACATTGGGTCGGTACGACCTCTAATATAATTTTTCCCTCGTTAAGGACTTTTTGGAAATTGTTTTTGCCTGACTCTTCGATGGTTTGATAAAAACCTCGATTGTGAGTCATTTTGTGGCGATGAATGAGCACCTCGGGAGGTTTTGCTCGGTGGCTAAGTGTTTCGAAGCCTATAGTTTAGAGCTGACATGGTCGAAGCTCTTTTGCCTATGTCGAGGGTAGCTTGTCTAACCGGTTCTTTTCGAAGTAATTGAAGGCCTATGATTTTGTAGCGATGGTCGGGCATCCCTGAGTCACGTTAGTTTGGCTAGTACAGCCTTGTGACCATAGTCATTGTGTTTGGCCAGAGCCTTTCAGTCCCCGAGTGAAGTAGTTTCGGCGTCTATATCGAGGGTATAACTTTTTAGGGGTCTTACAAGTTCGAATATATAGCCTTAACTTTAAGGTCGGGATAATGCCTTTTGTAAGGTCTTATAAATTTTACATGCCTTTGAGGTCTTACAATTTTGGTTACTTGGTACAAGTATGATTCGTGCCTTGTTTGAGGTCTTACAGTTTTTGGTGTTGCCTTATAAAGGTCTTACAGGGTCGAGGCTGCCCGTATGGGTTCTTATGGCCTCGGCAGTCCCGGAGACATTGAAAGTTTTCTTGGCTCTAGAGCCATTTTGTAGACTTGACATTGCCTCATTGAGGGCTTACGAGCTTGAAGCTTCCGACCCGGGGGTCATACGATTTCGAGTTTTTGATGCCAGTCCTCGAGTGTTAGGGACATTCTTGACTTCTGGAGCCGTTTTTGTAACCTTGATGTTGCCTTATTGAGGGCTTACAAGTTTGAAGCTTCTGACCTGGAGGTCATGCGACTTCGAGGTTTTGACGTCAGTCGTCGAGTGTTCGGGATGTTTTTGGCTCTGGAGCCGCTTTTTGTAAAAAATACCAAACTCCTTTGAAACGTGAAATGCTTTGATGGAGGGGAAAGTATTCTTTGATTACTTGGTACAAGTATACACGTTTTTGATCAAGGGCTCGGTTATTTTATACGGACACGGTTCATTCGACCGTTTGTGCCGGTACATCGTGTTCCTATCGAGACCCTATTTAGCATGTTTTGGCTTCTTCGAGGAGGTGACCTTCCGGAAGATTCCCCCTAGTATTCGAGGTTGATTAAAGAGAAGCCTTGAATACTTGTTGAGTCTTCCTTAGGTAGATATGGATGCTACCTCGTTAAAAACCTTACCGGTAAAACCCTTCTTGGGATAAAAACCTGATCGAAGGATAAGAGTACAGCGTATGCTTTTGGAACCTAAGGCCTTCAAGTTGGAAAGCGCTTTAGTTATTTCGATCGGATACCTGCACACAGGTTAGTGTAAAATGTAACTAACAAGGGAGACGATTATACCTTAGTGTCGATGGCTCCTTGGGCATTGATATGCTTCGATGGTTATTTCTGAGGACACGGCACGGTCCTTTGCTTGTTTTATTTGGGTATAGCCAAGAATGTATCTTGTGATTGCTATTTCACTATTTGTTTATCTTGTGGTTTCTTTGACATCGAAGGCATTAGTGTCGGTGCTACATCGTGTACCACGAACATCTCCCTCGCTGCATCTTGTTCCCCGTACACAGTTTTTATTCCATCCTTCATCGGAAACTTCATCATTTGATAAAAGGTTGATGGTACTGCTCTCATGTAGTGTATCCATGGCCTTCCGAGCAAGGCGTTGTACCTCATGTCTCCTTTGATGATATGGAATTTGGCATTTTGGATAGTGCCGGCCACGTTGACCGGGAGGGTGATTTCCCATTTCGTTGTTTTGCTCGCCATGTTGAATTCGTTGAGAACTCGAGAGGCGGGCATATTTGGTCAAGCAGTCCGAGCTACTCTACCACCCTCGACCTGATAATATTGGCCAAGCTACCTGGATCCACAAGTACACGTTTGATTTGAAATGTATTTACAAGAAAAGAGATTACTAATACGTTGTTGTGAGGCTGAGACAAGGTCTCGATGTCCTCATCGCTGAATGTGAGAGCGTCCTCGGGTATGTAACCTCGAGTTTGGTTTTCTCGGGTGATGGATATTTTTGTTCTTATGATAGTGGGTTCCTGTGGGATGTCGATCCCTCCCATGATCTTTTGGATACATGTTGCGGCTCATCTGTTTCATTCTTCTTGGTCACCTCTCTTTCCCAGAACTGATTTTTGGCTCGGTCGCTAAGGAATTCTCGGAGGTGACCTTTGCTGAGTAGTCGGGCTACTTCATCCCGGAGTTGTTGGCAGTCCTCGGTACTATGATCGTGCGTGCCATGAAATTCACATGCTATGTTATGGTTCCTTTGCTAATGATCTGATTGTACATGCCTTGGCTACCTGGCGTCTCTGATTTTACTGATGGCGAATACAATGTCTGAAATGTCAACATTTAAGTTGTATTACGACAAGTGGGTGCCTCTGTTGGCCCTGTGTGCCTATCGAATCCAACTCTGCTAATAAGTCCCCGAGGATTCTGGCCTCGATCCATCCTTCGGCCATTGCGGGGTATGTTGCGCCTCCGGGCATTCCTTCTATCCTTAGTGTATGGTTGGTATCTTTCTTTGTTTGGTTTTGGCTCCTTTGCCGGAAGCCTACTAGGATATACCGAGCCCGAGGTGACTCCTAGTTGGTCGTCTACGACCCTGATCTTTGATTGGTATCGGTTGTGGACGTCTGACCAAGTCACGGTGGGATATTCGACAAGTTCAGCTTCAGTTGCTTCGAAGCTACCGAGCTTCGCTCGTTCAAACCTTGAGTGAAGTCCTACACTACCCAGTCGCCGGAGACTAGTGGTAGTTCCATTAGTTCTATTTGAAAGCGATATACGAACTATCGCAACATCTCGTTCTCCCTTTGCTTGATTTTGAAGACGTCGGATTTTCTTATAGCAACCTTGATGGCACCAACATGTGCCTTTATGAAAGAATCTACCAGCATGGCAAATTAATCTATCGAGTTTGGGGCCAGGTTGTGATACCACATCATCGACCCTTTTGAAAGCATCTCTCCGAACTTTTTTAGTAGGACGGATTTGATCTCATCATCCTTTAGGTCCTTAACCTTCACTGCACAAGTGTAAGCAGTGATGTGCTCATTGGGGTTCGATGTTCCGTTGTACTTCGGAAGGTCAGGCATTCTGAACTTCTTTGGAATGGGTTTCGGGGCCGCTTCCTGTGGGAACAGTTTTTGTACGAACTTCTTTGAAACTACACCCTTCATGATTGGGGGTGCGCCTAAAATTTGATTAACCCTAGAGTTGTAGGTTTCCACCTTCTTGTCGTTGGCTTCTATCTTCTTCTCGCCTGACTGACCCTCTTTATAAGGTCCTCGAGCATCTTTATGATGGCGGGGTCGGCTGCCAACCCATTGTTGCTTGATCTTCCTGTGCCAGCTTGGCTTGGGGATCCGTTTCTGGTGCTACCGTACTGGGAGTTTTCTGGTGGCTTTGTAGCTGAGCAATTGCCAGCTATTGTGCTTGTAACATTTCAAAAATAACATGAATGCTAACCTCTCGTTCTTCCCTAGCTGGGGTTTTTTGAGCTTCTTGTTGGTCTCCTTGGCATACGCTCCTGTTAGTGTAGGAGCTTATATCAACGTGTTGGGCATCGCATGAGACCACATCTGCGGGGATTGGCTCTGGCGCATCCCCAGGGATTAGTGGCGGTGTGTCAATACCCAGAACAGCTACACCATTCTGCCCATGGTCCTCAAGACCGTTATTTTTATATACATTCACTGAGTTAGACATTTTGACCTAAAATCAAAGATTCTTGGACAAGAAAAATCATGAAAGATAACTTGCATTATGTAGTAAACCAGCAAGAAAAAAATCACTATTATTTTTAGCCCCACGGTGGGTGCCAAACTGTTTACCTTGAAAATGGTAATTACAATTAGATTTGATTTTGTGGTTCTAAAAATACGTGATTTGTTTTTATGCTAGTTGTTAAGTAGTAGATTCTAAGTGTGAGACTAGAAATGAGATAAGAACTTGAAAGCAGTATGTTTAAGCAAACCGAGTGGTTGAGAATCGGGGTCCTCGAGCCAGATTATACGGGGCCTCGAGGTCGAGCTAGATTCTAAGTTGTGGACAGACGATGAAGGACTAATAGTTTTGAGAGCTTTGATGAAGGCTATTTAAGATCAATAATGAGAAATAAATGAAGAACAATTAATGAAACACAATAAAAGTAAGCAATAAATGTGAGTAGTAGAATCAAAGGAGAATATGTTTGAGTTAGAGAGCAGAGAGAATGTTCTTGTATTGAATGTTGTGTATCAGACCCCCCCCCCCTTAAAAATGACAAGGATCTCCTTTATATATGAGGGGGAATCCCAATATAGTACAAATGCATTTATTACAAAGATATGAGTCTGGTACAGCCATTTAATGCCATGGTACGGGTTTGAACTAGCCTAATAGACTTTGTCAGCTCTAGTCACGTGCCTTGGGAACCTCACATCGATTCACCGTAGCCGCTGATTTACATTGCCTCGAGACTGATCATTATTTACACTTCCTCGAGGTCAATCACTGGGAAGCTACAGGGTCGAAACCCCGAGCTGAGCTTCGAGCCTTTTGGGGGCGGTATTTACGAGGCACCTTAATGATCATAAAATTGGACCACTGATTTTTACCGTATACATCTTCCAACTTAAAGCTTCTGAAATTAGAATTTCCATCCGAATCAACTCTGAACTGCCCGAAATTCGGTTCCGATTATGCATACAAGTCATAAAACATGAAGTGAAGCTACTCAAGGTCTCAAACCGCCAAACGATGCACTAGATCTCAAAATGACCAGTCGAGTAGTTACATTCTCCCCCACTAAAACATACGTTTTTCCTCGAACGTGCCAAGAACTGTTCCAGAGTTGTCCAAAATCATTGTTTAACACCTTGTGCACCTTTGCATGCCACCACAACCCATATGAGCACATTAGCTTGATCCAAACTGAAAATCCTCCTTATAACCTTAGCTAACAAACCTTAGAACCAAACTCCAACACCCGGAATTCTCCATGAGTCCGATTCTAACATACGAACACTACATCAATCCCTACACACTGTACCAAAAACTGATCATGCACCTATGCTGAAATCACACCATGCACCACATAAGTCGTTTGCCCATAATAACCTCCTCCAAGCACAACAATTGCAAATTCACTAACTCGATGCCTGTAGTATACCTCATAACACATATAAACCCGGTCTCAACCCTCACAATACTGCAACGCTGAAAGAGATGCGCAGTAACTCATAATCACCCATCAAATCAATAACACACAGAGTTTCTCCATTTGACAAGAACCGTTACCTTATTCTAAACTAAATAGTGATATTCCCTCTTTAATATACCTTACATAAACCTAATCGTCGAGTTCAGATCCAATAACCTCGTCTCACCCAGTACAAGCTACTCCGACAATAAGCCACCTCAAACCTGACCAAAATCTCATATGACGCCATCAATGAGCCAGCAAGCTACAACTTGAATAGGACACATAAGGAAGAATAAACTCTAGAAAAGAACTACCCAACCCGTGTAACGAATAAAACGGTTGAACAGACGCTATGAACCCTTCTCAGAGAATGAGAAACAAAATACACAAGAATAGATATAGGAAACCGTACTCAACATCTCATTATTGCGGCGTGCAACCTGATCCACACATGATACCATTGCGGCGTGCAACCCGATCCAAACAACATACTAGTGGCAGTGTGCCACTTGATCCACATATAACAACCTATAAGGAAATACCTACCAAACCAGAATGATCATACCCATGAAATGCCCGAATATAAACCACAAACACATCAAGTGCATAATACAATCCCTGGGAAGACGGATAGCGCCATACGCTACAAAACCCAAGCACGACTAAGGTGAAATAAATGACATGCATCTCGAGAGACATCTTGCTCATATAACACCACAAGCTACATGCGATCACAACCCATATGTGGATAATCAAGTCGTCTCACACCCCACCTGGCTCAATAGAGTATTACATGGAATAGCTGACGACGGGAATAACATCCAACAACCAAAGACTCCTCTATAAGCAATGTTATGCCGAATGAACGCATCCGACCTGACATAGAGAACACATTCACATTAGACCCACCAACGGACCTCAAGCCAATTCTGATCATACTATACTGGGCCAATAACCTTTCGAGGATCCACAATGGCCCTATTCATGACACATACGAGCAGCCATCCCAATCCAGAACAAACTCCCACAGTTCACAACCAAAGGAATAGAGTGCCTTCCAGGCATAAACTCTCACATTAAAGATTTTACCATAATTCCATACTTGGTTTCGATCTTTAATGATCAAGTGACTAATATGTCACACTTATACAATTTTCTCATGGGATACGCTCCCACTATCTTCCGCACCAGGTAGCAAAGTCTACCAACCCATACCACCAATCATACTAATTTTGTAAAGCAAATCAAGAATCCGCAAATCAATACACGATGCATCTTATCCAGGACACCATTCTCATGCGACACTAAGATAATTCCAGCTTACTCTAAACATCTAAAATTTCCCCCGGCCCTCCAAGCTTGTGACATTCTTTCCAACACCGAACCACAACCTTGATCCTCCTCTTCCAATTCCCATGTAGCTCACTACACCAGTCATGCCGCTACGCAATAGTACAAGAATTAATCATAACCCCTGCACTACTAGTAGAATAGGCACTTTATTGTCTAGGAACCTTTCACTTAACTCATTTCAAAAGAACCATTGCAACATGCAATTGTATCCTCATAACCGCAAAAAATACAAACCTCGAGTCATGGTCTAAACTCATAACTCTTCTGGGATCCATTTACACATAACAAGGCCATTGGAATAAAATACCTCCCAAATCAATCAAATTATGGTGATAGCCTGCGCGTACAACCACCAACCACCTGTATAACTTAACGCGCCGAAGGAACTGATCATTGCCACAATCATGCTAATTCAAACTATTACCAACCAACCCAACTTCCTCCAATTTACTCTTGACCTACCTTAGAAAGAATAATAACTCCATTTAAAACCATAATGAAACTCGATCCTTAACCACACAATGTACCCAATATCCTTAGACACCGCGCTTACATCCTTGAACCCATTAGAACCTGAGAGTTACCCACTCTGACCTGGTCCAAAGTATAATCAAGCTCCAATATTCTATTAGCACATGAATGCTCCTGAAGAAGCGACCGGATGAATTCTTTTCCTTGTACATCACATCCACAAGAAACATAAACTATGAGTCTTCCCAACACCTGCACATGAATCGATAAGGCAAAATATAGCACACATTTATCAAGTTTTTTACTCGAATTACCCCTGATATTTTTTTTCTTAGTCATAAATAATCTATCAATGCACCGATAACCATAAACTGCACAAGCAGATAACCACGCGATCCAATCATAGGCGGTAGGCTCCACCACATAGCTTTAAGCTACAGTTACATAAATCCAGAACCTACAAGGATCCCTCCTCCTCAATTACCATGATCTCGCACCATGAACCCGCCAAATTTCTCAAAATCTCTTATTAAACTTTTCATGAACATTCCGGACTATCAGCCACAACTGCATATTCAACCTCTCGCCGGGTAGTAAGTAGAATTCTTCGTAACAACTTTATCAAAATCACGCAATCGCCAACCTGCTCATAGGAGATAGACCACATATGGAATTCCATACCGACATCCTCCAATAATGTTGCACTGGTTACAACTACCATGAAATCAGTAACCCCTCCTAAGCCCATGCTTGCCCACCAGCTATACATATCTGCTCGTTCTCTATTGACATCAACTAAAAGACTGACAATACATTCTAACTTGAAGTCACGCCGTAACTCATAACGATAATCAAGCTCTTACTCCCTTCTTCACTCCAAGCAAACTTCCTTTCATCATATTCAGCCTTCCTCAGCACAATAGCCACCGTTCCAAATAAAATTCATAAACCTAGTCACTGTCCACCATGATTCCCAAATTGCTATAAAATTTTCTCAAGGCATGTGGCTATCCTACCACAGAATACAATGCTACTCTACCTCGGTTAAACCATCTCCTTTAAGCAACTTCTCAATCTCTGCATTTCATACTTGACCTGCTAGCAATTCAACCACCGCGAGACACCTCCCACCATGTCCTTCCTCATCCTTCTCTTCCCAAATACTGCCTCAAAGCAAAATCTATCTCTGTAGCACCTGATCTAATAATTGCTACCAACTCTAAGCCTCCTCTAAGATCATCTTTCTCGAGCCATAAGCATTAGAAACACCAATTTGATTCTGAAACCGCTACACATCGCCATCTTTGACAACCGCTTCTTAGGTACTATTTCACATCACCCTGCCTTGAGGGAAAATCAATGAAGACCATAACACTGGCAAATATTAATGCATTCAAACAAGGACGACGACACCACATCACAAATGAGAATGCCACCACACTCGAAAATATCAAGTCTCGTTACTATATCAACCAAATCCTAAACATCGATAGTCTGGTTGCCTTTCCTCTACTAGAATTAATGTCGAACCTCCAAACCATGAACCGAATAATCCTCATTTCCAGTCATTCATCACCGCGACACACAAATAAGCACCCTACCATTTATACCAACAATGCACGATAACTACTCATACACTGTACGTAACAACAAAACTATAAGCAACACTAACATTGCGCCAAAATGACAGAACATCCCTCTATGAGGTGACGACAATAGCACAATCGAATACGCAAGGGGAAACATCTTGCACCACATCTGCAGCACCATTACAACCTTTGATGCCCAATTGATAACATGTGTTCCATGTCGCATAAGATTGAGTAGGAAGGAAATAAAGGCATAAGCTCATATGGAATTAACCACACGAAGAGGAATCAAGAAGGGAAGTGCTCCTAATAGCCATATAGTCTCTCGAAGATTAGTACATACGTCTTCGTACCGATCTGTAAGACTCTACTAGACTTGCCCATGACTCATGAGACCCAAGTAAACCTAGAGCTTTGATACCAAGCTGTCACAACCCAAAAATCCACTATAGGTCGCAATGGCGCCCAATGTCGTCGTTAGGCAACGGTAACCTTCTAAATAGTTATCCATTTTATAATTTTCAAAAATCAAGAATTTTATTAAATAAATGGAATAAAATGTGGCACTCGTAGAAACCTGTGCTTTTCTTTACCAATTTCCGAATGTAAATAAATCTCAAGGTGGAATGACAAAAATAACATGAGCTACAGTAATGATCATCCACTAGGAACTGCTAAAATCCGCTGTCACAAGTGTATGAGCATCTACTAGGAATGTAATAAAATGCAACATCTGTCTGGAATACATGTTCGACAGGAGAATACAAATAACTCTGATTGAGACTCTGTATGCCACGGATCGTAACATGGAATGCAGCTCACCATAAAATCCCCGCAACATCCGCACCTTTGCGCCTAAAAGACCATTAGACACACACACACACACACACACACACACACACACACACACACACACACACACACACACACATATATATATATATATATATATATGATTGTGCTGGTAAGTCCTTCTGGATTGGGCTGAAGTCTTTCTGTGAATTTTAATGTGTTATCGTATACTGGATCTATTTCTAATTGTAAATCATTCATGAAAGAGCGATTTCTTTTATTGTGTCTATCTTTTCTTTTAAGGTGCTTATCTCACTTCTTAATACTTCTACTTGATGTGTTATTTTTTCTACTAATTTGGTTGTTTGTATTTCTAGTTCTTTAGGTTTTTCTGTAATAGTTTTAATTAATTTTTCTATTTCGTTTTTCGTAGGTATTTTTTCTAGGTTAAACTTATTGTTTAGGAATTGTATTTTTCTGTCAATTTATATATATATATATATATAGACACCTGCACAATAAGTGCAGCAAGTGTAGCATTAGTACGTAAATCAATGCATACCCAGTAACTATCTAGCCTAACCCCGGAGAAGTAATGACGAGGGGTCGGCACCGATACTTACTAGAGGTCTAATAAAGAGTATTCTAAATTCTAAACAGATACGAAGCACAACAGTAATAGTGGGATGAAACGGTAACCAACATAATCCTTGAAAATTTCTTTTAATGATATAAACTTCTCAATCTCATATCCTATCTCAACATCTCGAAAAATATCAAGTGCCAATATAAAATTAATAATAAATACCATATAAAATTTAGGGCATCAATGGAAGGATAATCTCGTGAATATTCGGACTTCTGCGATATAATGCACGATTATGCCGAGGTCGTACGACCCGATCCTATAAGAAATATGATATTGCCAAGGCGAATGGCCCGATCCAATAATAATGTGTACATTGCAGAGGGTCGAGCAGCACGAACAAAAGATGCATCATTATACTGCCGAGGCGAATGACCCGTTCCCATAAGAGTGTGGTACATAATCCTGCCGAGGTAAACGGCCCTATCCCATTAAAATAAGAAACTTTAATGGGTCCTTGACTCTACTCAATGAATAAACGTGTTAGCTATGAACTTTAAGGAAAGCTTTGCGATGAAATACAAAATGCGGGAGGAAATCATAAGGGAAGCACAAATTTTTCCGCGGATTATCAAGTAGCTCGTCACATCTCTACAATAGCGAATCTATCACCCTATGCAAGTCATCACATCTCTAAAATAGCGAGTCTAACACCCTATTCAAGTCTAGTCTCAAGTCACAATGCGAAATAAAGGAATTAAACGAGCAAAGATAACTCAAATAGTACAATTATAGCATGGCATGAACTTAAGTCTACCCGGACATAATCAGGAATTCTAGTATATGCACAGACACTTGTCACCTCATACGTGCGTATCTCCCACAACATGCAGCACATAAGAATATAACACCTACGGGGTACATTCGCCCTCACATGCTTAGATAGGAGACTTACCTCACTCTGAAGTTCCATAACTGACTCCAATGCCTCTCCAACTCTTCAATGTTCTAAAACTAATCAAACAATGTTCAAATCAATCAAAATATACTCCAATGCTTATAATTAATCAATTTATAAAAATTTACAACTCCACTCAAAAAGTCAATTAAGTTAACCATCAGGCCCACGTGCCTAGATTCTAAAAATTTTCAAAGATAAACATTATCCATAATGCCACGATCTCAAATATATAATTTCTCCTAAATTCCATGTCCAATTTCGTGGTAAAAATCCAAAAATACCATATCCTAGGTTTGCTACCAAAACCCCAAATTTCTACTAATTTTTCATGTTTAAATCCTTGTAGAATCCATGTATTTAGCTAACAATATGCGGGAATTACTTACCTTGCAATAGATGATTAAAGTCTCTCCTAGAAGCCCCCCAAAATTGCCTAAACCAAGAGAGAAGATGAGTGAAATGAGTAAAATCCTTACTTCAAACAATCTGCCCAGGCCCCGTCCTGCATCGCGTTCGCGACTAGGCCACATTCGCGAAGGCCTAATGAAACACAGCATTGCATTCGCGTTCAAGCTCACACGTTTGCGATGGTCAATTTCCCCCAGCTTAGAACCCCTCCTTCGTGTTCATGAAGGCAACACTACTAGCCCAACTCACCGCGTTCGCGACTGCCTTGTCGCATTCGCATAAGGTAGGATCCCCCCTGCCCATTCGCTCTTCTTCACATTTGTGTGGCTTGGCTCGCATTCGCGTATCACAAAAGGCAGCCATCAATTTTTCCTTCTTAACGAACGCGTGAATCCCTTAGCATTCACGAAGAACAAAACTAGAACCAGCAAAAACAGCAACAAAACAGAGAGAAACGGCCTAAAACCATCCTGAAACACACCAGAGGCCCCTAGGACCACATCCATTCACACCAACCAGTCCCAAAACTGGCACAAACCTACTCAAGGCCTCAAATCACACCAAATAACATCAAACTACAAATTGATGATTGAAACCTTCTTAAACTTTCAAACTTCGATGAACGCGTCTAAATCATAACAAAACACTCTGGAATGATTCCAACCTTTGCATACATGTCATAAATCACAATACGAACCTATTCCAAGGATCGGAACCTCAAACGGACATCGATAACATCAAAATCCACTTCAAACCAAACTTATCAAATTGTAAAACCTTCAAAATGCCAACTTTCCATAATAAGCGTCGAAATGCTCCCGGACCACCCGATACTCAACCCGAACACACGCCCAAGTCTGAAATCATCATACGAACCTATTGGAACCTTCAAATTCTGATTTTGTAGTCATTTACTTAAAAGTCAAACCTTAGTCAATTTTTGCAACTTAAAACTTCCGAAATTTGAATTTTTCATCTGAATCAACTCTAAACTTCCTAAAATTCAATTTGGACTATGTGTACAAGTCATAAAACATGAAGTAAAGTTACTCAAGGCCTCAAACTGCCAAACTATGTGCTAGAGCTCAAAACGACTAATCAAGTTGTTACACTCTCAACTCCTTGGAAGCCATACAATAAGGCAAAGTAGAAATAGGTTGGTTTCCTATCACCAATTCAGTGCCGAAATCGATATCCCAATCCAACGGAATGCCTGGTAGATCAATAGGAAATACATTAGAAAACTCTTCTACCACCGGCACCGAAACTAACGCGGGAGTCTCTGTAGTAGTATCCCTAACATAGGCCAAGTAGGCCAAACAACCCTTCTAGACCATATGTCAAACCTTCAAGAAAGAAATAACCTGGCTGGAAGTACCGACAAGCGAACCCCTCCACTCTAATCTAGGCAATTCAGGCATCGCCAAGGTAACAATCTTTGCATATCAATCAAGATTGGCATGGTACGGGGACAACCAATCCATGCACAATAACCTCGAAATCAACCATATCGAGTAATAGAAGATCTGCTATAGTCTCATATCCATAGAAAGTCACCACACAAGATCGGTAGACCTGATCCACCACAACAGAATCACCTGCTAGCGTGGACACATATACAGAAATGCCCAAGGACTTGTGAGGCATATCTAAATAAGGAGCAGATAAAGAAGAAACATAGGAGTAAGTAGACCTTGGATCAAATAATACCGAGGCATCCCTACGGCAGACAGTAATAGTACATGTGATCACTACATCGAACGCGATTTCCTCTGGCTTGGTAGGGATAGCATAAAATCTGTCTGGGCAGGCGGGCGGTGGGGTAGCTAGTGCGATAATCATGGGCTGATGGTCCTACTACTTGGCCTTGCCCCGAAGTTTGGGACAAAACCTATTCACGGGACCAATATCCCCGCACTCAAAACCCTTGAAGCAATGGACTGCTGACTTGAAGTCTGACCTTAATGGCCTGAATACCCACTGAAGGAACCCGGAATAGCTGGTAGACGGTAAGTACTCTCTGAAATGTCACTGAAGTAGGGTCATGCTGGAACACTCCGAGCAGGCGGTGGTGCTAATTGCATGGGCCTACTAGACTGACCCCTCATGAACTTACCTTAGCACCCCAGGTGGGGTGCCACTAAATCCTCAGAGCTACCAGGGCCATCTGTCCCTCAGCGCAAACTCTCTGCCACGGTTATGAATATGCACGATCCTCTGAGCTATATCTACAACCTGATGAAAGGGAGTCCCCATTTCTGTCTTACGGGCCATAAAAATCTGAATCTCAGGTTGTAGACCTACAATGAACTACACCTTCTCTGCGTCTGTGTGGAGTATAATAGCTGCATGGAGAGATAAGTCAATGAACCTCGCCTCATAGTCGGTTACAAACTTATAATCCTGATAGAGTCGCTCAAACTAACCCGAAGCTCCTTTCTCTCTGAAGATGGTATGTATTTCTCCAAGAATAGTGTGTAAACTAATCCCAAGTCAAGGGAGGTGAAAGTTCTAGCCTACTAAGAAGATAACCTGCCACATCTGCGGGCCTTTCCCTCAAGCTGAAAGTGGTGAAGTCCACCCCATTAGACTCAAATATCCCCATGTTCCGTAGCTTATCCTTGCACTGGTAAATGAAGTTCTGGGGTCGTCTAACCGCTCACCCCCAAAGTTAGAGGGGCAAAGTCTAGTCCATCTATCCAAGCGCTTCTACTTATCAACGGTTGTGACTGGTACAGACTCTTGCACAACCACTATAATTAGCTGGGTCCCACTCGCAGGTAGTGCACCTGGGGTCTGATAAATGGTTGCGGCATGCCTTGGAGCTTGAGCGGTAGGGGTCTGTGCTCCCCCTCCAACCAGAGATGTAGTTGGGTCCACTGGAAATAAACCAGCCAGCGTCATAGAGTCTATGAACCACAGCATACGGCCCATGACCTCCTGGAATCCTGGTGTAGTCATGAAATTTGTTGGGGCTAGCTTAGCTACAAGAGTGTAATGACCCAGCCGGTCATTTTAAGAATTAACACCCTGATCCCCTATTAACTGCTTTCCTCGTATTTGTTTCTGCTATTGTGAGATGTCGGGAGGATCTATTTGGAGTTTCATAGAGTTTTGGGATGCTTAGTCCCTAAATGAGAGTTTAAGTTGTAGAATTTAGGCCATGGCTAGAGCAGTGTGAACAGCCTCGGAATGGAATTTCGTCGATTCTGTTAGCTCCGTTGGGTAATTTTGGGCTTAGGGGCGTCTTCGGATCATGTTTTGGAGGTATGTAGCTTATTTAGGCTTGAAATGCCGAAAGTTAAATTTTTAAAGTTTTCGGTTCGATAGTGAGATTTTGATCTAAGGGTCAGAATGGAAATTCGAAAGTTGGAGTAGCTCTGCAGTATTGAATGTGACGTGTGTGCAATATTTCAGGTCATTCGAACGAGCTTTGATAGACATTTTGATCGAAAGCATAATTTGAGAGTTTTGGGGGTTCTTAGGCTTGAATCCGATGTTAAATTGATGTTTTGATATTGTTTTGAGCATTCCGAAAGTTGGAACAAGTTCGTATGATGCTTTAGTATTGGTTGGCAGGTTTGGTTGAGGTCCTAGGGGCCTCGGGTGAGTTTCGGGTGCTTAACGGAAATTGATTTTGGACTTAGGAACAATCTAATTGCTGAACCTATCATAACCGCATCTGCGTGTGTGGGACCGTAGGTGCTGCACCGCAGAAGCGGAATTTAGTCCAGGCTCCAGAAGCCGCAGGTGTAAGAAGTGGAACATACCTGCAAGACCGCAGGTGCGTAAAGGTAGTTACAGAAGCAGAAATTTGGGTTTAAATAAAAGTCACAGGTGCGACTTGGTCTTCACAGAAGTGGGACCGCAGGTGCAGTCCCAGGGCCGCAGATGCGGTTTTACTGGTCAGAAAATGGTAGAAACGAGGGTTTAGTCTCAAAACTTGGAAAATTAATTTGGGAGCTCGGGATTGGCGATTTGGAGAGAAATTTTCACCTGGGTGTTTTGGGTAAGTAATACTTACTCGGTTTTGATTAATTTTCATGAATCTATGCTTAAATTCGTCATTTGAATTCGAATTTGGGGTGAAAGTTTCGTGAAAAAATTGGGAAAAGTTCTTAGGCCTAATTTTGAGGTTTTGATCTAGAATTTGATGTCGGATCGAAATAATTTTGGTATAAATGAATTCGTGAGAGTATAAGGATTCTGAATTTGCAAATTTACCTGATTCCGAGACGTGGGTCGGGGGGTGTTTTGATCATTTTTCCTAATTTCACGTATTAGCTTAGAAGTAATTAGTGGAACCAGTTACTTGAAGTTATATTTACATTATACAATTGATTTGAATAGATTTGGGCCATTTGGAGTCGAGTACTCGTGGCAAAAGCGTGGTTTCGAGTTGATTTTGAGCTGGTTCGAGGTAAGTGGCTTGCCTAACCTTGTGTGGGGGAACTCCCCTTAAGATTTGGTATTGTTGATACTTGAAATGCCTTGTACTTGAGGTGACGAGTGCGTACTTGTGCTAATTGTTGCAAATCCTATTTTCATTAAGTAACTATAATTGTGTATCCTTTTCTGTTTATACTACTTGCAATTTAAGCATGTTGTTAGCTTAGGGAAGCATATCTAATTGACTTAATTGCTTTACTTTCTCAAACGACCTTATTTGGATTATGTGCAACATGCTAGGTTAGAAATATTTGTTTGCCTTGGTACAAAATTTGAATTGAATTGAGTATTCTTCATGTTGTTATTGTGTGTTTACTTTGGGACTACGGGTCGGTACCCCAGGAGATCCCCCTGCCTGTTTACTTTGGGACTACGGATTTGTATTCCAAGAGATCCCCTGCATATGTATTGATTTGGACTGTAGTGCGGGATACTGAGAGATCCCCAACACATATATTGAGGATACCGAGAGATCCTCGGGACACCAAGAGATCCCCAGCACATATATTGAGGATACTAAGAGATCCTCGGGATACTGAGAGATCCCCGGTTGTTATATTTGTGTTGAGCTGTATTCCTTTTGTGATTATTTTGTCTCCATTATAGTTGTTATTATTCTTATTATCCTGTGTTACTTTATATTGTTAGCATTTAATTATATTTTCATATTCTATACTTTTTTACCTCATTTTTCAGCTAAAATTAGTAGGGCCCTGACCTTCCTCATTACTACTCGACCGAGGTTAGGCTTGGCACTTACTGAGTACTGTTATGGTGTACTCATGCCCTTTTTGCGAATGTTTTCAATGTGCAGATCCAGGTACTTCGACTCAACCCTACTACCCTTGAGGCGAGGTGATTTTCTAGAGACTTCGAGGTATATCTGCTGCGTCCTCAGACCGAGGAGTCCCTTTCCATTCTCTCTTAAAGTATTAGCCCTTCTGTATTTACTTTTGTTTAGACATTCTGGAGTTAGACACTTGTAGTCATTCAAAAGCTTGTGATTTCATGAGATTCTGGGTTTTGGAAAATGTAGTTTCAGTTTGAGATCTTGTATTAGTATATGCTGAGCGGCATCTTAAACGTTTCTGTATTTGCTTATCTTTAGTTTTTATTAGTTTTTCCGCATTTTGTTATTTTTCTGCAATTGTTAGGCTTACCTAGTCGTAGAGACTAGGTGCCGTCACGACAATTCACGGAGGGCGAACTTGGGTCATGACAAGTTGGTATCAGAGCTCTAGGTTCATAGGAGTCATGAATCACAAGCCGGTTTATTAGAGTCTCACGGATCGATACGAAGACATCTGTACTTATCTATGAGAGGCTATGTAACTGTTAGGAAAATTCCACTTCATTTGATTTCCTTGTCGTGCGAGATTTTTGATATCACAATTCTAAACTTCTGTCTTCTATTCTCTCACAGATGGTGAGGACACGTGCTACCAGAGATGATCAGGCAGCCGCGCCCCCTACTAAAGCCGTCAGAGGTCGGGGATGGAGTAGAGGTCGAGGACGCGCATGTGGTGTAGCCAGAGCACCCGCGCGAGCTGCCACCGAGGTGCCACCAGTAGTTCTAGCCAGAGTCCATGCACCTGTTACGCCTACTGTTGCTACTACTCCAACTCTCCAGGAGACTCTTGCGTAAATCATGAGCATGTACACCACTCTGGCTCAGGCAGGGTTGATTCCCCTTGTTGCAGCTACATCTCAGGCAGGGGGAGGAGCATAAACTCCCGCCGCCCGCACTCTTGAGCAGTGAGTGCATGTTGATCAGGTCCCAGATATTATTCTTGTACAGCCTGCAGTCCTAGGTCAGCCCGAGGGCAGGGCAGCGGCTTCCGAGGATGAGCAGCTGAGGCTTGAGAGGTTCAAGAAGTACAAGTCTCCTGTATTCAGTGGTCTAGCATCAGATGATTCTATGGGATTTCTAGATGAGTGCTATCGTATCCTCTGTACCATGGGTATATCCGTATCGAGCGAGGTTTCCTTCACTACCTTCTAGCTTCGAGGAGCCGCCTACGAGTAATGGCGTACCTATGAGTTAGATAGTCCGGATGAGGTAGCTTCCCTGACTTGGACTCAGTTTTCAGATATATTCCTGAGAGAGTATGTTCCTCATAGCCTTAGGGACGCATGGTGCGTGGAGTTTGAGCATTTGCACCAGGGTACTATGATTGTCTCGGAGTATGATGTCTGTTACACTAGCTTGGCTAGACATGCCCCAGCCTTGGTTTCTACTGTTCGCGAGAGGGTTCGCCAGTTTATTGAGGGGATTATTCCCAACATCAAGTCTAGCATGGCTCGTGAGTTGGAGATGGATATTTCTTATCAGCAGGTGGTGAGCATTGCTAGGAGGATAGAGGGTATGCATGCTAGGGATAGAGAGGAGAGGGAGGCCAAGAGGTCTCGAGAAACGGGCCATTATTCTGGTGCCCGTGCTCCAGCTGGAGTTCGTCATGGTGGGGGTTATATGAGTCACCCCATTCATTCAGCTCTTCCAGCAGCCAGTGGTATTCCAGCTCCTCCTAGGCCCCATGAGCCTTATTATGCACCTCTAGTATCTAGTGCACCTCCTATTCGGGGTGCTTTCAGAGGTTAGTCCAGCAGACCTGGCCTAAGCCAGTCACAGCTGCCACATCCTCCTAGAGCTTGTTTTGAGTGTGGTGACACACGCCATGTGGTGAGAGATTGCCCTAGACTTGGGAGAAGTGCACTTCTAGAGACTTCTCAGCCATAACGTGCCCTGCAGAGTTCTCAGGGTATGGTTATAGCTCCAGTTGTTACCCCACCTGCTCAGCCAGCTAGAGGTATAGGTTAGGGAGGTAGAGGTCTCTCTAGAGGGGGAGGTCAGGCCAGATATTATGCCCTTCCTACCCGTACCGAGGTTGTCGCCTCCGATTCTGTCATCACAGGTATTGTCTTGGTTGGTCATAGAGATGCATTGGTTTTATTTGATCCAGGCTTCACTTATTCTTATGTGTCTTCTTATTTTGCCCCGCATTTGGGCGTATCTCGGGATTCTTTGAGTGCCCATGTTTATGTTTATACTCCTGTGGGAAATTCTCTTATTGTGGACCGCGTTTATCGGTCGTGTGTGGTTGCTCTTAGTGGTTTTGAGACCAGAGCCGATTTATTATTGCTCAGCATGGTAGATTTCGATGTTATCTTGAGCATGGACTGGTTGTCGCCCCATTATGCTATTCTTGATTGTCATGCCAAAACGTAATGCTAGTTATGCCAGGTATACCGTGAGTAGAGTGGATGGGTACCTTAGATCATACTTCCAGTAGAGTTATTTCATTCCTTAAGGCTCTGCATATGGTTGAGAAGGGGTGTGACGCGTATCTAGCTTATGTGAGAGATGTCAGTATTGATACCCCTACAGTTGATTCAGTCCCAGTAGTACGGAATTTTTCTGATGTGTTTCCAGCTGACCTTCCGGGCATGCCGCCCGATGGAGATATTGATTTCTGCATTGATCTGTTGCCGGGAACTCAGCCCATTTCTATTCCTCTGTATCGTATGGTCCCTCGTAAGTTGAAGGATCAGCTACAGGAATTGCTTGATAAGGGTTTTATTCGGCCTAGTGTATCACCTTGGGGTGCTCCTGTCTTGTTTGTGAAGAAAAGGGATGGTTCTATGTGTATGTGCATTGATTATCGCCAGTTGAACAAAGTTACAGTGAAGAATCGGTATCCTTTACCTCGTATTGATGATTTGTTTGACCAATTACAGAGTGCACGAGTGTTTTCTAAGATTGACTTACGTTCAGGTTACTATCAGTTGAAGATTCGGGAGCCAGATATCCCGAAGACTGCTTTCAGGACTCGGTATGGTCATTACGAGTTCCTTGTTATGTCATTTGGGCTGACCAATGCCCCAGCAGCCTTTATGCATTTGATGCACAGTGTATTGGCTAATAAGTGTGGCGACCCAAATGGAGCTTGGATAGGTGAAGAGTTGCCAAGAGAGACTAGCAAGTAAGGCCATATTTTGTCTGCTGCTTTCCTAAGACCTAGGTGCCCAGCTTGTTTGGGTTGGGTAACAGAAGCCCATTTGATGTAGTGGATTTTCTTTTTCAAAGTGGTAGTGCCCTAGATAAAATCTCTTTGGATCTCGTTGATTTGTTTAAGTATGGAGGAGGGAAGTAGGAGGTATTTCATTGAATAGTTTGGGATGGAGTTGAGAGTTGATCTAGCTAATGTTGTTCTCCCTACAATTGAAAGAAAGTTTATTTTCCAACTAGTTAGTTTAGAATCCATGTTGTCAAGATGAAGCATAAGTCAGAGACCTTAGGTTTACGAGGGAGAATAGGGAATACCAAGTACTTACCAAAGTTTTCACTAATTTCGATATTGAAAATATTTGCGAGGTGAGTTTTGGTTTGAGGGTCGCAGTTCTTGGAAAAGATAATTTTGGATTTGGTACTATTAATTTTTTGTCCAGAAATTTGAGAGAAGAAATGAAGGCTTCGTTTTAGGGTATGGATTCATTTTAAATTGGCATTAGCTAAAAGAGTTAAATCATCCGCATAGAATAAGTGAGAGAAAGATGGACCAGTGGGATTGAGCTTAATCGGGTCCCAAAGTCCAATGTTAACTTGGTGATATATGTATATTTGGAGAGTAATTTCATACATGGTATAAATAGATATGGAGATATTGGGTCGCTTTGCCGAATACCTCTTGATGGATGAAAAAAGTTTATTTTGGACCCATTAACTAAAATAGCAATTCTAGAAGTGCTGATATAGATCATAATAAGCTTGGTGATTTGGGGAAGGAATTTAAAGAAAAGGAGGGCACGATAAATAAAGGACCATTCAAGTCTGTCGCTCGTTGACCATTCAATGGCCACATTGGAGAGACATCTGGAGGGTATATGATGATGTGCATGGTGGCTTCAGTTTTGGAGATAGGAACGGAGGAGGAACTTTTCTATTGGATGTTGCTAGAGCATTTGAATTGGTGATAGCAAACTCGAGTTTCCTGAAGAAGGTGAAGCACTTTGTCACCTTCAGGAGTGGCCGTGACTCATATTGATTATCTTCTCTACAGGAAGTCCGATAAAGGTTTTTGCATGGATTTGAAGGTCATTTTGAGTGAGAATCTCATGACCCTTCATAGGCTCCTAGTCATGGACCTTGAGATCACGAGGAAGATGAAGAAGAGGCCGGTGTATAGCCAACCTATGGTCAAGTGGGGAGCCTTGACGGAAACCAAGGTGTAGGAGTTGGGGGTTAAGTTGATGACTAGGGGGCTTGGAGGAGTAGCGGGACTCAAGCTCTATATGGACCACGACTATGCAAGGCATTAGGGTAGCTGCTAGAAAGGCATTAGGGATCTTGAAGGGTTACTTGGGCGGTCATAGAGGAGACTGGTAGTGGAATGGAGAGGTGCAAGGAAAAGTGGAGACCAAGAAAGCAGCATATGTGAAGCTAGTGGAAAGTATAGACGAGGAAGAGAGAAGGGTGAATAAGGAGCAAAATAAGTTAGCTAAGAAGGAGGCGAAATTAATAGTTACGGTGGCCAAGACTGCAGCTTTTAGTCATTTGTATGAAGAACTCGAGGGTCATGGTAGGGATAAGATGTTGTTCAAGTTAGCCAAGATAAGAGAAAGGAAGGCTTGTGACTTGGACCAAGTTAAGTGCATCAAGGATGAAGAAGGTAGAGTTTTGTTGGATGAGGGCTTATCCATCGAAGATGGCAGACCTACTTCCATAGTCTCTTGAACAAGGAAGGGGATAGGAACATGGTACTGGGTGATTTATAACTCTCTGGGAGTCATTGCGCCTTTGGGTATTGTAGGCGATTAGAGTTAAGGAGGTTGACGGGGTTATGAGTAAGATGAGCAGGGACAGAGCGACTAGGCCGGATAAAATCTCTGTGGAGTTTTAGAAGAGTACGGGAAAGGCAGGCTTGGAGTGGCTCACTGGGTTATTTAATATCATTTTTAGAATGAAGAAGATGCCCGAAGAGTGAAGGTGGAGCACGATGGTTCCTTTATACAAGAACAAGGGTGATATCCAAAATTGCATTAACTATCAGGGTATCAAGCTGCTTAGCCATACTATGAAAGTCTCGGAGAAGGTGGTGGAGCTAAGGGTGAGGAGGAGTGTGTCTATTTCTGATAACCAATTCGGGTTTATGTCGGGGCTCTCGACTATAGAGGCTATCCACCTTGTTAGGAGTTGGAGAAATATAGGGATAGGAGGAGGGACTTGCATATGGTGTTCATCGACTTAGAAAAGGCGTACGATAAACTTCCGGGGGAGGTTTTGTGGAGATGTTTGGAGGCTAGAGGTGTATATGTTGCCAGCATTGGGGTGATTAAAGACATGTATGATGGAGCAAAGACCCGAGTGAGGAAAATGGGAGGGGACTCGGACTATTTTCCGGTTATGACGGGGTTGCACTAGAGGTTGGCACTCAACCCTTTTTTGTTTGCCCTAATGATGGACGTTCTGACGCGCTACATCCAATGGGAGGTACCGTGGTACATGTTATTTGTAGATGATATTATATTGATTGACGAGACGTGAGAGGGTGTGAACGCGAGGTTAGAGGTGTGGAGGCAGACCCTGGAGTGTAAAGGTTTCAAGTTAAGTAGGAGCAAGATAAAATATTTGGAGTGTAAGTTCAGTGGTGAGACTCAGGGAAGGGAAAGAGAGGTGAGGCTGGACTCGCAATTCATCCCTAGGAGAGGAAGTTTTAAGCACTTTAGGTCTATTATTCAGGGGGGTGGGGAGATTGATGAAGATGTCACACATCGTATTGGGGTAGGATGGATGAAAGAAGACTAGATTCTGGTGTTTTGTGTGACAAGAAGGTGCCACCAAAACTTAAAGGTAAGTTCTATGAAGTGGTTGTCAGACCGACAATGTTGTATGAGGATGAGTGTTGGCCTATCAAGATCACACATGTCCAGAAGATAAAGGTGGAAGATATGAGGATGTTGAGATGGATGTGCGGGCACACCAGGTTAGATAGGATTAGGAATGAGGTTATTCGCGATAAGGTGGGTGTGGCCCCCATTAAGGACAATATGCGTGAAGCGAGGTTTAGGTGGTTTAGACATGTGAGGAGGAAGAGCACAGATGCCCCGGTGAGGAGGTGTGAGAGGTTAACATTGGAGGTCATATAGAGAGGTAGAGGTAGGCCGAAGAAGAAGTGGGAAGAGGTGATTAGGCAAGACATGACACAACTTCAGCTGACCGAGGACATGACCCTTCATAGGAAGGTACGAAGGTCGAGGATTAGGGTAGTAGGGTAGGTCGTAGATTGTTCATACCAGTAGGATTAGTACGCACTCTCGCATTCTGTTGGTAGTAAATTTCTATGACTACCTGTTATTTTCTTTCATTTTGATCATCTTATTATCGTGTTATTTTTTATGTTGCTTTTACATGGCTTTTGGGTGTTGTCTCTCATTGTCTATTTTTTAATTAATGTGGTGCTTATGTTTTCCTAAGTCGAGGGTTTATTGGAAATAATCTTTCTACCATCACAAGGTAGGGTTAAGGTCTGCGTACACATTACCCTCCCTAGACCCCACGATGTGGGATAATACGGGTATGTTATTGTTGTTGTCAAGTCTGTCGAAGGCCTTTTCAAGGTCAATTTTTAAGAGGACTTTGCCATGGCGACCCTTAATTTTTTGGAAATGGTTAATAATCTCTTGAATAATAATGGCATTGTCACTTGTTCATCTACCTTTCAGAAAACTAGATTGATAGGTGCCAATCAGCCTATCAAGATAGGCCTTAATTTTGTTAACAATAATTTTAGTAATAACCTTGTAGATAGTGTTGTAAAGACCTACAGGGCGAAATTTTTTGAGATTGTTCGCATTGTGGAATTTTTTAATGAAGCCGATATATGTATATGTAGAGTTTAGAGTTTCTAGGACTGAGGGATTCTTAAAGATATTATGGCAAAAATTAAAAATGGAATCTCTGACCACATTCTAATATTTTTGGTAAAAAAGGGATGAATTTCATCAGGGCTCGGTGCCTTAAAAGACTTAAATGAGAAAATAACATGGGTAACTTCAAAATCTTTCAATGGACGGTCTAGTTCCAAGAGATCTATATTATCAAAACAAGTTTGTGAATTAAGAATATCTTTCCATGGTGTATCTATATGATTAGTTTGGAAAGCCTTTTGAAAAAATTCATATGTGTGATTAAGGATTTGCGCTGGGTCATTGATCCAGTTACCATTGCTATATTTGAAGAAGGAAATACTATTTTTCCTTCTACGATTCACTTCACTTAGGTGGAAGAACTTTGTATTAGCATCACTATCATTAAGCCAATTAATACGAAACTGAATTTTCCAGTAGTCTTCCTCAATTTTCAAGAGGTTATTATAGTCGTTTATAATGTCATTTTCCAGTAAGTGTAGAAAATGGCTAGTGGGATAATGTGGGGAAGATTGAATTCCATTTAGCCTATCAAGGATTCTATTTTTCTTCCTATTAGTATTACCAAAGTTAGACTTTGCCCGATCCAAAGCCTTATGTTGGAAATAGTTAATGGCTTCGAGTAATTATCTCTCATGCCAAGAATCCTTGATAATATTGTCAAATTCATGGTGATAACATCAAAATATTTCAAGCCTAAAAAGCTTCTTACTAATGGGAGGAGCAGGTTTGATGAAATTTAGTAGTAGAGGAGTATGGTCTGAGTGTAGTTCTAGGAAGGTGAGTGATAGAGGCATCAGTATATTGGTCGAGCCAAAATGTGTTGGCAAGACATCTATCTAGTCTTTCCAAGATCATATCATTGGAGTTAACTCTCTGGTTGGTCCAAGTATATTTTGCTCCTTTAAAGCTTAGGTCAATTAGGTTGCAGTAATTCACACATGACCAGAAGCGTGAGGAACGTTGAGTATTAATAGATCTACCACCCTATTTTTCATTTTGAGAGAAAATTTGATTAAAATATCCACCCACTAACCAAGGGCCATTGTAAGTGTCCGCTATAGCACAGAGATTATTCCAAAGGTTATTACTAAGATTAAGAGAAGTACTGGCATAGATAATACTAATAAGACATAGAGGTTGATTAGGAGATACTTGGAGCATTGGATGAATTTCTTGATGTGACTTGCTAATAAGATTGATTGTAACCAAATTTCCAAACCAATGGATCACTATCCCGCCAACAAAGCCAATGGATGGAACCTCCAACATATCGGTGAAATGGAACTCATCGCGGAGAGTAGTGTGGTTAGTATTTTGAATTCCAATAGTGCAACCATGCAAGGGTTATAAGAATTAAGAAGTTCTCTAAAATTTATTTTAAAATCATCATTGTTGGCCCCTCTAATATTCCATACTACAAGACTCATTGGCACTTGAATATGTATTTCCTGCCCTCTATCTACTGGAATAGCATGAGAGATGCTTCTATGATGCTTGAAATTTTGGTGAACGATCCCCTGACCTATGGAATGATTATTTCCCTTACAATCTCTTCTACTATCTCTTGATCCTCTTGTTCTTTCTTGTTATGAGGGTGTTGTTGGTTGTGGATGTCTAGAGGGATTAGATTGTGTTGTAGGACTAGTTGTCGTGGGTAAAAGATAGGGTGATTCGTCACTTGATTGACAAGAGTGAACAAAGGGATTTGGTACAGTAACTCCATGTTGTTGAGAAGGTTGAAGTGGTGTGGTAGATTCCAGTGTGCTTGCATATTGTAAAAGAGGGCAGGAGCTAGAGTTAGGGCTAATAAGTCTAGAATGTTGGATAGCCACATATGGTTTATGTAGTTCCCCATAGCTAGGGTCATTCATTCCGTGATCAATTGTGCTAGGAAGTTCGGATTTTATAGAACAATCCACACCTCTTAACTATTGATGGTCATTATGAAGAAGGCTACATGTTCTTGTACCCCTATTCTATCCAAGTCTGAGAGTTTTCGTTGGGAAAAGGAAGTGGGGGTACAAAAGTTGGGGAGTGGAACGAAAATTGTAGTGGGAATGGTGGAAAGTGAGCCATCATTTTCTTTAGGAGGAAGGTTGAGGGGTTCGTGTTGGTGTTGAGATTGGTTGGAGTGTTGTTCATGGCTCTTTGAAGGGGAAGATATCGTCACTATGGTTGAGTGTGTATTTGGTGGTAATGATTGCAAATCTAACGGAGTAGATTTTTCATGCAAGAGAGTAGAGGAAGATTGAGGAGAAGGATTTACGGCGATTGGGAGGTTTGTTGCCATTGATACTTGGCTGATTCCCTTTGCCAAGTGTTGTTGTGTATTTTGGGTGGTATGAGGAGTGTTACTTTGCATGTAGACTGTATTGGTAATGTGATTAGCTGGCAATGAGTTGGAAAGTAGATTAAGGTTAGAGTAAGTGCATGAGTTAGAATTGTCACTTGTACATTTATTATTGGTTGCGGTTATGGAGGAGAGGGATAGCTTTGGAGTTATCGAAAGGGATGCATAGTCAGAATCTTTTTCATTGACCGGAGTCGTTTGTTTCTCTAAAGTGATAGAGATGGACTCTTGATTTAACAAGGAAGATAATTTAGTAGATGTAGGAATTAATTTATCTTCCTTAAAAATAAGGTGTGGGATTGTATTTATAGTATTAGGGGCAGCATTGCCAGTGTTATTAAATAACATACGGTTATGATAAGGGGCGACTGTGGGGGCACTATTATTAATAACTTTATAGGTTAATTTTTGGGTGTTAAGATATTCACCTTATACCGCGCCGTAGATTTTAACATCAACACTAGTACCTGGTAGTGAGTTGTTGCCTAGAGAATTTTTGTGTTGTTTCCCATCATTTTCCCTTTCCCTTTATTCTTCCGCTTATTAAAGGTGACAGTTTGCCATTGATCTTCAGGTGGAGGTTGTGGGTTGTTCTTATCCTTGTTATAATCCTATGATGTTGCTGCATTGACTGAAGTTTGAGGGTATGTATTAACTGTGTGTCCAAGATGGCCACAATTTTTGCATAAGAAATTATTCCCTTCGTAAATTAGTTATTGTAGATATGTGCCTGTTAGAATGTATGTTTATACTGTATACCTAATGGCAAATCAACACAGAGTCTTGCGTATCGTCCTCTAAGGGTATCACTGGTACAAGCGTCTATCTTGAGGAGTTTTTCAATTGAGTTACCAATTTTCTTCGGTATCATGTGTAGAACTATGTAGGTAGTTGTGGTAGGCGTACCCAAACTGCCATGTGAACCTGTTTGGCTTTCTTCGCTACAAAATGTGGTTCTCATTGGCGCACTAAGAGGAATTAGCTAATAATGAACCATGGGCAGTTTTGAAGAGCTTGTATCATATTTTCTTCCTTGGTAAATTTGATAATGAAGTAATCATGACACAAGTCAATCGGAGGAAAAGGTCCAGTACATTTTCATAGTTTTGCAATTTTCTCTCTTAAATATTGATGTATGATTCGTTTTTCCAATCAGTTTAATGATCAGAGAGTATTTCTATAACGAGTACATCCTACTTCGTTCTGCTTCAGTTAACTTTATCTCTTTGATGCCTTTGGTATTGGTTGTAGGGATATCCATCATCACATTTTTCATAATTATATCATTTTAAATTCTTTGGTTGTCTGAATTGTTAGGGGATTGGGGGGTATCTAGATTCATTGTGTTGAGCTATGCCATAGATTCATAGGCTAATAATTTTTCCTTAAAGGATGATAATTGGGTACTTTGTTTCCCATGCTTGGATTTGTTGGTAATATCAAGGGGTTTTGGGGGATGTGTGAATCGAAATCCTTAAGTGAGTTGTATTGCTGATGTTGTTCATGGGAAGTGGAAGGGATAAACCCTTAAGAGAGAAATTTTTGCTCTATGACTTTACTTTTACAATAAATAAAATTCAATGACTAACATAGGATCTCTATCGGTGTGCTTATTTTTTAATATTTTGTGGTACTTTACAGTATGATGATGTTAGGCTAGAAACCCGTATTTTAGCCGTAGTATTACATGCCAATGACTGCATATTTTACGTGTGTTTGAGTTCAAATGATAGTGAATTGCACTTAGTACGTGTTTTATGCCTTGCAGGAAGTGATCCTGAGCTCAAAAGTTAATTTGGAGCTAAATTGATCAATTTGGACCTTTGAAGTCTGAGTAAAAGTCCAATACATTAAGTCGGGATCGTGTTCGGAGGTCGTGTACCAAGTCGGGATGTTAAAAGAGGACAAAATAAGTTCACTCTGAGAAAATTACACTGCCGCACCGCATGGGGCGCCGCAAGGCACGTTGCAGCAATGTAAACTGCTGTCTGATGTGAAAAGTTGAGGCTGCTGATAAAATGCACTAACGCGTCGCATGGTGCGGCGCGACTGTTCAACTTTTACAGAGCGAAGTCATAGTTCGCATAGGAAAGGGTTTTTTCGTCTGGGCCCAATGGTATTTTGAGGAGGTTGGACAGATTTGAGACACATATTTGACCTAAGGAGGCAGAGACACAATAGGAGCAAGGCGGGGAATTCTTCTACGAGTTTTTCCTTCCTCTTCCTATTTTTCATTGTTGGTTATGACTTTTAGTATTGTAGTTTTACATACTATTATGAATAGCTAATTTGTTATCTAGGGTTTTGATAGAACCTTTTGTAGGATAAATTCTTGTTATGTTTTTATATAATTGAGCCGTAGTATAATCTCTATTTGTTCAACTACGTTCTTGTTGTAGTTAATTGATAGGATCCTCAATTAGCTGTGCCTATTTAGTAAGTATTACTTGGGAGAGAGTGCATATTTAGGTAGTTGTTGAACAATATCACTCCCGACGTAGGTGAGGAATCAATAACCAAGTGTTTAGAAGTGGGATTAGGGATAACAAAACCTTGGGTGCGATCTAAGTGAGCTGTAATTAAAGCCAGCTAGCGTAACTCGGGAGAGTATGTCTAGTAAATTATCGTAATTACTCGGGAGAGAATTACAACACGCAGAGCGCTCATGATCGGTAGGGAATACTTAGGTGAAATTATAGAAGACATAGCGGGAAGGATTCCGACAATTGGGAAAATCATAACTCTAGACCTCCTTAATCTTTTCTCCAACCTGTAGTATCTTTAGTTGTTAATCTACTAATTTAATTATTCAGTTAATTAGTTATAAGAACCTTAATATTTATAACTTAGGAATTGTTCGAGTTTGTCTTCTTGGTGATATTGAACAGTTTTAGCTAAGCCTTAGTTCTCTGTGGGATTCGATTTCGGACTTGTAAACCCAATTATATTTGTAACGAACGCTTAGTCCTTTTTATAAATCATAGTTGGGCGTGATCAAATTTTGGCGCCCTTGCCGGGGACTAACGGTGTAGTTGTTGGTGAACATATTGCTATGTTTCAAGTTTGAACTTTTATTTTATTTTTTAGTATTTGATTTTTTAAAAAAAAAATTTATTTTAGTTTTATTTGAGAAACATGGCATCATGGAATTATGAGAATTTTGATATTTGTAATTCTACTTTTAATCCTCCTTATGCATATTGTGAAGGAAACCTCCCAGGGCAAAATTATTAAAATATTCCCGAGAACGAGTTTTGTGCACCAACTCAATCTTATGTGTGGAATGTATGTGATATGTATGGTGGTCAAGATTGTCACTTTTACGGTTGTTCTTATATTTCTTACCTTCCCCCAACCCCTTACTTTGATGGTTCTTCTTTTTCTGGTGAAGTTAATAGGAACAAAGAACCCAAGGAAGCTAACCTAAAGAAGATCGAAGATATATTAAAGTGCATTTTGGAACAACACAGTAAATTACAACTGCAGATAGAAAGGTATGAGGAAACTATTCACAACTTGAACGTTCACATGAGTCAACTGGTTGAAGATTTTAATGCTCAACAAGCAAATATTGTGAATGGTATCCAAGAAAAGCGTGAATTAGATACAAAAATTGAGGAGCTAGAGGAGAAGGCCAGAGTAAAACACCAACAATCAATCGAACTAGATTTTAAGGATGCCGATATCGTAGAAGAGATACTAGAGTCAACCAAGGATATTGAGGATATATATTTAGTTAACTCTATTGTCATTAGTGTAGAGAATGTAGACAGCCCCAATGTTCATGTAGTTGAGCGCATTGGTCCTCACTCCAAGCATTTTTTCACATTGTGTTTGGATGATGATTTGGAAATAGAGTCGTCTGAGCCACTTGAGGAGTCAAGGAATAAGGAACAAGGTACTTACATTCTGGAATTCTTCTTGCCAGAAAGTCGGGATTACACACCTCATCCAAAGGCCAAGAAGTGCAGAATACTACATTATTTTATTGAGCTAGTCAAATTCGTTCCACCACCCTAGGAGTATGATCATAGAGTAGAATCAAAACTTGGGGTCCAATTCATAAGTTCAAAATGGAAGCAAAAAGTGATTTGCGTCATGTCGCGACGTTAAATTAACCGCTTGTTGGGAGGCAACCCCGCTTTATTGCTTTCTTTTATTATTATTTTTATTAATTTTTTAATTGTATTATTTTTGTAGTGTCAATTTTTATTTCTAGGCGCATGAAAAGCAAAGCTATTGAAAGGATGCAACAACAAACCAGATGGTTGGAACTAAGTGTGAGGTACCCGCACGAAGGATCAAGCCCGGGAGAACTCTGAGTATCCCATGAGCTGCTAGTGCTTCGGTCTTTGGCCTACAGGGAGATTCTTTTACCCTCTTATTAGTATGGTATGCATTGGGTACAATGCACAATTTTAAGTGTGGGGTGAGAAGAGTGTCGGAGTGACTTTCTATGTTATTTTAGCTATGTTAGTTTAATTGAATATTTTTTTAAAATAGTAAAGATTGGACTTTTCCCGACGATGGATATCCTAGAAAATTTTCTTGCGGGATTTAAGTATAAAAAAAATAAAAAGATTTTCTTTTGTTAGGTAGTATAGCAATTATCCCTTGGTTTTTCTTTAAACCACAGTTCTTTTCCAAGGGTTTTGTTTGAACCGGGTGTAGTGAGTTTTTTTAGGAATAAGAGACATTGTGTTGTGTTTTGAATTGAAGCAATATCTCTTGACTTTGCTATGCCTTGAGAAGAGTGGGTACTTTGGCTGTGATGCTTAGACTCAGTTTTTGCTCTTGTAGAAGTACCTTAAATTGTATGATTTTAACTTTGCTTAACTGCTTTGACTAGAGTGTCTTGATGAATCCAATCCTGAGTAAGTTATGTGCCGTGTGTGTGAGGTTTGTGTGTTATTTTGTGTATTGAATTTGATGCCTAGAACTTGACCTGTGTGTTTGTAAAGAGAAATAGTAGTTTTGTTCAGTCTTGGAAGTTATATATGTGTTTCTTTGTTGAGCCAGATATGTATATTTTACCCACCTAATGTTATGTATCGTAGTTAACCCCTTTGAGCCTGTAATCTTGTTTCTTTGGCAACCACATTACAAGTCTTACCCATTTGTTTGAATTAATCATCTATTTAAACCTTTTAACCTCTCATGAGCACTTGAATGGTTATAAATTGTGTAAAAGTTATAGTGTGGGGTGGTTTGTTTGGCTTTTGAGTGGAACTAATGAAATAAGGAGAAAATTGCACTATTTTGAAAAAGTAAGAGCCACATGAATAAAAAAAGGAAAAAAAAGTTGTATTGTTGTGGGAAAAAAATCCTTGATAAGTGGTGACTCTTGACGTAATTGTGTTGGTGCTTAAAGAAGTATGGGAGTTAACATACATTGATGTGAAGGTGGAGTTTTGGTTTGACATAAGTATGGGGTTTGAGTGTTAAAGTATATGTATTAAAGTGCTTAGGGAGGTGTAGTCACTCTTATATCTAAATGTATCATACCCGTCCCGCAGCCGACATTACAACCAAATAAAGTCTTACTTGATCCTAGACTGAATAAGCTTGATTAGTAGAGTAGTACACTACGGGAAAGCCTATGGTGCATCTTTTGTGGCATATGAATGTTATTTCTGAGAGTGAGTGAATTTTTTCTATCTTGAGTTCATAATTGCTCTTAAATTTTATTATATGGAACTACTCTCTTTTGTTGTGTGAGGGCACTTGATTCATGAAGGAAAGGTAATGTCAGTGATCTCTATGTAAGAGTAAGTGGGTGAGTTGTGAATAATGTGTGGTACTTGTGAGTCAAATCTTGAGGTGAAGATGTTACGCTTTTGTGCTTAGTCTATTTTAAATATTCTTGGTGTGATGAGTTAGGAGAATTGTTTAAAAATGTCGTGTCTATATAAAGTGTAGTTTGATTGCTTGAGGACGAGCAATGGTTTAAGTATGGGGTGTTGATGTTAGGCTAGAAACCCGTATTTTAGCCGTAGTATTATATGCCAATGACTGCATTTTTTACGTGTGTTTGAGTTCAAATGATAGTGAATTGTACTTAGTAGGGGTGGGCGTTCGGTATTTCGGTTCGGTATGTAAGAATTTCGGTTCGGTATTTCGGTATTCGATTTATCAATTGTGTATACCAAATACCATACCAAAATATTTCGGTACGGTTCGGTATTTCTTATTTTGGTTCGGTACGGTTTCGGTTTAACAATCAATGAATAATCAGTGCTAACGCCTAACAGTGCACATGCACAATTGAAATTTTCACTCTAAAAGAATATGTTTTCCGATATATAACAGTGCACAACTGCACAATGTGCACATGGCTGAAACAAGAACAACATATTATATTCTCTTAATTCTAGCTGAAACCTGAAAGTCTGAAACCCCTGTGATGTGAATCTGTGATAACCAATTCACAATTTCACATGGCTTAAGAATAATTGAAAAGCAAAAGCTGAACAAGACAACAACTTCTTTACAATCTGGCAATCTGCAGTTGCACGCCAGTATACTCAATACTGTATGTCATATTATACAATATTACAATCTGCACAATGCACAATGAATCTGGCCAGTATACTGTAGTTGGCAAAAGCTGGCCAACTGCACATTGCACATTACACAACTATATTAAACAAGTTAAACACAGTTAAACACATAACATATTCCAACAAGTCCAACAACTTAAACACAGTTAAACAAGTTAAACACAGTCCAAGCTCGAGCCACATTGAAATGATTGAAGGAAGAAGTCCAAGCTCGAGCCACATTGAACATACGCAGTGAAGTAGTATTTCTGCACTCAAAAACAGCTGTAACATACTGATCCTGCTAAATGGAGAAAGTGTCTTTCGAATTTTACAACAGACATCTGGAAAAATCATTTGGTATTTTGATGAAGACTTTCTACCTAAATTTACATAAGTCAAAAGGTTTGCAAAAATGTGGGGAAAAGGGGAGCTTCCCCAGATTTATTTATTTTTTTGAGAATGCTTCCCCAGAATTAATACAAGATCATAAAAAATTTAATACAACCAAAATCAACGGAGCTTGTAGTTTTTCCTTTTCCTCTCCCTGGATAACCCTTTTTCCTGTGAAATTCATTGCTTTTGGCTTTTTCTTTTTAGAACTATTGCATATGTTTCTTCTTCATCAGTCATAATATAATTAAGAGAAGCAGAACAAATGTTGGTTGACTATGATGAGCTCTAAGGGAGGTCAATATAAATCGTACAGTACTAAAAATCAACATATCCATTTTAATGGATTGAATGCTTAAAAAGAATATTTACCATGATGAGTGTTAATCAATAATTCAAATAGCTACTGTAGCAACATCGATATCATCAGATTCATAAGCTATCATTTCATCACGAAATAGCAGTTTAAGATATGGAAGAACTCTTGGAAGCATGGGTAGGTCTGCTAAGTTAACACTCATCATATCAAAAGCAATGCAAGTGAAGAAAGGTAGATGAAGACTTCCTCCACCATGCCATCTTCAAAGGTAGCTTGCAGTAAGCACCCGAAATAATAAACTATAAATTTTCTTCAAGTTGAAAGTTGCAAGTGAAGAAAAGAAGATGAAGAAACCAGATCCAACTTAAGACGAGGTCAGCCTCAGAAGGTGACTCCATAAATAGAAACAGAAGAAAACATGTAACGGGAAAGAGGCAGAAAAAAGACGAGAGAAATTAAGTTTGTAGAATTCATAACATACAACTCGCACTGACGACATCATGAGCTATGAGGACAATTGCAGTTCAAAAAGGAAGAATATTCAGAGAAACAAGCTATCTTAGGAATGATACTCAGTGATCCAGTAACACTATTCAACACTCAGAGAGTCGCATCCATATTACAGTACAACACAGAAAATCAATATGTTGTTTGACTTTGCATGATAGTAGGTAAAATGAAAGTTTGAGTTCTTGTATAATGCTAAAATGGGAACATGTGGCAACTAAAATTCTCATGATAAGCGTTAAGCCCAGAGTACAGTATAGTATGTGGTAAAACCCAAAATGATACTTAGTAACGAGTGACAATTCTCCTATGTTTGAATGCCATGTTGACTGCTGTCTAACTATTCAGCCAAGAAATACAATAAAAATGAACAACCATTTCGTAATACATAGTATACAATATCTACAGTTTCTGTTATCATCATTGGAAAGAAATATCTTTTTTTCTACTCCTAAGTCCTAACATGATAGTAACAGCATATACTCAGAAAGAAGTAAATAGAAAGAAGCAAATACACATGAAATTGAACAGAAATATGAGCTGAACTTAGTCCTCTCTTCAATTAACTCAAAATGTAAGAACACAAGAAACCCAATAGAACAAGGAGAACATTTAGATCAAAATGATTTTACTGATAAAGTGATTAAGGAGAAATATATGAAAGCATATGAAACATAAACAAAATGTAGGAGAAATATATGAAAGCATATGAAGTCACAACAGCCGATCTCTTGAAGTCACAACAGTCGATCTCTTGAAAAAGCAGTCGATCTCTTTGAATTTTGGTCTTTGTTTGCCTGGAATTTCTAAAGCAGTAGCCGATCCCTAAATCCTTTCTGAGGAGTGAGGAGTGAGTTCTATGTTGTGAGTTGTGACTGCCTAATGTCCTAATCTTTAGACCCTAATTGAATGAAAGACAAAGAATAGAGAGTGGACTTGGGCTGGGGCGCTGGAGTGGGCAGTGGGCTGGGAATTAGATTAGAAATTGTTGGGCTGGGGCACTGGGCAGTGTAGTAGCTAACTATAGGTCCAACTTTAAAAAAATAAAAAGTCTTTAAAAATTCGATATTTCGGTATACCGAAATTTCAAGATCCTAATACCGAGGATCGTACCATAATACCGAAATACCGAAAATGTTATACCAAATTAGACTGAAATACCGAAAAAATCGAAACCAAAATACCAAATTAATTTGGTCCGGTTCGGAATTCGGTTTTTCGGATTTTATGCCCACCCCTAGTACTTAGTAAGTGTTTTATGCCTTGCAGGAAGTGATCCTGAACTCAAAAGTTAATTTGGAGCTAAATTAATCAATTCGGAGCTTTGAAGTCTAAGTAAAAGCCCAATACATTAAGTTGGGATCGTGTTCAGAGGCCGTGTACCAAGTCCGGATGTTAAAAGAGGACGAAATAAGTTCACTCTAAAAAAATTACACTGCCGCGCCGCATGGGGCGCCGCAAGGCGCGGCGCAACAGTGTAAAATGCTGCTTGATGCGAAAAGTTGAGGCTGCTGATAAAATACACTAACGCGCCGCATGGTGCGGCGCAGCTGTTCAACTTATATAGAGCGAAGTCCTAGTTCGCGCAAGAAAGAGTTTTTTCGTCTGGGCCCGACCCTACTTGGTATAAATACATGTAAAACACTATTTTGAGGAGGTTGGACATACTTTTGACATATTTTAGACCTAAGGAGGCAGAGACACAATAAGAGCAAGGCGGGGAATTCTTCTACGAGTTTTTCCTTCCTCTTCCTATTTTTCGATGTTGGTTATGACTAGTGCTGTATGGTGGGTCGGGCTGGGACCGGGACCGGGCCGGGCCCGCGGTCCTAACGGGCTAAACGGGCCTGGCAGGCCGGTCCTTAATGGTTCAAAAAGCCCGGGGCGGGCCGGGTATGAAAAAATTAGCCCACGAGCCCGGCCCGGGACCGGCTGGTGGGCCTGGGTCGGTCCTACCGGGCCATACGACTATTTTTTTAAAAAAAAAAATAGCAACGGTCAAAAATTTAAAAAGTAGCCGTTGGGCTGCAATTTTGACCGTTTGGAACTTTCAAAAATAGCTATTTAGCCCCCAAACTTTATATAATTATACTTTTTCCCAATTCTCAACTATAAATACCCCCTCATTCTTTCATTTTTACTCACCAATTCATCAATCTCTCTCAATCTCTCTACTATAATTGCTTATTTTATTGTTGAAATTTCGTGAAAAATTGTGAAGTTGGTGAATTGAAGTATTCAAGTGTTCAACGATTTTCAAGTTTCAAGAAGTTGTTCGGCAATTCGGTAAACACGTTCCAACTCTTAAGTTTTAATATTATAGTTTTGTTAGTTTTATTTAGTATAATTATAATTAATATGACATTTTCTTTGAAAAATATTTTTGGTGGTAAGGGTAAAGCTAAAAATGGTGAAAGTAGTGGCCAAACTACTACCTTTCCCCTGGCTCCCCGACCCAAACCTGGTAGACGTCCTGCTGCTCCTATTATTCTTGATAGTGATAACCCCTGTTTTCAATTTTCCGATAGTCAATTTTGCCATAATGTTGCACCAGGTGAAAATTTAGATGATGAAGCTATGAATGCTCTTTATCCTAATGAAACTATCTTTGAAAATGAGGATGAAGATGAAGCCCAACCGGATTTAGATGATACACCTACTAGTCCTGTTAATAACCCAACTGATGTACCGCCCGACCCACCTGTAGAAACTCCCTGTTTTAATAAACAACCTCCTAAACGCCTAGAAACATCATTAGTTTGGAATTTTTTTACTCAAGTAAGAGAACAAAATAAGGCTAAGTGTAAAACATGTGGGAAATTACTGGCGCATAAATATACTGGAGACTGTAGCGGCACGGGAAGTTTGACTAGGCACATAAAAACACACCCTAGAGATAAAGTTAGATATTTACAAATGAAAGTGCAGCTAGAGGGAACACATGTAGATTCTGATGTTAACCCTAGTACAGGTTCAAATCTAGTTCAACCAGGAATTAACACTGTGACCGGAGGTATTTTATATTACGATCCAAATAGAGATCGTGAAGAATTAGCAAAGTTGGTTATCGTTATGTGCTTACCATATTCTTTTCCTTCTAATCCTAATTGGGTGCATTATATTAGAAGAGTTTTTAATCCTACTTATAAAGGTTGGCCTCGCGCAACAGTTAAGAGCGATATTTATAAATATAAACATGAATATGAACAATATTTGCGGTATTTATTTACTCATATAAGTAATCGAATTTCTATTACTACTGATATTGGTAGAAGTGGTAATGATTGTGATTATCTAACTGTTACAAGTCATTGGATAGATGAGGAGTGGACAATGCAAAAACGCATTATTGTGTATAGAATAATTAATTCATGTCACACAGGTAAGTTTATAGCTAACACTGTTGCAGATATTTGTAGATATTTTTGCTTTAGAGATAAAATAATGGCAATTTCTATGGATAATGCTTCTAGTAACACTAGTGCTATAGGCATACTTACAACAACACTAAATCCTGCATTTAGGAATATATTCCATGTTAGATGTATTTGTCATATTTATCATTTAATTGTCGGTGATGGTATGCGAATTTTAAATTTAGAAATTGAAAAGGTTAGAATGGCTCTTAATTGGCTTTTTTATTCAAATCGTAGAAGTAGACTTAGAGATTATTTTAAAAAATGTGATGAATATGGCCTTAGAGAAAGAAAGGTTCCTAAAGCTTGCCCGACTAGATGGAATTGTATGTACGAAAGTTTAGTAGTTGCATATGAATATAGAAACCCAATTAATGCAACGTTTAATGCTCGGGTAGGTGGTGAGGATGATGATGAAATGCTTACTACTCAAGATTGGACAAATGTTAAAATTCTTATAGATTTTTTAGAACATTTTCAAATTGCTACAAATGCATTTTATGGGCAATATTATCCTACTATTTCAAACTGTTTAGTTTATATTGCAGCACTATGTGATTTGTTTGTTGAATTTTCGGAGGGTGGGAAAATTTATCAACTTGCTATAAATGAAATGAAAGAAAAATTTAAAAAATATTTTTTCTCTATCCCTCCTATTTATGGTGTTGCTGCAATGTTAAATCCTACAATGAAATTAGGAGGTCCTCATTTTTGGTACTCAAATATTTATAAGGCTTTAGATCTTTCAAATGAGGAATTTGCTACACTTGCAGATGCAAAAGCCTCAATTAAAATCAATGCTCAAACAATTTATAATGATTATCAACTTGCCTTAGAGCATGCTAGGCCAAATGTTCCAACCCCTACTTCGTCTAGTTCACAATCGTCTAAAAGAGTTGCGGGCTTAAAAGCACTTAAATCTTGGACGGAGTTCAGGGGTTCTCAAGGTGATAATTATGAAATTTCACATCTAAATGAGCTTCAAATTTATTTGTCACAGGGACTTGAAAAGGAGAATCCAGACGACACTTTTGATCTTTTGGAATGGTGGAAGGCAAGGGAAAAACATTTTCCGGTTCTTGCAAGGATGGCTCGAGATATTTTATCTATTCAAGCTTCAACTGTTGCATCAGAGAGCGCTTTTCAGTCAAGCAAGACTTCAAATAGGTGATCATAGAGCATCAATGAGGGAGAGCTTGGAAAAATCTGTACTGTTCAGAGATTGGATCCGCTCGGAAAGAAGAAACTTTGGAATTGCGGAATCACAACCGGCGATAGATGAAGCTTATGAAGAAATGATGGAGGAACTTGCGGAGGATGCTGCTTCGCCCGGAAGTGGTGATGAACAAACTTCTTTTCCACCACCACCAACGCAACCTCCTCCGAACCTTGAAGGAGTTATGAAATTTGTTAGAGATACAATGTAGATTATGGTGTAACTTGTACTTTGGCATATCTTCTTTTAGTTTTTTTCCCTTTTAATGGTGGTATTAGCACCTTGTTGTGCTCATTCCATTGGGGGGAGGAAGACTAAGAAAGATATGTCATTTTTGGTAATAAAAATTATAAGACATGCCCTTGAATATCTTTTTGCAATATTTTTTTGTCTTTAACTTGCAATTTTATAAGCTATAATATATATATATACATAACATACAATATATACTACAAGAAAATATATAAGAGAATATATATACATAACATACAATATATACTACAAGAAAATATATAAGGGAATATATATACATAACATACAATATATACTACAAGAAAATATAAAAGGGAATATATATACATAACATACAATATATACTACAAGAAAATATATAAGGTAATATATATACATAACATACAATATATACTACAAGAAAATATATAAGGGAATATATATACATAACATACAATATATACTACAAGAAAATATATAAGGTAATATATATACATAACATACAATATATACTACAAGAAAATCTCTCTCTCTCTCTCTCTCTCTCTCTCTCTCTCTCTCTCTCTCTAACTTGCAATTTTATAAGCTATAATATATATATACATAACATACAATATATACTACAAGAAAATATATAAGAGAATATATATACATAACATACAATATATACTACAAGAAAATATATAAGGGAATATATATACATAACATACACTATATACTACAAAAAAATATAAAAGGGAATATATATACATAACATACAATATATACTACAAGAAAATATATAAGGTAATATATATACATAACATACAATATATACTACAAGAAAATATATAAGGGAATATATATATACATAACATACAATATATACTACAAGAAAATATATAAGGTAATATATATACATAACATACAATATATACTACAAGAAAATCTCTCTCTCTCTCTCTCTCTCTCTCTCTCTCTCTCTCTCTCTCTCTATATATATATATATATATACTACAAAACATTATAAGAAATTATATTTGGAAATATATATACATAACATACTATATATAGTATACTAGTATACTATATATACTACAAAACAAGATTTTTCAAAATTCAATATATATACATAACATTCTATACTAGTATACTATATATATATATTATATATACTATACTAGTATACTATATATACTACAAAACAAGATTTTTCAAAATTCAAAATGAGGGCTCCACCCCCAATGACCACCAACGGCCATATTGCACAAATAGCCATTTTTTTCAATTTACAAAACTAACCTTCTCTAACACTATACATACCCCCCTCCCTCTTCTTCATTTCAATACTCAATACTCATTTCTCAATCTAAATTTCTCTCAATCTCTTAATCTCCAATTTTCAAGACTTCAAGTCTCAATCTTAATTTTCAAGTTACATCATACCTCGTTCGGAAAGAGTGCGCTTATTTGTTTCGCACTACTATGAAGTGCTTGAAGAAAATGAAGAAGGCCAAATATTAAAATGCAAGAACTGTGGAAGAGTCTTAAATTTTCGTTCAGGGTGTACCACAAGCATTCTAAGGAGGCATATAATGTATTGTGTTGATGGTATTTATCTGCAAATTCGTCTTTAAGATTTTTCAACAATTTGAGTTATTTTAAAATTATTAGACGTATTTATGCTTCATGTTGTACTTTCTTATTAATTTATTATGCATGACAATTTAATTTTACTATTATTTTGTTATTTTACTTTTTCGTCAAGCACTTTAATAATTAGATTTCTACATATATATTACATATATATTTTTTATATAGCCATGATATGGTTTATAAGAAATTGTCTTAAACAATTTTTTTTTTTTTTAAAAGTACGAAAATAAAAAAGCCTGTTAGGCCCGCTAAGCCCACGAGCCCGACCCGTTTAGCCCAGGGCCATATGAGCTTAGGCCTGTCACGGGCTGGTTCCACCGGTTGAGCCCACGAAGCCCGGGACCGTGAGGCCCGGGACCGCCAGAGCCCAGGCCCGTTAAGAAAATATATAAGGGAATATATATACATAACATACAATATATACTACAAGAAAATATATAAGGGAATATATATACATAACATACAATATATACTACAAGAAAATATATAAGGTAATATATATACATAACATACAATATATACTACAAGAAAATCTCTCTCTCTCTCTCTCTCTCTCTCTCTCTCTCTCTCTCTCTCTCTCTCTCTCTCTCTCTCTCTCAACTTGCAATTTTATAAGCTATAATATATATATACATAACATACAATATATACTACAAGAAAATATATAAGAGAATATATATACATAACATACAATATATACTACAAGAAAATATATAAGGGAATATATATACATAACATACACTATATACTACAAAAAAATATAAAAGGGAATATATATACATAACATACAATATATACTACAAGAAAATATATAAGGTAATATATATACATAACATACAATATATACTACAAGAAAATATATAAGGGAATATATATATACATAACATACAATATATACTACAAGAAAATATATAAGGTAATATATATACATAACATACAATATATACTACAAGAAAATCTCTCTCTCTCTCTCTCTCTCTCTCTATATATATATATATATATATATATACTACAAAACATTATAAGAAATTATATTTGGAAATATATATACATAACATACTATATATAGTATACTAGTATACTATATATACTACAAAACAAGATTTTTCAAAATTCAAATATATATACATAACATTCTATACTAGTATACTATATATATATATTATATATACTATACTAGTATACTATATATACTACAAAACAAGATTTTTCAAAATTCAAAATGAGGGCTCCACCCCCAATGACCACCAACGGCCATATTGCACAAATAGCCATTTTTTTCAATTTACAAAACTAACCTTCTCTAACACTATACATACCCCCCTCCCTCTTCTTCATTTCAATACTCAATACTCATTTCTCAATCTAAATTTCTCTCAATCTCTTAATCTCCAATTTTCAAGACTTCAAGTCTCAATCTTAATTTTCAAGTTACATCATACCTCGTTCGGAAAGAGTGCGCTTATTTGTTTCGCACTACTATGAAGTGCTTGAAGAAAATGAAGAAGGCCAAATATTAAAATGCAAGAACTGTGGAAGAGTCTTAAATTTTCGTTCAGGGTGTACCACAAGCATTCTAAGGAGGCATATAATGTATTGTGTTGATGGTATTTATCTGCAAATTCGTCTTTAAGATTTTTCAACAATTTGAGTTATTTTAAAATTATTAGACGTATTTATGCTTCATGTTGTACTTTCTTATTAATTTATTATGCATGACAATTTAATTTTACTATTATTTTGTTATTTTACTTTTTCGTCAAGCACTTTAATAATTAGATTTCTACATATATATTACATATATATTTTTTATATAGCCATGATATGGTTTATAAGAAATTGTCTTAAACAATTTTTTTTTTTTTTAAAAGTACGAAAATAAAAAAGCCTGTTAGGCCCGCTAAGCCCACGAGCCCGACCCGTTTAGCCCAGGGCCATATGAGCTTAGGCCTGTCACGGGCTGGTTCCACCGGTTGAGCCCACGAAGCCCGGGACCGTGAGGCCCGGGACCGCCAGAGCCCAGGCCCGTTAAGCCCGACCCGTTTGACCCATTTAGGCCCGGGCCCGACCCATAATACAACATTAGTTATGACTTTTAGTATTGTAGTTTTACATACTATTATGAATTGCTAATTTGTTATCTAGGATTTTGATAGAACCTTTTGTATGATAAATTATTGTTATGTTTTTTTATATAATTGGGCCGTAGTATAATCTCTATTTGTTCAACTACGTTCTTGTTGCAGTTAATTGATAGGATCCTCAATTAGTTGTGCCTATTTAGTATGTATTACTCGGGAGAGAGTGCATATTTAAGTAGTTGTTGAACAACATCACTTCCGACGTATGTGAGGAATCAATAACCAAGGGTTTAAAGGTGGGATTAGGGATAACGAAACCTTGGGTGCGATCTAAGTGAGTTGTAATTAAAGTCAGCTAGCGTAACTCGGGAGAGTATGTCTAGTAAATTGTCGTAATTACTTGGGAGAAAATTACAACACGCAAAGCGCTCATGATCGGTAGAGAATACTTAGGTGAAATTATAGAAGACATAGCGGGAAGGATTCCGACAATTGGGAAAATCATAACTCTAGACCTCCTTAATCTTTTCTCCAACCCGTAGTATCTTTAGTTGTTAATTTACTAATTTAATTATTCAGTTAATTAGTTATAAGAATCTTAATATTTATAACTTAGGAATTGTTCGAGCTTGTCTTCTTGGTGATATTGAACAGTTTTAGCTAAGCCTTAGTTCTCTGTGGGATTCGACTTCGGACTTGTAAACCGAATTATATTTGCAACGACCGCTTAGTCCTTTTTATAAGACATAGTTGGGCGTGATCATATGACTAAAGAACTGAAAAGGTAATTTTATTTTCATTAGGTATTAAATAGGTTACTTTCCTTATAAGAAGGTCTTAGTTTCTTTTGTAGTTTAAGGCTAAGCAAATAACCTATCAAATTAGTTCCGTCTAAAATTCAGGCTTCTCACAAAATAAATGTGATTTTTCCAATCCCTTTTATTTACTTTTTGTATACATTTTGGCGAGAACTCAAAATCTAACAAATTTTGACCTTGTGGTCATCTAGTACAACTTTACTCTGATAAATAAAGAAAGACAAAATAGCATGAGCTAGCCAGTTCTCAGACTGGTCATTTAAAAATAGTCAGCATTTACAAAGTCATTGAAAAATAGTTACTATTTTGCTGCAACACAGAAAGTTTCAGCATAATATACTGGAGATCGCTGCACTTGTGTATAAACTTCTAGCATATTATGCTGAAACTCTAACACGCGGAAAGTTCCTGTATATTATGCTGGACCGGTATAATATATTGGAGTTCCAGCATAAGTATATTGGAACTCCAGTGTAATATACTTCGATTACTTTTGAAATTGTGGTTATTTTTCAATTACCACTTGTAAATTTGGCTACTTTTGAATTTAACCCAGAGATGACTCATGTTAGACGGTCGTAAATCTAATACAGTGGGGGCCCAAAAAGCCCAAACCCGGGTACGGTTTCTGAGCTATAAAATCATTACTCGGTACATTTCACAAACCCTAACGCTTCGCTTCATTTGTTCTGCGCAGCCAGGGTTTTAGCGAAGCTCTCTCGCCTTTTCTTTTCGTCTTCTAAAGGTTAGATCTGTTCCATTATTTCTGCTTATTATTTATATGTATTCATACAAATCAATTGTATTCTAATTTGTGTTTTGTCAGTGATTTGTTGAAAACACAGTCTAATTACCTTGTGAAGTTTTTTCTTATGTTTGAATTATGAGATTTATCTGTTTTTGTTTACTAATTAATTTATATCATAACTTTGTAAGTTGATATTTATAGTGCTTCCATTTCTTAATTTCGTGTATATTAGATTTGAACTAATGTTATATGAACTTATAATTGGATAATTCGATTTGATTTGCTACACATGGATTCAGATCTGTTGATGGTCTAAAAAACGATTTTTACTGATATATACACTTGAAAGTCAATTGAATAATAAAAGTACGGCATTGGAAACTCTAGAGACTGTTGTACGTTTGGTATGATAGAAAATGTTTTCCTTTTGATCATGTGTTTGATTTGTAACTGAACTTTTTTGCTAAGAAGTTGTGAAAGGTTGATAGTATCGTTTCTATTAAAATTTATAGACATCCAGATTGATGATAATGGCTGATTGTTTCATTGAAGTGATGTGGAGTAACAATAAGAATAGTTGAAGACTAAAAATGAATTCTGTCTAGGGAATACATTCCTGGAACATCCTTTCCTTGGAAAATGTTTTCTGTTAATCGAACAGCAAAAGATAAACTTCTTCATGGTCCCTCATACCGCCCCCAAAATTTACATATTACATGGTCTAGATTAAGTTTCACATATTTCAATAACAAAGAGAACCATTTGCCAAGAGTCTAATTGAATGGTTGCTTCTTTGTAGAAATTATTTTGGTCTCTATGGCTATCAAAATTTAATTCTTGGTTTTTCTGTTCTTGTGATGATCTTCAGTTTCTAAGGAATCATGGGTAAAGAGAAGTTTCACATCAACATTGTGGTCATTGGCCACGTCGACTCTGGAAAGTCGACCACCACTGGTCACTTGATCTACAAGCTTGGTGGTATTGACAAGCGTGTTATTGAGAGGTTCGAGAAGGAAGCTGCTGAGATGAACAAGAGGTCATTCAAGTATGCCTGGGTGCTTGACAAGCTTAAGGCTGAACGTGAGCGTGGTATCACCATTGATATTGCCTTGTGGAAGTTTGAGACCACCAAGTACTACTGCACTGTGATTGATGCCCCCGGACACAGGGACTTTATCAAGAACATGATCACTGGTACTTCCCAGGCTGATTGTGCTGTTCTTATTATTGACTCCACCACTGGTGGTTTTGAAGCTGGTATTTCCAAGGATGGTCAGACCCGTGAGCATGCATTGCTTGCTTTCACCCTTGGTGTTAAGCAAATGATTTGCTGCTGCAACAAGGTTTGCTTTTATGGGTTGTATGACATTGATTATGATAATGAACATGCCATGTCATGCTAATTCTCTTGTTATTTTTTCTTTGGCAGATGGATGCTACCACCCCAAAGTACTCAAAGGCTAGGTATGATGAAATTGTGAAGGAAGTTTCTTCCTACCTCAAGAAGGTCGGTTACAACCCTGACAAGATCCCCTTTGTCCCCATCTCTGGTTTCGAGGGAGACAATATGATTGAGAGGTCTACCAACCTTGACTGGTACAAGGGCCCTACCCTCCTTGAGGCTCTTGACCAGATTAATGAGCCCAAGAGGCCCTCAGACAAACCCCTCCGTCTTCCACTTCAGGATGTTTACAAGATTGGTGGTATTGGTACCGTTCCTGTCGGTCGTGTGGAGACTGGTGTGCTCAAGCCTGGTATGGTTGTGACCTTTGGCCCTACTGGTCTGACAACTGAAGTCAAGTCTGTTGAGATGCACCATGAAGCTCTCCAGGAGGCACTCCCTGGTGACAATGTTGGGTTTAACGTTAAGAATGTTGCTGTTAAGGATCTCAAGCGTGGTTTTGTTGCCTCAAACTCCAAGGATGACCCAGCCAAGGGAGCATCCAACTTCACCTCCCAGGTCATCATCATGAACCATCCTGGCCAGATCGGAAATGGATATGCACCGGTGCTTGACTGCCACACTTCCCACATTGCTGTCAAGTTTGCTGAGATCTTGACCAAGATTGACAGGCGTTCTGGTAAGGAACTTGAGAAAGAGCCTAAGTTCTTGAAGAATGGTGATGCTGGTATGGTTAAGATGATTCCTACCAAGCCTATGGTTGTTGAGACCTTCTCTGAGTACCCTCCATTGGGTCGTTTTGCTGTGAGGGACATGCGACAAACTGTTGCTGTTGGTGTCATCAAGAACGTTGACAAGAAGGACCCAACTGGTGCCAAGGTCACCAAGGCTGCCCAGAAGAAAAAGTGAACAGTGCAGTGTAGTGCTGGTGTTTCCAATGCTATCTTATCGCCAACTGTGTTATGTAGACTCTATTTTATTTATTTCTGCTCTCTACTTGTCTTTGATTTTAGGTTCCGGTTCTCTGCCTTGTATGTCAGGTAGCCATTCTCAGAACTGGGTACTTGACAGGCGATGGCAAGCATGATGAGTCTGTCTTCATTGTGTTGAGGAGGTGCCATGGTTTTCCATGGCGGCTCAGGATTTTTGCTATTTATGTTGCCTTAAAGTACTAAATTTGAGCTTTAAATAGTTCTACTCTCTCCCTTCTGTGATTAAAGATTAAATGTCTTATACGTTGCGTTAGTTGAAGATATGTTATTTGTTAAAATAGGTGACATCCAATTGGTTGGCTCATATTGAAGCTCTAATTTGGTGATTGTTTCTCTTACCCTTCTTGATAAGGTATGCAACAATCGAGTAAAACTAGCGTGACCTTTAAGCTCTACAAGATCAGAATTCTAGCTTGTCTTGCTAAGTTTACTTTTGGCCAAAAGTGCTTTTTTTCTTTTTGCTAAAAACACTTTTGGTAAAAAATTGAGGTGTTTGGCCAAGCTTTTGGAAGGAAAAAAAGTACTTTTTGGAAGGAAAAAAAATGTTTTTGAGAAGCAGAAAAAAATAATTTTCTCCAAAAAACATTTTTTGGCCAAATATTAATTGTTGTTCAGAAATGCTTTTACAAATTAATTAGTCAAAATATTTCTCGCCAAAAATAATTTGGAGAAAAATACTTATCAAAATAAGCTTATTTTTGCGTTAAACGGGCTATTCCTGTAAGTTGCTTTTGTGCTTTCAGCTTCTAAAGGGATAGTGATATACTGTATTATGTATTTCTTGGGTTGGGTGTTTGAGCGAGTGAGGGTATGAATTTATGGTAGGGTTGTTTACGGTTTGACGGAAAATCGATCCAAACCGAAAATCAAACTATCAAACTAAATCGATTATGTAAACCGATATTTTTTTTTATTTGGATTGATTTTGGTTTTAAATTTTAAAAATCGATAATATTTGGTTTGGTTTTGGTTCTATTATAGAAAACAGAAAATTAAACCGAACCAAACCGATTAATTATATACAAAATTTAATAATTATTTATATACAATATAATATCTTTTTCTAAATAATTTTAAATATTTTATGCAATTTAATTGTTATTTTGAATTTTGGTTTATCCTACTTATATCTTAAAAAATTGTCTAAGCCCAAAACAATAGGAATTGACCAATTTTCTTTTCCTTAAGAGACTTTAATTCTCTAACCCTCCGCACATACTTTTGCCTAACAAAAGAGTTAAAAAAAATCCTACCATAAGAGTAAAGAAAGCAAACTCAAATTGTAGGACTACAGTGGCTAAAGCTTGAGAAAGCAAACTTTTAGTTGTTTTTTTGTTCATTCTTTTTATATATAAAGAGGTAAATAAACTTTCAGTTCCGAAAAGTATAAATTTAGTAAATTATTTTCAGATTATTGTCTAGTGTTGTTTCACTATTATCGACTTATTATTAGTTTACTACAAACCGAAAAATCGAACCAAACCAATGACAACCAAACCGATGGTTTGCATTTAATTTGATTTGATTTTGGTATTAAAATTTTAAAAACCGATTAAATTTGTTTGATCTTGATTTTAATCAAAAACCGATTAAACCGAACCGTGAACCCCCCTAATTTATGGTATCCAACACTAAGGGGAATAAGGCACTGCAATGCACCATGTTAGTTCACTACTTATTAGAATAAATTTATTAATAACAAGACAAGTGAAGAAAGGACGAGGTAGACAAAAAAACACGAGTTGTATATATGCTCAATTAAGTTCTAAAGCCTACTCCATTGCGAGCTACAACTACATACTCCCTTCATATTCTCAGCCTATTGAATATATATATATATATATATATAGAGAGAGAGATCGAGATGTAAATTATAATTCATTTTGTTTAATCGATTTTTTCTAATAATCCTTTTTCGGACTATATGATAGTTTTTTTTTTTTTTTGAGATTTGAACAATCAGATTCATAATTTTTTATTGGCGCAATTAAATTCTAAAAATTAAAAATATAATTTATAACTATGACAGAAAAAACAGAAATACCAAATATTAGATAAAAATAATACTTCAAAGTTGGGGGCCTAAAGCATATGCTTCATTTGCTTGACCCTAGAGCCGACTCTGCCTAAGGCTGTTAACTTGTTAAAGCTGAAACACGCTCAAGAAACTACCAAAATCACATCACATCAGTTTGAAAAGAGCTTAAACTTCAGCTTCTAATTCTTACAAGCATTTACAACAAATTTTAATAATACTCGTCCAAATCAAAATCCAAACAACTATATTAAGCTTTCTATTCCCAAACCCAAGCTTCAAAGCTTATTCAATAGTGGACAATTTTTATTTTTCTTTAATTATCAGCAATTACATCCGGATTATAACCACGGTTTTAGCTTTGTACAATAGTAACCAGATGATTCAATAAATAGCAGTCGAAGTACATTATTTTAGTCAGTAGCACAGCCAGGAATTTCAAGAATGTTGTTCAACCTTTGGATTAAAAAAAGGCAACCTAATGCACTAAGCTCCCGTTATGAATGGGGTACGGGAAAGCGTCGGACCACAAGGGTCTATTATACGCAATGTTACCCTGCATTTTTACCTTTGGATAATAAATAAATTTTTTTTGATAGATGGATATACACAATATTTAGCTAAATCATAAAGCACTTTTACAGAATTAACCTATGTATAAATCAAAATCAATATAAAGGAATCAACAAAACAATACTACTAGTGAAACAATTCAAATATATTATTATCATTGTACTCTACGATGTCTCATCTCTTGAAATGTCTTTATAACAGACTCATTAGAAATAGTATGAAATACCTTCTTCTTTCTTACGTAAGACACTATTCAACCGTCTAAAATTCATCATCCATTCGATTCCGCAAGTCATTCTTGATAAACTTCATTGCAGAAAAAACTCTTTAAACGGTTATAGTGGCAACTGGCAGAAGCAAAACAAATTTCACTAAGTAGAATACAAGAGGATAAGTAATATCCTTCTTTGTCTCAACTAGATTTTTTGAAAGTTCACCAAGTCCACCTAAATTGGAGAACCTTTGATCAGTATCACATACCTCAATAATATATTAGCAAGTTGATTCTCAAGGACACCCAATTTAAATTCATCAAAATCATCAGAATAAAATTTAGCCATTCTCACTGTCTTCCTGATGTCAAAACAAGAAAATGAATCAACTGGATTCAGGCAAGCTACTCCATGAAAAACATTACTTGTCACCTTATTAAAACTAAGTTCTTGAAGTTGTTAATCAATAATCTTATAAAACACATCCACACGATGATGATGATGATGTAAAGTTGTATGATCAACAAGTTTACATCGTGATCTTCCAGAGTTAGCATATGACTCATCAAAATTGGGTATCAGAATATCTTGCTTGATACAAAATAGAGATACATTATCTTTAAGTGAATCTCATTCACCAACTCTTAACTCTTGACATATTTTTTTGCTACTTCAACAATTATCATGGCATTAGCAAAATCCTGCTCTTTTTTCTGGAGCGATATATTAAGATCATATGTGATTCCCAAAATATCTTTCATAAAATGCAACACGAAAGCAGCCTCAAATGCCTGGTAACTTCTAAGATATCCTGTTGCCTTAGCTCTTCTATCTAAAGTACTTGCATCTAAAGTGTTTGCCCCGTCATAACATTGTTCACATACAGAAGATAAACTTAATGAATGATAAGCAAGTACGTCAACAATTGCTTTCTTGAGGGATAAATCACTAGTATCAGGAATATGAACTAGTCCAATAAATGCTTCTATCGCAAATCATTTTCTATTAACATATATTAAAATAATAGCAATTTAATCTTTTCGTGACACATCAAAAGATTCATCAACTAATAAAGAAAAATAATCACCATTTAGATTCTCTATTATAGTCTTAATTATTTTTATCTTACATGCGGTCACAATTTCTTTTTGAATATCTGGAGAAGTCATCTTATATTTTTTGGAGCATGAAGGGATTAAATTCCTTAAGATTGTTAATAAAACTATGTTCAAAACCAAAAAATCAGAATAACAAAAGATTATTGTTAGTCAAATTAGAAACAAAATAATTCTGAGCCCACCATTTGCTTGTGTGTCCTCAATAAATTTAATCCCCTCACTGTTACTCAAGATTTTCGGATTAATTCCTCCCATTATAGAACCAAAAACTATTCTGTAATAACGGCACATCAAATTACAGAGTTTTGGCGAACTCAAATGACGTAGCAAATCACATTTAGACAATTAATTTTATTGCGAAAATGGTGCAGAAAAAGAGAGAGAATTTTCAAAATTTTGTTCTAAAAAATGAGGCAGGCTCTATATTTTTAGCCAATAAATAGGTGAAAAGAAAAGGGTTTCTTTTCTGGTGGTGCCTTTTGGGAAAATAACTCTTATCATTTTGCATTCACACCTCCTAAAATCCAACACAAGCCACCACTAATAATTTCATCATCCACCACCAAATCCAAGTCTTCCACCACCAAAAATCATAGCCTACCACCAAATATTATACCATCAGTACCACCATCGAATTCACTACTCACTAAATGTTCTCCACCATCACCAAAAATTCAAAAAAGCCGCAACCTTCGAGAAAATTTTGAAAACCTACTGATAAATATACTTTTTGTGTCTATTGGGAAAAATTTTTCAAGAGGATTCAAATTTGTTTCAGCAAATTTTTAGATTTTTCTAATAATATAAAGGAGAAAACAATGAAAAATGTGTAAATCATTCGACAAGAAGCTCATTGTGACATGTGTTGGTATATTCAATCGCCCCCCTCTTGAGTGGTGAAGAAAATAATGGGTTTCTCGATTATCAAGTGAGTTAAAAAAAGAAGAAAAAGTGCAAATGGGGAGAAACATATTTCTTGATTTCAAGTAAGAGGGTGTGACAATGCTTGAGATGGTAGGAAAGGCACTGGTATGAAGATGGAGAACTAATGGTGGTGGTGGGGAAAGAAACTGTTTTTTATTTTCATTTTTTGGGGATTTAATTTGGACTATACGTGCCTTATTTTTTATTTTTTTTTGTCACTAATCTTTTCAAAAGGACTAGGTCGTTCTATAAATTATTTTTCTATGCAAGTTTAGAGGGTAACTTATCTTTTTTTTTGCTTATAAGAAAACATCTGGATCACATAAAAGTTGACACTCGCATTCTATCATTTGTTTGCATGTGACCCCATTATGAACGAGAACTTGTAACTGTTGACGGTCAATTTTGAGCCTTCTTTTTAAAATTAATTTAATTATACTTAATAATTTATAGTAGTTAATTTAAAGTGTTTTCTAGTAGCAAATACTTATTTTTCACGAATTAATTAAGTATTAGTTTTAACATTAATCGCGTAGTATTAATATTGTGTAATTACAAATATATTTATTATTTTAAAATTATTAAAATAATTTTTATAGATAAATTATATAAGTTCTATAATTAATTTAATAAATTACTCTTTAATTTCTAGTTAATTAGACTATTGTGTTGGTATTTTGAATTAGTGTTACAATTTAGAAAATAAAGTATTTCTACAAATAATTAATTAAAATAATTAGTAGTATATATAATAATTATAATTTTATCACATTTATTGAAAATTATTAAGTTTATTTAAATTAATTCAAAAAGAGATTAAAGGACAAAGTATACAATTGTAATTCTCAAATCAAAGGCAAAGTGGCCATTCTTTAAATTATTTTTGGCCCAACTATCAAGCCCGAACAGAAATATACCCAATCCAAACACTCCCCTCTTTCAATTATAGCGATCCAGACCATTCTCTTTGCACCAATCAGCTCGTGGCACGTCACCTCTCTGTAACACTCACACAAGAAACACAATGCATCTGAGTCGTTGATCCATCTAATCAACGACTCACGTTTAGTCTTTGATTCTTCTTTTAATTTTAATACCCACCCCCAATGATGTCATCCCCACCATCCAAAATCTTTTAATCCAACGGCCACCGATTTTTCCATTTAAATCATTTCTAAAATTCTAATTACCAAAATAATCGGAGTCGTTGATCGACATATCCAACATCTTCCATTCTATCTCTCGTCTTTAATCCTAGAGCTGGATCCTATGCCCCCAGACCCTAATGATTTATTCTTTTGCTTAGCCGCAACTCATTTCCCTTTATTCTCTCTTTTCTCTCATCTCAATCAACCATCATTCTCAAAATCTTGCACAAGTTTGTGCAAGGTCACTTGAAATCACTGTAAAATATCTTTTCTGTCCCTACTACACCACGAATCTTGCATATAATTTCATCTTTCAATCACAAACTCAAGACTCCTAAATACGAAACCCTAAGCTCAAAAGAGAACTCATCTGATTTGCTGTCATAAGTCAGAGATTGAGCCTGAAACCACCCTTTGCCTTCTGAAATCCGCGAATCCAGCCGGTTATTCCCTATTTCATCGTTCAAATTTAAAGCACCCAAATTCTGAACCATAGACTCAAAGATGTAACTTCAAATCTCCAATTTTCCTTCATGTTTCGTCAAATCGAAACATGCATGAAGTTAGTCTCAGAGTTCATCATGAGGATTCAATGTCCAAAGGTCAAATTCAGTAACCTCTAGACATTAGGGTTTTTACCACTGGTCTAAAGACTTCAACAGTCGACCCTCATGCTCAGGTAAACTTGACCCTGTTTTTCCCTCTATTTTCTTTCTGATTTCACTCAATCTTGCTATCATCATCTACCATGCATCACTTTCTACTATTGTGTTTGAACCTGTGAAACCCTAAGAGCCTTAAATGGCACTATAAATAGAGCCTTTAATGTTCTCACCAACACACAACCTAACACTGAAAAGATAAACAACTTAAAATCACCAACTAGAATAATCGTCTAAGAACAATTCTGATACTTCAAAACCTAGGGTTTCTTACTGATTCTTATTCTTTTGTTTTATGAGTGCTTTCACTGCTTCGAGCTTGAAAATCTTTGGTCTCGGGCGATTAAGAAGGATCCCTATTTGGTCTACTGCCCTCGAAAAGGCCAATATACCCTAACTCTTCTCTTTGATCATCATATTAGAATGCTATGAATATGCTCATTTTCTTCTATTAATTGTAGTTGTTTGTGATGTTATCATTGATATACAAAATATTATCTCTAGGTTCATGATAGGGTGTTATTGGTCTGTGATCTTTTGTCATGTTTCTGAGTATCCTTAAACTGATGTCGACTAGCCTGTTATATGACTGTAACAACTCTTATATCTGAATCTTAGTAGTCTACATGATTAATTTTTCTTAATGTTCTTTAAATAACTGCTCATATTTATCTAAACTTCATAGTTTTTCACTAATGATTTTGTTTTTATCTTTACCTTTACGTGTTGTTTCCCTGTATTTTGTTTATATTGTGGTCGAGTTTATTGTTTGATAATCCTGACTGAGATAAATTTGAAAGTTCATAAGTTCATATCATTTAACTGAAGCATGAAAATCTAAGTGTTTAGATGCTTTCCTTCTCTATACCTGTACCTGCTAATTGTGAAGGCAATTTCTGGATTATCACTATGACATTCAGATGATTTCACCTAGTTATTGGTTGCATCTGTATGAAGAAGTCTTGTATGAGTTGAACTTCCTTCTTTTTCATGAATACCAATAGTTCTACTGTATACATTCTGCTAAGATTATGTTAACCTCTTTCTCATAGAACAAGTCATGATCATGTTTTGTTATAGTTGACTGGTAGTTGTTGTTAAGTTAAAATTAGTTGTATTATGTTTAGATGTAACCCTCTGTCTGAGTCAAACCCTATTTAGGAGTAGTGTTTTCTTGTTTTCAAATATCTTTTATGACACTGCTGACTTTGTGAAGCTCATATCTAGTTATCATTAAGTTATCTTCCATAAAATGAGGACCTAATCATTCTGGTCATAAGTCAAGTTATAATTTTTAAATTGCGCATGGTTACTTCACATTTAGATACTAATCTAGACTATATATCTGAGTTAAACTTGTTTTGGTATAATATTCTCTTTATCTGTAACCCCTCCTCCTTCCTGACATATTTAACTTGATTATGTGATATACAAAGCTCCCCTGTCTATATGAAATCACAATCTCACTTGAAATATCTATGTATAACTGACTGAATACTGCATGTTCCATGTTTGACTCCATGATTCCATGTTCTTGTTTTAAACTATACTCAGTCATCTCCTTGTTGCCAATTTGAACTGAACCTGATCTCTAAATATTATGAGAAGTTCTGTGTTGATATTGTCTGAACATGATGGCTTGTATAAGGATAATACTATCAGTAATATGATCCTGGTGGGCCCCTTAGGGATTCCATATTCAAATATATGAACCTGTAGTCATGTTGAGAGTCTGATCATGTTTTCTAATACCTCTGATAGCTTCTGTAAAAGTGGTTAGGTGTAACTACTTTTTCTGAACCTTTACTGATGTCCTTTAAAAGTTCCAAGTAGTGCTGATTCATGCACGTGCTAGTAGCGAGCTAATCAGCTCACAATTAGTTTTCCAAGGCAAGAATACCTTTATTTCTTGTGTTGTTGTATATATAAACTCTGAATGTATTCCCTAATACTTAGACACTTAACAGTATGTTATGATGTTTCTGCTTCTCTTCTATATGTGCTCGAAGTCTGACCTTTAGGTTTACCTGATATGTGTATTGTTCATTTGGTATCAAATATAGTCTATGTGCCCTTACGTTATTCTGTTATAAGGGAGAGTATACTTTTGTGGTAAGTAATACTATAGCATTTTGTTTACATTGAAAGGGCCTCATGGGATATAAATCCGTAAGAAAAATATGTTGTTGGTGGTTAAGAGTATTTGGGAATGGAGTTTGTCTCTAGGTTGGGTTGCTCTCTCCAGCACAAACATTTTCCTAGGCCTTGAATCCCTTGGAAACTTTGAAGTGTCGGGGGATTCAAAGGGGGCACCGACCTTGAGTAAAAATTCCTCCTTAGCCTTGAATTCATTGACATTTTTGGTTCTTTAGGGGTTTAGTGTTTAATGACAACAAAAGATTCTCAATGTAAATTATTTGTCATGTATAACTATTACATTAGTATAATTTTTCATAGTATTTGAATATTAATATTTTCTTGTTCAGTCGTTTGTTTATATGTATTTCGTACATAGTTAAATATGATGGAAAATATGAGGCATGTATCTAATGATTTTCTTTTTTATATTGGGCATATATATTCATTTATGCCGGCTGAGTCCCTAAGGAACTCAAGCCCAATCTCAGCCTTGTCACATTTACTGGAAAGTCCAAAATCAACTCTAGCCGTATCTCTCTACTGTTGGGCCTGCCTTCTTGAGGCCCAATTTCATAGTCCAGTCTTCTTTCCCTCAACCTCTTTATTATTTGTCTACTGTTTCGCTAGTTAATTTACTGCCTTGTCGTATTTGTTATGCATTTTTACTATTCTGCCTTACATGTATATAACGCTCATATGTATTGGATTATATACTTTACTTTATACTTTAAGTTAGACACAACTTAGGCTAATATAGGATTAAAAAGAAGGAATTAGTTAGTAATTAATCCCGATTTTGCTAATTATAACTTACTCACATCATCACTATGTTCTCGCTCACTTGCCTTTTCTTTAAAGATTTTTGAAGTCCAGAATTTAGTCAAACGGCAGCCCCATTTTCCAAAAAGAGATTAGATCAAAATCGCAAGCTTTACTATCAACAGGCAAAATCAGAATTTTCTAAAAAATGAAGAACTATCACTTTAAAGGATTTCCAACAAAAAAATCTTTCTTTAAATCTTCAAATCAAGGTATATATTTAGCTCACTTTTACAAACACCTTTTAGAATTACATGAACACATATTACGTAAATCAATTATTTTTATAATTTAACCTCTTTTCATAAGCTTTATAAAATATAGACCATTTATTTCAAAACTCTTTCAACTATATCCACCAATATGGACTTCTTCGTAAATTCACATCCTTTTAAAAGTTACATATTCCTTTTACTAATATCATGCTTTCACTTGAATATATATATATATATATATATATATATATATATATATATATATATATATATATATATATATATATATATATATATATATATAGTAAACTGTGCTTTAATAATAATTAAGCATAGTACAAATAAATTATCCCTTAAAATTAGTCTAAGTCCTATGGAGCTACCTCAGGTAGATTTGAAGAGATGCCTAACACCTTTCCCTTAGAAGAACAAGAACCCTTACCCATAATCCACCGGTTAGCAGACAAATAACGAACATAACTTAGTAATCAAATAGGTACCCTATTATACCTTTAAATATTAGGTGGCGACTATCTTTTATTAACAACAGAGAAATCACAAGTTAAATTTTGTTTGACCAATGCAAAATAGGGTGCAACCGTAACCATGAGCAATTGAGAAATGGAAAGTAAAGAGAAAAAAAATGAAAAAGTGATTCAACCAAAAAAAATGATCTTGTCTTTCTACTATCAATTTATTTCCAATGCAAGATGCTGAATAGACTAATATAGATCTTATTTTTTCCTAATATTCACTTACATTAGTTTACTTGACTATTATATAGAAGCAAGATTTTGGCTAGACTCGTTTATAAATTCACATCCTTTTAAAGGTCTCACATTCCTTTTATTAATATCATGCTCTCCCTTACAAATACAGCGAGCCGTACTCTTTAGTAGTAATTAAGCATAATACAAATAATTTTTCCCTTAAAATTAGTCTAAGTCCTATAGAGCTACCTTAGGTAGATTTTAAGGGGTGCCACAGTAACCATGAGTAATTGAGAAATGGAAAGTAAAGAGAGAAAAAATGATCTTGTCTTTCTACTGTCAATTTGTTTTCCTATGCAAGATGTTAAATGGACTAATATAGATCTTATTTTTTCCTAATATTCACTTACATTACTTTACTTGACTATTATATAGAAGCAAGATTTTAGGAGTACGAACAATGGTATTTTTGAGATTTTAATATTTGTTGGGGTAAATTTGTCATTATATATATATATATATATATATATATATATATACATATGTAGTGAATTGTGCTCTTTAATAATAATTAAACATAGTACAAATAAATTATTCCTTAAAATTAGTCTAAGTCCTATGGAGCTACCTCAGGTAATTAAATAGGGTGCAACAGTAACCATGAGTAATTGAGAAATGGAAAGTAAAGAGAAAAAAATGAAAAAGTGATTCAACCAAAAAAAAAAAATCTTGTCTTTCTACTATCATTTTTTTCCTATGCAAGATGCTGAATGGACTAATATAGATCTTATTTTTTCTTAATATTCACTTACATTATTTTACTTGACTATTATACAGAAGCAAGATTTTGGGAGTACGAACAATGGTATTTTTGAGATTTTAATGTTTGTTGGGGTAAATTTGTCATTATATATATATATAGTAAACTGTGCTTTAATAATAATTAAGCATATTACAAATAAATGATCCCTTAAAATTAGTTTAAGTCTTATGGAGCTACCTCAGGTAGATTAAACTGGGGCAGACGGGTCACGACCCTAAACTCGGACCCGGTCGTGATGGCGCCTCTCGTGAAGACAAGGCCAACCAACACATTCCCACTTCAATTTTAAGCAATTAAAATAATAAGTATTAAGTCTTAAACATGATAAAATCCCAAAATAAGCAGTGAACAGTACAATTTGCGAAAAACAAACCCAACACAGCCCGACACCGGGGTGTCACCAGTCATGAGCATCTACAATCCGAATAAAGACAAGGAAAAATCTACATAGTCTAATACAGATCTAAGACAAAGAAAAATAAGATAAGGGAAGAAGCTCTGGGCTGCGAATGCCGACAACTACCTAGAGAATCTTTGAATCCGCTTGAGCTGGAAAGATCAACACTTGCCAACGGGACCTGATGCGCCTGAATCTGCATACGGGGTGCAGGGAGTAAAGTGAGTACTCCAACTCAGTGAGTAATAATCATAGATAAAGACTGAGAAATAAGAAAACCACGTAAGACACATTACAGGCTATAAGGAAACAATAAAAACCATTAAAAGTCATGAAATAGTGAAATTATGAAAAGTCACTTTAGTTTAGTTTAAGCTTCTTAAAATCTCTTTTTAAACAGTTAAGCAAGTAAAAGACATGCAACTAAAAAAGGTAAACACATAAAGAAATACCTATCGGGCACAACACCAACCGAACGAGCCCCTCGGGCAGCACATGGAACAATAACCAGCCCCTCGGGCTATATCTCACATCACAATGGGTACCCGCGCTCACTAGGAGTGTGCAGACTCCTAGAGGGGCCCCGTACAGCCCAAGCGTAATATCAAACCATCTCGTGGCATAATCAAACAGGCTCTCGGCCTCATATCAATAAGCTACCTCGTGGCGTACAATCTCAGGCCCTCGACTTTATAATCATAATCAGTGTATCCTCACAACACAGGCCCTCAGCCTTACTCAGTAAGAATCTCATAAGTCACCCGAGCAACAGTAAACCATGATGCTCAGCCCAATTTATCATTTAAAATATCATTTAATGTTTAAAACAGAGTAAACATGGCTGAGTTATGAAAAACAGTAGAATATAGCATGACCGAGTACAAGTATAAAGTCAAAACAGTAAGGAAATATCAGTAAAAATCCCCTAAGGGGTCCAAATAGTTGGCACGAGGCCCAAATATGGCATTCAGCCCAAAACATGATGATAGCAAATAGTTTTCAATCGAATACGCGGTAAAATAGTCATTTGGGATGGACTAAGTCACAATCCCCAACGGTGTCCGACCCCACGCTCGTCATCTAGCGTGTGTGTCACCTCAATATAATACCACGATGTGCAATCCGAGGTTTCATACCCTCAGAACAACATTTAAAATCATTACTCACCTCAATCCAAGCCAAACTCTAGCCCGCAATGCCTTTGCCCCTCGAATCGGCCTCAACTCGCATCGAATCTATCCAAAATCAGAATCACGACGTCAAAATATGCTAAGGGAACGAAGCCCATGCGAAAATAATTAATTTACAACATAAATCCCGAAATTATCAAAATACGACCCCCATACCCACGTCTCGGAATTCGATAAAATTCACATCAATAGATTCCTTATCTCCCCACGAGTTCATACATATCAAAAGTACCAAAATCCGACCACAAATGGTCTCTCAAATCCTCGAGTTTAGGTCTTCAATACCAAGCCCTAGTTTCCCCAACTTTAACTCTAAATTTTCTATTTATTACATCTCTAATCCATGAAATAATACCATAGGAACAAGTTTTAGGTCCAAAATCCTTACCTCAATGAAATCCCCTTGAAATCCTTCTTCAAATCGCCCAAAAAGCTCCAAGAACCAACTTAGAAATGGTGAAATAGCTCAAAAATCGCGAAGGAATGAATTTATACCTTCTAGCCCAGAGATTTCGCATTTATGGCCAAAATCCCGCTTCTGTGGTACCGCATTTGCGGTCCTTGAACCGATTCTACGATTTTCACTTAAACTCCTCAGCTCCGCATCTCTGATGCCTAACTCGCACCTGCGCCATCGCAGGTGCGGTTCTTCAACCGCTTCTGCGGTCACAACCTTCCTATCCTCTTTTTGCTTCTGCGACTTCTTGACTGCAGTGGTTGCACCTGCGGCCTCCCAACCGCAAATGCGGTTATGACAGTAGAATTTCAACTTCAGCTGCCATTCAAACTTCCATTCTTTCCGTCAACCATCCGAAATCACCCCGAGGCCCCGGGACCTTAACCAAAAGCACAAACATATCATATACAACTACTCAAACTTATACCAATCTTCAAAACACCTTGAATGACATCGAATCAACCAAAACACACCGGATTCAAGCCTAAGTTTCTAAAATCTTCTGAATTACGCTTTTGATCAAAAAGTATGTCAAACCACGTCTGAATGACCTGAAATTTTTCACAAACATCCCAAATGAACCAACGGAACTACTGCAACTCCCGGAATTACATTTTGACCCCTACATCAAAATCTCACCTATCAACCGGAAAACGCTAAAATTTCAATTTCGCCAATTCAAGCCTAAATCTACTATAGATCTCCAAATCATATTACGATCACGCTGTCAAGTCCCAAATCACCTCCCGAAGCTATTCGAACCATCGAAACTCACATCCGATCCTTCTAGCACATAAGTCAACATCCTGTTGACTTTTCCAACTTAAGCTTCCTCAAAAGAGACTAAGTGTCTCAAACCTTCTTAAAACCTCTCTGAACCCGAGTCAACCAATCCGATCACATATAAAACCGATAAACAAAGCAATAAGTAGCAGAAATGGGGCAAATAGAGCGGTAACTCATGAGATGACTGGTCGGGTCATCACATCATCCCCCTCTTAAATAAATGTTCATCCTCGAACGAGTCAAGAAACATACCTGAAACCTCAAACAGGTGAGGATATCTGCTCCGCATCTCCCGCTCGGTCTCCCAGGTAGCCTCCTCCATGGGCCGACCTCTCCACTGCACTTTCACTGAAGTTATATCCTTTGGTCTCAACTTTTGAACCTGACGCCCCAAAATAGCCACTAGCTCCACATCATAAGTCAAATCACCATCCAACTGAACCGTGTTGAAATTTAGAACATGAGACGGATCCCCAATATACTTCTGGAGCATAGAAACATGAAATACCAGATGCACACTTGACAAGCTGGGTGGCAAAGCAAACTCATAAGTCACCTCCCCAAACCTCCTAAGCACCTCAAAAGGCCCAATGAACTGAAGACTCAATTTACCCTTATTCCCAAACCTCATAACACCCTTCATGGGCGAAACCTTCAACAGAACCTTCTCACCAACCATGTAGGACACATCCCAAACCTTCCTGTCAGCATAACTCTTTTATCTCGACTACGCGGTACGAAGCCTCTCCTGAATCACCTTCACCTTTTCTAACACATCCTGTACCAAGTCTGTCCCCAGTAACCTAGCCTCACACAGCTCGAACCAACCAACTGGAGACCTACACCGCCTCCCATACAAAGCCTCATATGGAGCCATCTGAATACTCGACTGGTAGTTGTTGTTATAAGCTAACTCTGCAAGCGGTAGAAACTGACCCCATGACCCTCCAAAATCAATGACACAAGCACACAACATGTCCTTCAATATCTGAATAGTGCGCTCGGATTACCCGTCCATCTGAGAGTGAAGTTATGCTCAACTCAACCTGAGTACCCAACTCTCGCTGTACAGACCTCCAAAACTGCGAAGTAAACTGAGTGCCCCTATTTGAAATGATGAAAACTAGGACACCATGCAATCGGACAATCTCCCGGATATAGATCTCTACCAGCTGCTTAGAAGAATATGTAGTACACATAGGAATGAAGTGTGCGAACTTGGTCAGCCGATCCACAATCACCCAAATAGCATCGAACTTCTTCAAAGTCTGTGGGAGCCCAACTACAAAGTCCATAGTGACCCTCTCCTACTTCCACTCTGGAATATCCATCTGCTGAAGCAAGCCACCCGATCTCTGATGCTCATATTTCACTTGCTGACAATTGAGACATCGAGCTACAAACCCCACAATGTCTTTCTTCATCCTCCTCCACCAATAGTTCTACCTCAAATCCTGATACATCTTTGCAACACCCGGATGAATGGAATACCATGAGCTATGGGCCTCCTCCAGAATCAACTCCCGAAGCCCATCCACATTGGGCACACAAATCCGGCCCTACATCCTCAACACTCCATCATCACCAATAGTCACATCTCTAGCATCATCGTGCTGAACTCTGTCCTTAAGGACAAGCAAATACGGATCATCATACTGGCGCTCTCTGATGCGATCATATAAGGAAGACCGAGAAACCACACAAGTCAATACTCGACTAGGCTCCGAAATATCTAACCTTACGAACCAATTGGCCAAAGCCTGAACATCAACTGCAAGAGGTCTCTCCCCAACTGGAATATATGCCAAACTCCCCATACTCACCGCCTTTTGGCTCAAAGTATCGGCCACCACATTGGCCTTCCCCGGATGGTACAATATAGTAATATCATAATTCTTTAGTAACTCCAACCATCTCCGCTGCCTCAAATTGAGATCCTTCTATTTGAATAAGTGCTAGAGACTACAATGATCAGTAAATACCTTACAAGACACACCATATGGATAATGCCTCCAAATCTTCAACGCGTGAACAATGGCAGCCAGCTCCAAATCATGAACGGGGCAGTTCTTCTCATGGGGATTCAACTGACGAGAAGCATAAGCAATAACTCTACCCTCCTACATCAATACACACCCAATACTAACTCTCGAAGCATCATAATACACGGTATATGAACCTGAAGCTGATGGAAAAACTAACACTAGAGTTGTGGTCAAGGCTATCTTGAGCTTCTGAAAGCTCTCCTCATACTCCTCCAACCATACAAAAGAAGCACCCTTCTGAGTCAACTTGGTCAAGGGAGATGTGATAAATGAGAATTCCTGAACAAACCAGCGATAATAGCTTTCCAAGCCGAGAAAGTTGTGAATCTCTGTGGCTGAGGATGGTCTGGGCCAACTCCACCTCTATCTTCTTCGGATCAACCTGAATACCCTCGCTGGACACCGCGTGCCCCAAGAAAGCCACTGAACTGAGCCAAAACTCACACTTGGAGAATTTTGCATAAAACTTCTCCTCCCTCAATCTCTGCAACATAACTCTCAAATGATCCGCGTGCTCCTCCTGACTACGCGAATACACCAGAATATCATCAATGACGACTATGACAAATGAGTCGAGATAAGGCTGAAACATGCTGTTCATCAAATGCATGGATGTTGCTGGGGCATTGGTCAGCCCAAAAGACATCACCAAGTACTCATAATGACCATATCGGGTCCTGAAAGCCATATTAAGAATATCCAAGTCCCCGATCTTCAACTGGTGATAACCTAAATAAAGATCAATCTTGGAGAATCTCGCTCCCTGAAGCTAGTCGAATAAATCATCAATGTGAGGCAAATGATACTTGTTCTTAATTGTTACTTTGTTCAATTGCCTATAATCAATGCACATCCTCATAGTGTCATCCTTCTTCTTCACAA